>NC_053024.1:669764972-670025642 GCF_003073215.2 Triticum urartu
CTCTCTCAAAAGGTGTGTACAGCAAGTATGATTGTGGTAAACTAAAAATCAAAGAATCAAATCATGCAAGATGCTCCAAGCAAAACAATTACAATGTGGTGAATAAAAATATAGCTCCAAGTAAAGTTACCAATAGACTGACACGAAAGAGGGGATGCCTTCCGGGGCATCCCCAAGCTTAGGCTTTTTGGTGTCCTTGAGTTTTACCTTGGGGTGCCATGGGCATCCCCAAGCTTAGGCTCTTGCCACTCTTTGTTCCATAATCCATCAAATCTTTACCCAAAACTTGAAAACTTGACAACACAAAACTCAAAATAGAAAATCTCGTGAGCTCCGTTAGCGAAAGAAAACAAAACACCACTTCAAGGTACTGTAATGAACTCATTATTTATTTATATTGATTTTAAACCTACTGTATTCCAACTTCTCTATGGTTTATATACTCTTTTACTAGCCATAGATTCATCAAAATAAGCAAACAACACAAGAAAAACAGAATCTGTCAAAAACAGAACAGTCTGTAGTAATCTGTAGCTAACGCAAGTTCTGGAACCCCAAAAATTCTAAAATAAATTGCTGGACGTGAGTAATTTATCTATTAATCATCTGAAAATAGAACAGGGTGGAGGGCGCGCCCCCCTGCCTCGTGCCTTCCTCCTTTGTTTCTTGACGACCACTCCAAGTCTCCTGGATCACGTTTGTTGAGAAAATCACGTTCCTGAAGGTTTCATTCTGTTTGGACTCCGTTTTATATTCCTTTCTTCAAAACCCTAAAATAGGCAAAAAACAGCAATTTGGGTTGGGCCTCCGGTTAGCAGGTTAGTCCCAAAAATGATATAAAAGTGTAAAATAAAGTCCATTAACATCCAAAATAGATAATATAATAGCATGGAGCAATCAAAAATTATAGATATTTGGGAGACGTATCAGGGTCCTATTGGAAACTAAGGGATATTATGGCCTCCTTTTAATAGAGAACCAGAACAAAGCATTAACACACGATGAATACATCAACTCCTCAAACTACGGTCATCACTGGGAGTAGTCGTGACTATTGTCACTCCGGGGTTGCCGGATCATAACACGTAGTAGGTGGCTATAACTTGCAAGATCGGATCTAGAACATGGATATAACGGTGATAACATAAATGGTTCAGATCTGAAATCATGGCACCTGGGCCCAAAGTGACAAGCATTAAGCATGGCAAAGTCATAGCAACATCAATCTTAGAACATAGTGGATACTAGGGATCAATCCCTAACAAAACTAACTCAATTACATGATGAATCACATCCAACTCCTCACCGACCAGCGAGCCTATGAAGGAATTACTCACTTCCGGTAGGGAGCATCATGGAATTGGCGACGGAGAAGGGTTAGTGATGACGAAGAACAAAGATCCCCTTCTTCGGAGCCCCAAACGGACTCCAGATCTGGCCTCCCAATGAAGAACAGGAGGTGATGGCGATGATTCTCTCTCTGATTTTTTTTGGAAAATATGATTTTATAGCGTCGGTTTCAGGGTCTGCGGGGCCACTAAGTGGGGACAACCCACCTGGGCGCGCCAGGAGGGGGCGCGCCCTGGTGGTTTGTGCCCAGCCAGGTGCCCCCCTCCAGTGGATCTTGGCTCCAGAAATTCTTATTTATTGTATAAAAAATCCTCGCAAATTTTCGTTCCATTCCGAGAACTTTTATTTCTACACAAAAACAACACCATGGTAGTTCTGCTGAAAACAACGTCAGACCGGGGTTAGTTTCATTCAAATCATGCAAATTAGGGTCCAAAACAAGAGGAAAAGCATTAGGAAAAGAAGATACGTTGGAGACGTATCAACTCCCCCAAGCTTAAACCTTTGCTTGTCCTCAAGCAATTCAGTTGTTAAATTGAAAGTGAAAAAGAAAAACTTTTACGAGCTCTTTTGCTCTTGTTTGCATAAATAAGGTTAAACAACACCCATGTTTTCAGCCAACATTATAACTAACCATGCCGACAATAACTCTTGAAAATTATAGTAACTCATCTTAATAACATAATTAGCTAGCAAACAATAATAAGACAACCATGATATAATATGATAATAGTCGTATCTCCCTAGCCCTTTCTGAGACTGCAAAACATAAATGCAGAGCACCTCCAAAGTTCAAGCAGCGACTAAACATTGTAATTCATGGTAGAAAAGATCCAGTCATGATGCACACAACATTAGCTACACACAATGCATAAGTCATGAAAACAGTGCTCTCAGGTTCTGGCGCTTGTTTTAGAAGGTGATGACACATCATAAAAGTAAATAGATAGTCCCTTCGCAGAGGGAAGCAGTGATTTGCAGAGGTGCGAGATCTCTAGTTTTAAAACAGAGGTAAATGATATTTTGACACATGCACCCTTCTCATTTACTTCACGACTATCACTTATCAATATTTTCCATGCTAAGCACGCTAGTGGCGGTTTCCAAGCGATAAAAGTAAAGGTTTTGACTTCATTGTGAGTTTTTGTTTGATTATTTGTAAGTTTTTTCTGTTTGTAGTTTGGGACTGGCCATCCCTATTACCGCCCTTTTCTCGTGAGATGGAGAGTGAATAAACACTCGACCTGAGAATAACCGCTTAGCATGGAAGATACCGACAACCTCTTGTCATTCCATGAACGATCCAGGCACACAAAAAGGATACTTATTAGAAGTTTTTAGAGGTGGCACATGCAAATTTACTTAGGACGGCAGGGTATTACCGCATATAGGTAGGTATGCTGGACTCATCTGGAATAACTTTGGGTTTACGGTTTTTGATGTACAAGCAGAATTCCCACTTAGTACAGGCGAAGGCTAGCAATTAGGTTGAGAAGCGGCCAGCTAGAGAGCAACAACGATCATGAACATGCATTATGCATAAGTAACGTTGGACACTAGTATGAGTGGGATATGAACAACATGAACATAAATATCATAGAGGCTATGTTGCTATTGATTCAACTACATGCATGAACATGTGCCAAGTCAAGCCACTCGAACATTTAGAGGAGGATACCATATCATCATACCACATCACAATCATTTTAACGCAATGTTGATATCCAAGTTAAATCATTATCCACTCCTAGCTACTTATATGCATGGCATGAGAAACTATAATCTCTAATTGTCATTGCAAACATGTTTAATCATAATGAGCTGAATCATGGATACTAGGTTAAACATATTTACAAAAATAGAACAAGTCGAGTTCATACCAGTTTCTCTCTGCCACGGCCAGTTCATCGAATATCGTCATTATTGCCTTTCACTTGCACGACCGAACGATATGAAAATAATAACAGTGCAAGAATGTCGTGGACTAAGCTGGAATCTGCAAAACATTTTATTCAACATGAGAAGACAAGGTAAAATGGGCTCTTTATTAGATCAATAGTTATTCAAATGAGAGCCACTCAACATTTTCATCGTGATCTTCTCCTCGGTACAACTTGAATAAAAAGAAAAGAAATTAATAGAAACACACTGAAATATTTTTGGAGTTTTTGGTTTTGTTGAACAAGTAAATAAAAGGGAAAAGCAAAAATGTGAAAATCTATTTACACGAGAAAGCTCCCAACTAGCAAACGAAGAACAAGGAAATCTTTCTGGGTTTTCTTTTTAGTATTACAACTAAGCATGCATAGGAAGTAAACTAACTACAACTATTTTTTTGTTTTTCTAAGATTTTTTTTCAAACACACAAGAAGAAAGCAAGAAAATAAATTAAGCATGGATGATACAATGCAAAAGTGTGAACACCGACAACTGGAATGAAATATGTGGACAGGAATGTAATGTCGGTGAGAAACATGTACTCCCCCCAGCTTAGGCTTTTGGCCTAACATGGTAATCAATAAGTAGCCTGGATAGTAGTTGGGGTACTGACGAGGAGGCATCCACTGATACCACTGCTTAGGCTCTTCCTCCTCCTCTGCAGCCTGATCGTTCCGGTAGGCGATGATGTCCGCATGCATAATCCTATATCCGCCCCTAGCAACAGGATCAAACAGAGCAGGAGCAGGCAATGGAATAATATCATGAGTTTCAATGCTAAAAACTAGGTTATAAGGAATAGGGATGTCAGGGTAATCTTGTGCAATGAAATGGCGGCGTTCCATGGATGCACGGTCTAGGTAAACCTTGGTCAGAGGATAGTCATGAAGGCGTATCTAAACCTCGAAGTGAGCCGCCAAACGAGTAGCGAAAATTCCACCATGTATTTTACCCTTGGACTTATTAATGTGGAGGCGACGTGCCACAATGGCTCCCAAGCTATAAGTGTTGTCGCTCTCTAATGCACGACACAAAACAGCAAGGTCTGGTGAGCTGAGTGCACCCACCTTCTCTCTAGCAAGCAAGCATTTTGCAATGAAAAGAGCAAAGTAATGAACAACTGGAAAATAAAAGCCAGCGGCAGTGATAGATGACACCCCTCTCTCATCTCCCACCGTCAAGGTACGATAAAAGGCCTCAAACTCTGCCGGCCTAGGCTCAACTAAGTTCCCATCAGAAGGGATGATGCGTATGTTACAAAATTTAGTAAATGGTTTCTGATGGGTTTCAGCATATAAATCAAATCGCACCTCAGGAGGATTATTCCTAGGAAGGAAAGAAAAACTTTGGAAAAAGATGTTTGTGAGGAGATGATACTATTCGCATTCAGCTGCGATGAAGTCGGTGTCGGTGTCAAAACCGGCGAATCTCGGGTAGGGGGTCCCGAACTGTGCATCTAGGATCGATGGTAATAGGAGATGGGGACACGATGTTTACCCAGGTTCGGGCCCTCTCTATGGAGGTAATACCCTATGTCATGCTTGATTGATATTGATGAATATGAGTGTTACAAGAGTTGATCTACCATGAGATCGTAATGGCTAAACCCTACAAGCCTTGCCTGTATGACTATGGTAATGAGTATATCCTTTCCGGACGAACCCCTCCGGTTTATATAGACACTGGGGGGAGGGGAAAATCTAGGGTTACATAGAGTCGGTTACATAAGAAGGAATCTTCATAGTCGGTCGCCAAGCTTGCCTTCTACGCCAAGGAGAGTCCAATCCGGACACAGGTACAGTCTTTGGCCTTCATGTCTTCTCAGCCCATCAATCCGGCCCATGGATAACAGGCCAGACGCCTAAGGACCCTGAGGGAGTCCTGGATTAGGGGGTGTCTGGATGGCCGGACTATACCTTCGGCCGGACTCCTGGACTATGAAGATACAAGATTGAAGACTTTGTCCCACGTCCGGATATGTAGATCTCCTACCATTGTAACCGACTCTGTGTAACCCTACCCCTCTCCGGTGTCTATATAAACCAGAGAGTTTTAGTCCGTAGGACGAACAACAATCATACCATAGGCTAGCTTTTAGGGTTTAGCCTCTCTGATCTTGTGGTAGATCTACTCTTGTACTACCCATATCATCAATATTAATCAAGCAGGACGTAGGGTTTTACCTCCATCAAGAGGGCCCGAACCTGGGTAAAACATCGTGTCCCCTGCCTCCTATTACCATCCGACCTAGACGCACAGTTCGGGAGCCCCTACCCGAGATCCGCCAGTTTTGAGACCAACATTGGTGCTTTCATTGAGAGTTCCTCTGTGTCGTCACTTTTAGGCCCGATGGCTTCTCCGATCATCAACAGCGATGCGATCCAGGGTGAGACTTTTCTCCCCGGACAGGTCTTCGTATTCGGCGGCTTTGCACTGCGGGCCAATTCGCTTGGTCATCTGGAGCAGATCGAAAGCTACGCCCCTGGCCATCAGGTCAGATTTGGAAGTTTGAACTACACGGCCGACATCCGCGGAGACTTGATCTTCGACGGATTCGAGCCACAGCCGAGCGCGCCGCACTGTCACGATGGGCATGATTTAGCTCTACCGCCAAACAGTGCCCTGGAGGCCGCACCCGTGTCCGCTCCGACCCCTAGCTCGGAGCCAATTACACCAACCGAGGATGGGTGGTTAGACACCGCCTCGGGGGATGCAATCTCTACGGCGATCGAGCTGAACACCAGCCCTATTCTCTGTGAAGCCCATGACTCCAAGGAGTGGGACTCCTCTCCGGACTCGAGCCCTCTGCGCCCCGGCCGATCGAACCCGATTGGGCGCCGATCATGGAGTTCACCGCCACGGACATCTTTCGGCACTCGCCCTTCGGCGATATTCTGAATTCACTAAAGTCTCTCTCTTTGTGAGGAGAGCCCTGGCCGGACTATGGTCGGCAAGGTTGGGATGCGGATGATGAAGAAATTCAAAGCCCACCCACCACCCACTTCGTAGCCACTGTCGATGATTTAACCGACATGCTCGACTTCGACTCCGAAGACATCGACGGTATGGACGCCGATGTAGGAGACGATCAAGAACCAGCGCCTATAGGGCATTGGAAAGCCACCTCGTCGTATGATATATACATGGTGGACACCCCAAAAGAAGGCAATGGCGATGGAACCGTGGAGGATGACCCCTCCAAGAAGCAGCCTAAGCGCCGGCGTCAGCGGCGCCGCTCTAAATCCCGCCAAAACAAAAACGGTGATTCCGGCACGGGGGATAATAACACCCCGGACAGTGCCGAAGACAACCACCTCCAGCAAGATTCAGCACAGGAGGATAGAGAAGCCAGCCCTCATGAGGGAGCGGCAGACAGAGAGGTCGAGGACGATAATTATATGCCTCCCTCCGAAGACGAGGCAAGCCTCGACGACGACGAATTTGTCGTGCCGGAGGATCCCGTCGAACAAGAGCGTTTCAAACGCAGGCTTATGGCCACGGCGAGCAGCCTCAAGAAAAAACAGCAACATCTTAGAGCTGATCAAGATTTGCTAGCCGACAGATGGACTGAAGTCCTTGCGGCCGAAGAGTATGAACTCGAACGCCCCTCCAAGAGCTACCCAAAGCGCAGGTTGCTACCCCAATTAGAGGAGCAAGCACCTAAATCACCAGTGCATGATGCGGCCGACCGGCCACCCCGTGGCCGCGACAAAGAGGCCTCTCAGCCCTCCACTCAAGCCGCACCCCGGTGCCGCTCAAAAACTACCAAGGCATGGGAAAATGCGCCAGACCTGCGAGATATATTGGAGGATAAGGCAAGGCAAACAAGATCGATCTACGGATCACGTGGGCGCCCCACGGCATGAGACGGTACTCGTCACGCGAGATACAGTAAATCCGGCCGGGCCGAACACAGTAGACAAAGCTCGTTTGAGCTGCATCGTGATGTAGCCCAATACAGAGGCGCTGCACACCCACTATGCTTCATAGATGAAGTAATGGATCATCAAATCCCCGAGGGTTCCAAACCTGTGAACATCGAATCATACGATGGCACAACAGATCCTGCGGTATGGATCGAGGACTATCTCCTTCATATCCACATGGCCCGCGGTGATGACCTACACGCCATCAAATACCTCCCACTCGAGCTTAAACGACCAGCTCGGCATTGGCTCAACAGCTTGCCAGCAGAACCAATTGGTTGTTGGGAGGACCTGGAAGCTGCATTCCTCGACAATTTCCAGGGCACTTATGTGCGACCACCAGACGCCGATGACCTAAGACACATAATTCAGCAGCCAGAGGAATCAGCCAGACAATTCTGGACACGGTTCCTAACCAAGAAAAATCAAATCGTCGACTGTCCGGACGCAGAGGCCCTAGCAGCCTTAAAGCATAACATCCACGACGAGTGGCTTGCACGGCACCTAGGACAGGAAAAGCCGAAATCTATGGCAGCCCTCACGACACTTATGACCCGCTTTTGCGCGGGAGAAGACTGCTGGCTAGCTCGCAGCAATAACATGACCAAGAGCCCTGGTAATTCGGATACCAAGGACAGCTGTGGCAGGTCACGTCGCAACAAGCAAAAGCGCCGCATTAACGGCGACAATACTGAGGATACGGCAGTTAATGCCAGATTCAAAGGCTCTAAACCCGGTCAGCGAAAAATGCCATTCAAAAGAAACACTCCGGGCCCGTCCAGTTTGGACCGAATACTCGACCGCTCATGCCAGATACATGGCACCCCCGAAAAACCAGCCAATCACACCAACAGGGATTGTTCGGTGTTCAAGCAGGCAGGCAAGTTAAATGCCGAAAGCAGAGACAAGGGGCTGCATAGCGATGACGAGGAGGAGCCCCGCCCATCGAACAACAGCGGACAGAAAGGTTTTCCCCCACAAGTGCGGACGGTGAACATGATATACGCAACCCACGTCCCCAAGAGGGAGCGGAACCGTGTGCTAAGAGACGTATACGCGATGGAGCCAGTCGCCCCAAAGTTCAACCCATGGTCTTCATGCCCGATCACTTGATCGAAGGGACCACCCCACTAGCATCCGTCATGGCGGATTCGCCGCATTGGTTCTAGACCCAATTATTGACGGATTTCACCTCACTAGAGTCCTTATGGACGGCGACAGCAGCCTGAACCTGCTTTATCAGGATACAGTGCGGAAAATGGGCATCGATCCCTCGAGGATTAAACCCACCAGAACGACCTTTAAAGGCGTCATACCAGGTGTAGAAGCCAACTGTACAGGCTCAGTTACACTTGAAGGGGTCTTTGGATCTCTGGATAATTTCCGAAGCGAGGAGTTAATCTTCGACATAGTCCCGTTCCGCAGTGGCTATCACGCACTGCTCGGGCGAACCGCATTTGCCAAGTTCAATGCAGTGCCGCACTACGCATACCTCAAGCTCAAGATGCCAGGCCCTCGTGGCGTCATCACGGGCAATGGAAACACCGAATGCTCTCTCCGAATGGAGTAGCATACGGCGGCTATCGCAGTGGAAGTACAAAGCAGCTTCTCAAGGCAATTCTCCAGTCCGGCCATTAAACGTCCAGACACCGTCAAGCGCGCCCAGAGTAACCTACAACAAGACCGCCTGGCACGTTCCGAGCAAGCGTAGCAATGCGGCCCCAACCCCAGCCCTCGCGAACTTGCGAAACCAGTGTTGCGTGTACATAACTACGCTCTAGAAATACCATGGGCACAGGGGGAGGGGCATCATCACGGCACGCCCGAAACGCGGCTTAAACCGCACTAGGGGCTGCTGATTTCTTAATTTTCTCTTATTTTCAGGACTCCATTCTTTAGAAGGCTTGTCCGGCAGTACAATTGCCGCACAAACGATACAACCAAGGAAGCAGAAAGCTACGCCGCACTACGGAACTCTAAGGTGGTCTCTATAACGAGCAGTATACCTGTTTCGCATAACATTCCGCAGCTCGCCTCTGGAAAGGACATATTTGATAGTCCCATCTTTTGCTTATCACACTATTTGTATCGTTCTGCTTTGATCGCAGCTTTTTTAAATAAACAATGCATAGCTTCCGTCTATTATTGCATTACCTCTTTTTTATGAATATATGTTCATTAATGACATGTTGCACCCGTACACTTTGGTATGGCCAATACGCCAGGGGCTTAAGTACCCCACAATACGGCGTGAGAAGTCCGAACACTTTTACAAGTGCGGCACCCCGAACTTATAGCATTATATGCATCGGCTCCGAATCATGTCTTGGGTCAAATGTTGGGTTTGCCCGGCTCCTATTTTTGGTACCTTACGTTCCGTTATATCGGCTAAGGTAGCACTAGGAGAACTACTGCGATTGTGCCCCAGTTGAGCTGGGCTAAGCACCTCAGTAGAGAAAGCTAAAACTGACCGTTATGATGAGGCGAGAGCTGGTCACTGTTCGAGAGGTTTTCGAGTCCCTAAAGACTTATGCCGCTTAGAGCGAGGAGTCGGCTTTGTCCGGCCTAGGCGTGGATAGCGCCCCGAACTCGGTCTTCCGAACACTAGGGGCTTCGCCGAAATTGAAAATTATAGAATTCTATGGCTAAGTGAGAGTGTTCAAGCAATATAGTCCGATTGCCTTGTTCGTTGTGTTGAGCGCCTCCCTCGAAGGACCCAAGAATGGGAAAAAGAGCGCTCATGTTTATCCCAAACACCCCAGCACTCGTGCCATGGGGGCAGAAGCCAACGACTAGCCATCTCTCAAATTTGATAAACGACCGCACAAAAGGTAATATTTTAAATTCAAAAAGCATTGCTTAGCGCACATGAACAAGTTTTCAGCGCACAGGACAAAACAAGTGAGTTCACTAAAAAATTACATTCATGGAACATTCATCCGCCACAAGGCGGGCACCCTTCAGAACACCCTCATAATATATATCGGGCTTGCGATGCTCCTTGCCCGGCGGTGGCCCGTCCTTCACAAGCTTCTCAGCATCCAGCTTGCTCCAGTGCACCTTCGCACGGGCAAGCGCCCTACGGGCACCCTCGATGCATACGGAGCGCTTGATGACTTCGAGCCTTGGACAGGCTTCCACCAGCCGCCTCACCAGCCCGAAGTAGCTCCCAGGCATGGCCTCTCCAGGCCACAGCCGGACTATGAGGCCCTTCATGGCCTGTTCGGCCACCTTATGGAGCTCGACCAGCTGTTTCAGCTGGTCGCTTAAGGGCACCGGGTGTTCGGCCTCAGCATACTGAGACCAGAACACCTTCTCCGTCGAGCTTCCCTCCTCGGCGCGGTAGAAGGCGGCGGCATCCGACACGCTATGGGGCAAGTCTGGAATGCTCCTGGAGAGCTTCAGATTCGAGTAAGTGACAAGTAATTCACTTTTACGTGCTTTCTTTGCATAAAGAACGCCTTACCCATCGCTATCTTTTTTATTGCCTCAACCTCCTGGAGGGCCTTCTGGGCTTCGGCCTTGGCAGACTTGGCATCTTCAATGGCCGCCGCGAGCTCAGACTCTCGCGTCTTCGAGTCAAGATCCAAACGCTCATGTTTTTTCATGAGAGCCTCGAGCTCTTGCCGCACCTCGCCAACCTGCGTCTCATGCTTCTCCCGCTCGGTGCACTCCGTGGCCGCCCTCTTTTCGGCCTCGGACAGCGCTTGCTTAAGGGTCGCCACCTCAGTTGTGGCCCCTACAATAGCCGTGTTAATCCTATCACTTTTTGCAATTGCACGTTTCACATATTTCAATAAGGTATTTCTTACCTTCCTTCTCCTCGAGCTACTGCTTGGCTAGGCCGAGCTCTTGCTCGGACCGCTCGAGGTTCTGCTTCAGCGTATCCACCTCCACAGTCAGTGCGGTGGAGGCCAGCAGCGAAGCTTGCATACGCATATTGACTTGATTATGTTACACACCTCCGATTATTAGATCCTCTATTCGGCTTTTCTTTCCGAACGCCGAACAGAGCATCAGGGGCTACTGTATATGCGGTAATATTTTTACATATTCTTTACTTACCTCAAAGCCTGTTAGAAGGCTGGCACAGGCTTCAGTCAGTCCGCTCTTGGCGGACCGAACCTTCTGGATCACCACACTTATAACAGTGCGGTGCTCCTCGTCGATGGAGGCGCCGTTAAGCGTCTCCAGCAAATTGTCCGGTGCCTCCGGTTGGATGGAGGTCACCGGCTCGGTAGGCTTGCTCCTCTTGGAAGGAGGCTGCCTACCGGAGTCCGGAACCGTTGAAGGTTCCGGCGCGGTGTCCGGCTCAAGGCCGGACTTGGAGCCCTTGGGGGTTCTATCCCCTTTACGCCTGGAGTCCGGGAGGTTGCCTTGCGGCGCCTCCAGGACCACCTCCTCCTGGCTTGGAACCTATTGGGACGGCACCACGGTGCCGTCCGTAGGGTGGGGGGAGGAAGCCGTCGGAAGGGAATTCACATCCGACGAGTCCAGGGAGCCGCTCGATGACTCGTCGAGCCCGGCCTTGGGCGGACTGCACAATCATGTTCGACATAAGGAAAAGTTGTGCAATGTGGGAATACTATGAATCACTCTGGTATCCGGATACTTATGATTTCGCCAGGGGCTTGGCCCTGTGCGGCCACTCCTCTTCGCCGTCCTCGGCATTGGTGGAGCCGTCCGAAGGAAGGGTTTTCCCCTTCTTGGACCCTTCAGCCTCCCCAGTTGCGGCGGCCTTCCTTTTCTTCTCTCCCCCCGCTGGAGGGGGAGAGGTCTCTTCTTCCTCCTCCTCGTCTTCACGGGAGGAGTGCGTCTTGGAGTCATTGGATGATGAATCCGACACCCCCAGGCGCCGGGCACTCTTCCGAGTCCCCGTGGCCTTCTTCTTGGCCTTCTTCTCCGGCACCACATAGGGTGCCGGAACCAGCAGCTTCGCCAAGAGAGCGTCCGCTGGGCCTTCGGGCAAAGGAGCCGGACAGTTGATCTGTCCGGACATCTCCTGCCAATCCTGTCAAAGGTAAGGGAGCTTAAGATCCCGCATGGAGTCAAACTATGAAAAACTAATACCCTGTAAAAGGTAAAGACAGCTTACCGCACGAGCGCGACGCTGCATGCTGAATCCGCGATCCTCAGTAGCGGATGCGGGGGCCTCGGCGCCCTTGAAAAGCACCTTCCAGGCATCTTCGTATGTTGTGCCGAAGAGCCTGCTTAGGGTTCGGTGCAGCACCGGGTCGAACTCCCACAGGTTGAAAGCCCGTTGTTGACACGGAAGGATCCGGCGGATGAGCATAACCTGGACTACGTTGACAAGTTTGAGCTTCTTGTCCACCAGGGTTTGGACGCATGTTTGGAGTCCGGACAGCTCTCCTTCTTTACCCCACGACAGGCCCATCTCTTTCCAGGAGGTGAGCCGCGTAGGGGGTCCGGATTGGAACTCGAGGGCTGCGACCCATTCAGGGTCACACGGCTCGGTGATGTAAAACCACCCCGATTGCCACCCCTTTAGGGACTCCACGAAGGAGCCCTCGGGCCATAGGACGTTGGGCATCTTGCCCACCATGGCGCCTCCGCACTCCGCCTGAGGGCCGCGCACCACCTTCGGCTTAACATTAAAAGTCTTGAGCCATAGGCCGAAATGGGGGCGGATGCAGAAGAAAGCCTCGCACACGACGATAAACGCCGAGATATTAAGGACAAAGTTCGGGGCTAGATCGTGGAAATCCAGGCCATAGTAGAACATGAGCCCGCGGATAAATGGGTGGAGAGGGAAGCCCAGTCCGCGGAGGAAATGGGGGAGGAACACCACCCTCTCATGGGGCCTAGGGGTGGGGATGAGCTGCCCCTCTTCGGGAAGCCGGTGCTCAATGTCGTTAGACAAGTATCCGGCCTTCCTCAGATTTTTGATGTGTCCCTCTGTGACGGAGGAGACCATCCACTTGCCTCCCACTCCGGACATGGCTGGAGAAGGTTGAGGTGGGGTGTGTGAACTTGGGCGCTGGAGCTCGAGTGCGCGGAAATGGATAGGCAAAGGAGGAAGAAGGCGTGGATGAAAAGGTGGATCCTTATCCCCTTATATGGGCGGACGCGACTATGCGCCCCCACCAGCCTGGTAAAAGTTGCTTATCTCCCAAGCGCCATAGTCAATGGCGCGGTTGGGTTACCCACACCCGTATTGATGAGAATACCGGAATAAGGGGACACGATCTCTGCTTTAACAAGATGTGCCAAGGAAACCGCCTCGCTAAACGCGCTGAGGTGGGACAGTAAAACGATTCGAATAAAGACTTGGCTGTGGTGTGATGTCACGCTACGGAATATGTCAGCATATTAGATTTGTCTAAATATTATTCTCTCTATGGCAATATGTGGAAACTTATTTTGCAGAGTCGGACACTACCTTTGTGTTCAAAATCTTCTATGAAGTACTTGGAGGAGGAACCCGCCTTGCAATGCCGAAGACAATCTGCACGCCAGACTCGTCGTCATTGAAGCCTGGTTCAGGGGCTACTGAGGGAGTCCTGGATTAGGGAGTGTCCGGATGGCCGGACTATACCTTCGGTCGGACTCCTGGACTATGAAGATACAAGATTGAAGACTTCGTCCCGCGTCCGGAAGGGACTTTCCTTGGCGTGGAAGGCAAGCTTGGTGATACGGATATGTAGATCTCCTACCATTGTAACCGACTCTGTGTAACCCTAGCCCTCTCCGGTGTCTATATAAATTGGAGAGTTTTAGTCCGTAGGACGAACAACAATCATACCATAGGCTAGCTTCTAGGGTTTAGCCTCTCTGATCTCGTGGTAGATCTACTCTTGTACTACCCATATCATCAATATTAATCAAGCAGGACGTAGGGTTTTACCTCCATCAAGAGGGCCCAAACCTGGGTAAAACATCCTGTCCCCTGCCTCCTGTTACCGTCCGACCTAGACACACAGTTCGGGACCCCCTACCCGAGATCCGCCGGTTTTGACACCGACAGACCCCTTAGTCCAGGACTCCCTCAGTAGCCCCTAAACCTGGCTTCAGTGACGAGGAGTCCGGCATGCAGATTGTCTTCGGCATTGCAAGGCGGGTTCCCTTCTATCCGAACTTCAAGATAGTCTTCGGATGCGATGATAGTATCTGGACCTGCCAGGTACACCATACACAACCGCAGAGAGAATATATTCTTACACAAGTTCCATCCGCTGACAACTTTTTTGTAGCACGATATTACATCTGACCGGCCATAATTCCAAACCGCTTTCATGTTTTGACGCCCCATCTCCCGAGACGCGGTTGCCATTGGCACGTCTTGTCAAAGCAGAGATCGTGTCCCCTTATCGCGGGATTCTCATCAATGCGGGCATGGGTAACCCAACCGTGCCGTTTATACAACCCTTGGGAATATGCGAATCTTAAGGCGAGTGAGGAGGCATTTAATATTTGATGCCTTTATAAGGGGATAAGGATTCCCTCTTCATCTCCTCACGCTCTCTCTCTGTCTCCGCCTTTCCGATCTCAAGGTCCAGCGCCGAAGTTCTCATCTCCTTTCCACTCAAGCAACCATGTCCGGATCTGGCGGTCAGGGCAAGTGGATGGTCTCCTCCGTCAAGGAGGATGACATTACTCAGCTTTGGGCGGCCGGATATTTGGCGAACGAGATCGTCCATCGTCTGCCCGCCGAGGGACAAGTCATCCCCATGCCGGAGCCCACAGAGAGGCTGGTATTCACCCCCCCCCATTTCTTCCGCGGGCTAGGGTTTCCTCTCCACCCTTTCGTCTGCGGGCTGATGTACTACTACGGGGTAGTGATACGTCTCCAACGTATCTATAATTTTTGATTGCTCCATGCTATATTATCTGCTGTTTTGAATGTTTATGGGCTTTATTATACACTTTTATATCATTTTTGGGACTAACCTATTAACCCAGAGCCCAGTGTCAGTTTCTGTTTTTACCCTGTTTTAGGGTTTCGAAGAAAAGGAAAATCAAACAGAGTCCAATTGACCTGAAACTTCCCGGAACTCATTTTTGGAAGGAAAGAAGCCCAGAAGACTTGGAGTGCACGTCGGGGGCTCTACGAGGAGGTCACGAGGCAGGGGGCGCGCCCACCCCCCTGGGCACGCCCTCCACCCTCGTGGGCCCCTCGTGGCCCCCCTGACGTACTTCTTCCGCCTATATATCTCCATATACCCTAAAAACATCGGTGAGCATAATAGATCGGGAGTTCCCCCGCCAGAAGCCTCCGTAGCCACCGAAAACCAATCTAGACCCGTTCCGGCACCCTGCCGGAGGGGGCAATCCTTCTCCGGTGGCCATCTTCATCATCCCGGTGCTCTCCATGACGAGGAGGGAGTAGTTCTCCCTCGGGGCTGAGGGTATGTACCAGTAGCTATGTGTTTGATCTCTCTCTCTCTCTCTCTCTCTCGTGTTCTTGAGGTGATACGATCTTGATGTATCGCGAGCTTTGCTATTATAGTTGCATCCTATGTTTCTCCTCCCCCTCTTCTCTCTTGTAATGGATTGAGTTTTCCCTTTGAAGTTATCTTATCGGATTGAGTCTTTAAAGATTTGAGAACACTTGATGTATGTCTTGCCGTGCGTATCTGTGGTGACAATGGGATATCACGTGATTCACTTGATGTATGTTTTGGTGATCAACTTGCGGGTTCCGCCCATGAACCTATGCATAGGGGTTAGCACACGTTTTCGTCATGATTCTCCGGTAGAAACTTTGGGGCACTCTTTGAGGTCCTTTGTGTTGGTTGAATAGATGAATCTGAGATTGTGTGATGCATATCGTATAATCATACCCACGGATACTTGAGGTGACAATGGAGTATCTAGGTGACATTAGGGTTTTGATTGATTTGTGTCTTAAGGTGTTATTCTAGTACGAACTCTAGGGCTGTTTGTGACACTTATAGAAATAGCCCAACGGATTGACTGGAAAGAATAACTTTGAGGTGGTTTCATACCCTACCATAATCTCTTCGTTCGTTCTCCGCTATTAGTGACTTTGGAGTGACTCTTTGTTGCATGTTGAGGGATAGTTTTATGATCCAATTATGTTAGTATTGTTGAGAGGACTTACACTAGTGAAAGTATGAACCCTAGGCCTTATTTCCACGCATTGCAATACCGTTTACGCTCACTTTTACCATTAGTTACCTTGCTGTTTTTATAATTACAGATTACAAATACCTTTATCTACTATCCATATACCACTTGTATCACCATCTCTTCGCCGAACTAGTGCACCTATACAATTTACCATTGTATTGGGTGTGTTGGGGACACAAGAGACTCTTTGTTATTTGGTTGCAGGGTTGCTTGAGAGAGACCATCTTCATCCTACGCCTCCTACGGATTGATAAACCTTAGGTCATCCACTTGAGGGAAATTTTCTACTGTCCTACAAACCTCTGCACTTGGAGGCCCAACAACGTCTACAAGAAGAAGGTTGTGTAGTAGACATCAAGCTCTTTTCTGGTGCCGTTGCCGAGGAGGTTAGCGCTTGAAGGTATATCTTTAGATCTTGCAATCGAGTCTTTTAGTTTCTTGTTTTATCACTAGTTTAGTTTATAAAAGAAAACTATAAAAAAATGGAATTGAGTTTGTCTCATACGCTTCATCTTTTTAATATCTTTCATGAGTATGATGGAAAGGAAAATTGTGCTCAAGTGCTAGAAGAAGAAATCTATAAAATGTTTGGCACTAAATATTTGAATGATGAGCATGATTGCAATGTTGTTAGTATGAATTCCTTGAATATCCATGATGCTAATGATATGCAAAGCCACAAGCTTGGGGAAGCTATGTTTGATGAAGATGATATTTTTTGTCCCCATGTTTTGATGAGCAAATTTATTATGATGAAAGCATGCCTCCTATCTATGATGATTATTTTGATGACACGTATGCTTTGAAGAATAATTATAACCATGAAACTTGTCATCTTGATCTTAATTTTCAATCACATGATAGTTATTTTGTTGAGTTTGCTCCCACTATTATTCATGAGAAGAATTTTGCTTGTGTGGAGAGTAGTAAATTTTCTATGCTTTGTAGATCATGGAAATAATGCTTTATGTGATAGTTATATTGTTGAGTTCATTCATGATGCTACTGAAAATTATTATGAGGGAGGAACATATGCTTGTAGGAATTGCAATAATATCAAGTTTCCTCTCTATGTGCTTAAAGTTTGAAGTTATGCTTGTTTTACCTTCCTATGCAAGTTGATTATTGCTCCCATAAGTTGTTTTTCACAAAATCCCTATGCATATGAAGTATGTTTGACTTAAATTTGTTAGTAATATTCTTCATGATGCTCTCTTTATGTTACAATTCTTATCTTTTATATGAGCATCATTGAAATCATCATGCCTAGCTAGGGGCATTAAACGATAGCGCTTGTTGCGAGGCAACCCAACTTTATTTTTGTTCCTTGCTTTTTGTTAATTTTTAGTAATAACTAATTCATCTATCCTGTGTTTATATGTGGTTTTATGCACTTAATTAGTGTTTGTGCCAAGTAGAACCTTTGGGAAGACTTTGGGAAAGTCTTGTGGATCATGCTGTCAAAAACAGAAACTTTAGCGCTCACGAGAACTGCTGTCATTTTTATTTGGATAGTGCTATTTAGTTAATTCTTTTTGAAGATGATTAATAGATAAATTCCTCAGGTCCAGAAGTTTATTTGAGAATTTTATGAGTTCTATAAGTATACGTTTGATTCATATTACTACAGACTGTTCTGTTTTTGACAGATTCTGTTTTTCATGTGTTGTTTACTTATTTTTGATGAATCTATGGCTAGTAAAATAGTTTATAAACCATAGAGAAGTTGGAATACAGTAGGTTTAACACAAATATAAATAAATAATGAGTTCATTACAGTACCTTGAAGTGGTGATTTATTTTCTTATACTAATGGAGCTTACGAGTTTTCTGTTAAGTTTTGTGTTGTGAAGTTTTCAAGTTTTGGGTAAGGATTCGATGGACTATGGAATAAGGAGTGGCAAGAGCCTAAGCTTGGGGATGCCCATGGCACCCCAAGGTAATATTCAAGGACAACCAAGAGCCTAAGCTTGGGGATGCCCCGGAGGGCATCCCCTCTTTCGTCTCCGTTCATCGGTAACTTTACTTGGAGCTATATTTTTATTCGCCACATGATATGTGTTTTGCTTGGAATGTCAATTTATTTTGTTAGGATTTTCTTTCTGTTATTTAGAACAAAGTTTTGCATCTTTTATTTCAATAAAAGTGGCATTGATAGCCCTTACTATGCCTATGTTACAAGTCCACATTTTTCTGTTTGAAAACAGAAAGTTTACCGCTGTTGCAATAATTCCCTAGAAAAGTCAGAATGTGATAAAATGTTGAAACCTTTTGCATATGAATATCTGATAAATTTACTACAGTGGGAATTTCTTTCATAATTTTTGGAGCTAGGAAAGTATGGATGTTGCTGCATTCTTTACAGACTGTCCTGTTTTAGGCAGATTGCTGTTATGTTTGCGTTGTTTGCATATGTTTGTTTCTTTAATGATTCTATTTTAGGATAGGACTATTAAATATGCAGAGGCATTTAGTATGCAATGTTGAATAATAATTTTAGTGATTTGCTACAGTAGAGTATGATAAGGTTTTTGCAATGGTTTATACTAACTTATCTCACGAGTCTTTGTTGAGTTTTGTGCGGATGAAGCTTTTGAGATTTAGGGAGACCGTGATATGAGAGGAATTAAGGAGACACAAAAGCTCAAGCTTGGGGATGCCCAAGGCACCCCAAGATAATGTTTCAAGAAGTCTCAAGCATCTAAGCTTGGGGATGCCCCGGTTGGCATCCCACCTTTCTTCTTCAACAACTATCGGTTAGTATCGGTTGATCCTAAGTTTGTCATCAATTACCAAAACCAAACATGGGGGCACCGCGTGTTCTTTCACTTGGGCCGCAGCTGCCGAATTCCACTCCGGCGCTCCCATGCAACTCACCTCCTGGGTTGAGAAGAGTCCGGACTGGGTTCCCCTGACAAGGTGATAGTGCTACAGGCGTGCGTTCAAAGCATGGTAACCAAGAACGTCAAGCTCGTTGATGTGATCCAGGTGATGCTAGTTCGTTGGATCCTTCCGTGCCAGCGCCAAAGCCATCCTCTGTGGGAGTTCAACCCGAAGAAGCACCGGACCCTGGTGAGGCTCTTCAAGACTACTCACGAACGTGCATGGAAGTTGCTCTTTAAGGGCAACGAGAAACCGCCGGTCGCAGATTCAGATCGCGGGCACGGCGCTAAACACCTCGCTAGCGAGGTATGTCTCTTTTGATGCATTCTCCACTTGTTTGGAGAAGAAGGCCAAGGGGGCCAAGAGTGCCCCCATCGCAAGGGTACTTCGGACGTGATGTCGGAATACGATGAAGCTCATTCATCTGTCCCCGAGGACAATAGTGAGGAAGAGGAGGAGGAGGAAAACAATCCTCCCCCTGAGGAGATGAAGAAAAAGAGGGCGGCTTCGGCGCATCCGGAGGCGGAAACGCCTAAGAAGGGGAAGGGCGCCCCAGCGATCAACACTGCGTGGGACGTTGACCCAGGAGGCATCGTAAATGACATGGCTCTCTCACGCGCGCATCCGGCCCTTTCTCTTCATTATCTTGACATAGTTAATTGTATTATTGCAGTACGGCCTGCGACCTTATCCGGTGATCCTCATCTGGAGGTTCGTGGGCCCCGTCGGAGATGGCAAGGATGTCGCCACCGCCTGCTTATTCCTCCGGGGCCAGGGACGACACGGAAGTGTTATACCGGAGGACCACTCTCATCCGTGGAGGAGCCCAGGACACCGTCCGGGAGGTGCCACCAGGTGAGACCTCCACTACCGGACACATGGAGGAGCCGATCCCCATGGAGACTGTTGAAGAGGGCCGCATCCAGTTCGACCCTCAGCCGAATACGATTCCAGAGGCCCATATGGCTCCGGAGTCGGGCGAGCAGCCCCCTTTGAAGGAGGGGGTGCGCCGCTTCCACCGGTGGCCCCTGTCCATCCAGGGACGCCGGATAACCTCATGGAGGCGCTTCGAGGCACCTCCGTCATGGACGAGCACCGTTTCCTTATGGGTGCGGTGATCAAGAAGATTCAGTCTGCCAAGACTGGACTGAATGAAGCCTGCAGCAGCCTGTTGATAGGGTTCGAGGTAAGAAAGAGAAAAACCCCGTGTAGACATTCGCCCGTGAGACATTGTCCGGTGTTCGGCACGAAGAACCGGACAAAGGATCAATCTTTTGTTATGGGTGACTAACGTAATATGTATGAATAAGCAGGCGTCGATGTTGGCTGCAACCTCGCATGCTGCCGAAGTCTCTGAACTGAGGCAGAGGCTGGAGCGGACCAAGAACGAGCTCGGCGAGGTTAAGGTTCGGCTCTAGGAGAAGCAAGGTGAGTCACGACTTGCTGTGTGTTCGGAAATGATAGGCGCTGCATATTGACCGCAGTGTCGTGATATGTGCAGGAGCCGCGACCGAGATCGAGGCCCTAAGGAAGGCCCTGGGCGAGGCCGAGGAGAAGGCTGTCCAGCAGCAAGCCGCCCGTAAGAAGCTCAAGGCCCGGGTCAAATAAGTCCAACAGGAGCTCCAGGATGCGGTCAAGAAATGCGAAGACTTGGAGCATGATGTGTTGGTTCAAGGTACCGAACTCGCCAAGGCTCTTCAGAGCGCGAAGACCGCACGGAATGAGTCCCAGGACGCCCTCCAGGAGGCCAAGAAGATCACGGCAGGTAAGGCATTTAAGATGCAAAGCAAGTATGTGGAGAAGAAGTACCTTTTACTAAACCGGGTTCGGAGTTCCCTAGGGGCTTTTGCAGATTTACCATGCAGTGTATCATACGCCGCGGAGTTCTATCGAGCTGAAGGAGGGGGTTCTACGGAGAAGCTATTCTGGTCGCAGTATGCGGCGCTAGAGCATCACGTGCCCTTCACCGATCAGCTGAAACAGCTGGTGGAGCTGCATAGGGTGGCCGAACTAGCCATGAAGGATTTCATAATCCGGCTATGGCCAGCCAAAGCTATACCAAGCAGCTTCTTCGGACTCGTGAGGCAGATGGTGAACGCCTGTCCTCAACTGGACGTCGTCAAGCGCTCGGCCTGCATTGAAGGTGCACGCATGGCCTTCGCCCGTTGCAAGATGTGGTGGGCGAAGATGGACGCCGTCAAGGTGACCAGAGGGCCACCCGAGGGCAAGGAGCACCGCACACCCGAACGGTATTTTGCGGATGTCCTGGAGGGGTCTCTCCTTGCGGCAGCACAATGTTCGCAGGACGTTGTATTTGAATAAATGTGTTCATGTTGCCCTTGCCTTGTATTATAAAAAACAGAGCATGTTTTGTGATGTAATTTTGTTATGCTTTAATTGTTTCCTCCTGTGCGGCCGTGTTGTATGTAATCTGAGGGTTGGCCAGTCGTCGGCTTCTGCCCTCACGTAGGTAGTACGGAGGTGTTCGGGATGGAATCTAAACAATCTTGATCCAATTATATGGTCCTTGAAGGAGTTGTTTAGCACAACGAACAAGGCAATCAGACTATATGGCTTAAACGACCTCACTTAGCCATAGGAGTTTTATAATAAAGCATGGGCGCAGCCCCTGGTTCAAGCCAGGGTGCTGTCAGCATGTGATCGGGAAGTGCCGATCTTTCGCATAATGCGGAAAAAATATCCCACAATCTGTAACCCTCGAATAGCTGACCGGCTCTCGCCGTATCATGATAATCAGATTTCGGTTTTGTCTACTGAGGTGCTCATCTGGTCAAGGCCAGGGCACAATCGCAGTAGTTCTCCCTTTACTACCCTAGCCGATTTAGCAGAACGTAGGGTAGCAAACACATGAGCCGGGCAACCCAACTATTGACCAAAAACATGATTCGGAGCCAATGCATATAATGCTAAATTCGGGGTGCCGAACTTATCGTTAAGGATTGTTCGGACTTTGTTTCCGTATCATGGGGTGATGGGGAGCCCCTGGCAAATATGAAACGTAGCAGAGTGTACGGTTGCTAGGAAATAAGTAATACAAAGGAAAACAGAGATAGGATCTGGAGCCCTTGAACTTGGATGATGAACTGTTTCCATTATAGTTGGGTTAATGCGTCCAAGAACATTGGTACAAAATAATGCAATAAGTAACCGGCTATTTGACATGCCATACCCGAAGGCGGGGTGCGCGTGGGTCCTGAAATGGTTAGCCTCTAGGGCTTCCCATGTACGTCTGTGCTCCATGTCAATCCGATGTGTTTGTCCTTTGACGGGAGCGTTAATCAGGCCGTCGAAGGAGGCCCCCATAGGAGAAACCTGAAACAAGGGAAAAGGAGATAGTAAAGTTATATGTGTGTCCGGGATCGGTCTAGCCGAACCGTGGATCCCGGGATAGCTTGTGCCTCCATCGATACCCATGGAATTTTGAGTGTGTAGTTATGGACGTGTGGTATGAATACCACTACCTCATCTGGATTGGGACGGAGGCCGAATTGCTAATCGTGCTCTTGACGAGCCATGTTGTCATGTTGCAGTGTAGTCCGGACCCTCTTAATGATGTCCAGGGGCTCGGCAGCCAGACTATGATGCTGCTTGAGAAGGCCGCTTTGTACCTCTGCTGCTAGGGCGGCGGTGTGCTCCTCTATCCGGAGGGAGCGTTCTATGTTTCCGTTGACTATTATGACGCCGCGCGGACCGGGCATCTTAAGCTTGAGATAAGCATAGTGTGGCACCGCGTTGAATCTACCAAACGCGGTTCATCCGAGTAGTGCGTGGTAGCCGTTGCGGAAGGGGACGATATCAAAGATAAACTCCTCGCTTTGGAAGGTGATCGGGAATGACGACCACGGATTGAATTTTGGGGCAACTGGCTCTACCGTGTGGACGTCCCGAAGTGCTCACTTGCGCTCCCTTTTGGGGATGTGTGTAGCGTATATCATGTCCACCGTTTTCACTTGAGGGGGAAATTTCTTCTGCCCTCCAGTGTTCGGCTGCCGGGGCTCTTCGTCCTCGTCCTCACTTTGTGATCCCTTTTCTTTGTTTTCGGCATTTAACTTGCCAGCCTGTTTGAAAACCAAACAGTCTCTGTCGGTGTGATTGGCTTGTTTATCTGGGGTACCATGTATCTGGCACGGACGATCGAGTATGCGATCCAGGCTGGATGGTCCCTCGCTGTTCCTTTTGTAGGGCTTCTTTCGCTAGCTGGACTTGGAGCCGTTGAATCCGGCGTTAACGGTGTTGTAGTCGGCGTTGTCGCCGTTGCTTCGGCGTTTGTGTCTGTTGCGCCGGAGCTGTTCTTGGCCTCGGAGGGGCCTGTCTCGCTGGCTGTGTTTTTGCTACGAGCCAGCCAGCTGTCCTCGCCCGTGCAAAAGCGGATCATGAGTGCCGTAATGGCTGCCATGGACTTCGTCTTTTCTTGGCCGAGGTGGCGTGCTAGCCATTCGTCACGGATGTTGTGTTTAAAGGCTGCTAGGGCTTCGGCATCCGGACAGTCAATAATCTGGTTCTTTTTGTTTAGGAACCTAGTCCAGAATTTTCTGGCTGATTCTCCAGGTTGTTGAACTATGTGGCTTATGTCATCGGCATCGGGTGGCCGGACATATGTACCTTGGAAGTTGTCAAGGAAGGCCTCTTCCATGTCCTCCTAGCTGCCGATGGAATTCTCGGGCAGGCTATTCAGCCAGTGTCTAGCTGGCCTTTTGAGTTTCAGTGGGAGGTATTTGATGGCGTGGAGGTCATCTCCACGGGCCAAGTGGATGTGGAGAATAAAGTCCTCAATCCATACTGCAGGGTCGGTTGTTCCGTCGTATGATTCAATATTAACGGGCTTGAACCCCCCGGGGAATTCGTGATCCAGCACCTCATCTGTGAAGCAGAGAGGGTGTGTGGCACCTCTATATCGGGCTGCATCATGGCGCACCTCCGATGGAGTCCGTCTGCGGTTATCGGCCCATGTGTGACTAGGTTTGTCACGCCCGAATAGGTAGCCGTCATCCCGAGTCGGGAAGCGTCCTCGCGATCCGTAGATTGATCTGCTGTGTTCTGCTCTACTGTCCAACTCCTCCCGAAGGTCGTATGTATGGTCCTGAGCTGTTCTGTCCCTGTTTTTGTGAGGTAGTGGGGCGAGCTGTTGTTCGACCTAAGTTGCCGCTTTATCCCGACCACGGGGTGGTTGGTCCGCCGCACTATCCCGACCGCGTGGTGGTCGGTCCGCATTGCGTGAGGGAGGTATGGGATCTGGTGCCTCCTCATCGAACTGAGGTAGCAGTCTGCGCTTTGGGTAACTCTTGGCTGGGCACTTGAGGCCGTATTCTTCGGCTGCCAGGACATCAGTCCACCTATCAATGAGCAGGTCTTGATCAGCTTGGAGCTGCTGCTGCTTCTTCTTCAGGCTTCTTGAAGTGGCTATTAGGTGGCGCTTGAAGCGCTCCTGCTCGAGGGGTGCCTCAGGCATGATGAAGTCCTAATTGCCGAGGCGATCATCATCCTCGGAGACTAGACGATGACTATCATCATCTGGGTCATTGGGCATGGCCTGTTTATCAGGGTTATCTTGCCCGTTGTCTTGTTCCTCCTATTCGAATGCGGCCCCGACAGGGTCTTCATTGTTTTCGGCGTCGCCCGGAGTACTATTTTCCCCGGTGCCAGTGGTGCCACCGTTTGAGCAACGAGGCTTAGAGCGGCGTAACTGGATCTCCTTTTTCATCGTCACTAGCTTTTTTAGGTGTGTCGACCATGTACACATCGTATGAAGAGGTGGCCGTCCTACGTCCAGTAAATGGCGGGTTTTGACCTTGCTCCTGGTCGGCATCGTCGTTCGTACCGTCAATGTCATCAGAGTCATAATCGAGCATGTCAGTTAAGTCATCGACAATGGCCATGAAGTGGGTGGCGGGTGGGAAGCGAAATTTCCCATCATCAGCCTCTGGCTCGGACCGAACATAGTTCGACTATGAGTCCTTCCCCAAGGACAAGTTCTTTAAAGAGTTTAGCACATCACCAAAAGGTGAGTGCTGGAAGATGTCTGCGGCTCTAAATTCAAAAATCGATAACCGATCCAGCTCGGTGTCCGCAGGTGTACCCGGTCCGGGACTTATAGCCGGAGACGAATCCGGAGTTCCATTGACACAAATATTGCGGGGTGCCGAGTCCGTGTGTGGCTCCAATGCCGCGGACTCTGTGGCCTCGGATGGCACGATCTGCTCCGGTTCTAAGGCCGTTGCAGTGACAGGGACCATCTCCTGGATGTGATCCGATGACAGATTTAAGTCATGTTCATCGGGGTGAGGGGGAGCGATCGCTGCGGTCTCAAATCCATTGAAGATCAAGTCTCCACGGATATCCGTGATGTAGTTCAAGCTTCCAAATCTGACCTGGTGGCCAGGGGCGTAGCTATCGATCTGCTCCAGATGGTCAAGCGAGCTGGCCCGCAGTACGAAGCCGCTGAACACGAAAATCTATCCAGGGAGGAAGGTTTCTCCTTGGACAGCGTCGCTATAGACAATTGAAGGGGCCATCGAACCTTTCGTTGATGGCACAGTGGAACTCTCAATGAAAGCACCAATGTCGGTGTCAAAACTGGCGAATCTCGGGTAGGGGGTCCCGAACTGTGCATCTAGGATCGATGGTAAAAAGAGACGGGGGACACGATGTTTACCCCGGTTCGGGCACTCTCTATGGAGGTAATACCCTATGTCCTGCTTGATTGATCTTGATGAATATGAGTGTTACAAGAGTTGATCTACCACGAGATCGTAATGGCTAAACCCTAGAAGCCTAGCCTGTATGACTATGGTAATGAGTATATCCTTTCCGGACTAACCCCTCCAGTTTATATAGACACCGGGGGGAGGGGAAATCTAGGGTTACATAGAGTCAGTTACATAAGAAAGAATCTTCATAGTCGGTCGCCAAGCTTTCCTTCTATGCCAAGGAGAGTCCAGTCCTAACACAGGTACAGTCTTCGGCCTTCATGTCTTCTCAGCCCATCAGTCCGGCCCATGGATAACAGGCCGGACGCGCGAGGACCCCTTAGTCCAGGACTCCCTCAGTCGGTGAGGCCGGCATTAGTAGCATATTGTGTGAACTCCTGAAGGATCCCAGCCTCTTCCATGAATGGGGTGTGCGGCCATTCGCACGGCCGTACTTCCGCTAACATCCGAGGGTGGAGACCACTATCAGACGATTCCCCAATAACTCCCTTGGAGTTCTTCTTGGAACCAAACTTCCTGAAGATATTCATGTTTTTCCTATCAACAAAAATTCTGAAATTTTTAGTCCACACATTTTCTCAACAAAACTTCACAAAAAACGATACCAACTACTCATAGGGATACATAGAGGCCATAGCAAGCATTCAAACTACTTTGAACTCTAAGAATTCAACATGCAAGCTCATCAACAGCAGCACCAAGAGTAGCTAATTATTCAAAATATAAACCACTAAAACAAAAACTAATTGGACAATGGTGGAGTCATATACCAAGCAACAATCCCAAGAAAAAATTTCGAAAATGAAGCTTCAAGCAAAGAGATCGAAATCCGCGGGTTTGAGAGCAACAACACGGGAGAGAGAGCAATGGAGAATTTTTCTAAAGGTAAGTGATGATGTGGTGTGAAGGGATAAGTGAGGGGGCCCACGTGGGGACCACGCGCCCTGGTGGGTTGTGTCCACCTGGTGCACCTCCCTCTGATATTATTTGCACCAGATATTCTTAAATATTGACAAAGCATTATGAGACTTTTATTTTTGGGTCATTTTTTATTGCACGGGAAATTCAGAAAACAAACAAAACATGGTATTTTATTTTATTTAACTAATGAAAACAGAAAACAAAAAGTAGGGACAGAAGGTAGTGGTTACTAAATTCATCATCTTCATACCGCTCAAAAATGATCCATTAATAAGGATGATCAAGTCTTATTAACAACCACTTTCGATTAGCATGAAACCGAAGAACTATTGTAAATCACTAAGTTACCTCAATGGGGATATGAATGTCCCCAACAATAAGAATTTCATATTTCTTTTTGACAGTAGGTAGAGGTATTTGAAAACTTCCAATAGTGATTGTCGAAGATTTTTCAATAACATTAATACCATTCACTTGGAATTGTTTCTTCGGAAAGTGCATCGTATGCTCATTACCATTTATATGAAAAGTGACCGAGGGAGTCCTGGATTAGGGGGTCTCCGGACAACCGGACTATCTCCATTGGCCGGACTGTTAGACTTTGAAGATACAAGATTGAAGACTTCGTCTCGTGTCCGGATGGGACTCTACTTGGCGTGGAAGGCAAGCTAGGCAATACGTATATGGATATATCCTCCTTTGTAACCGACCTTGTGTAACCCTAACCCTCTCCGGTGTCTATATAAACCGAAGGGTTTTAGTCCGTAGGACAAGAATCACAACATACAATCATACCGTAGGCTAGCTTCTAGGGTTTAGCCTCTCTGATCTCGTGGTAGATCTACTCTTGTAACACCCATATCATCAATATTAATCAAGCAGGACGTAGGGTTTTACCTCCATCAAGAGGGCCCGAACCTGGGTAAAACTTCGTGTCCCTTGCCTCCTATTATCATCCGGCCTAGACGCACAGTTCGGGACCCCCTACCCGAGATCCGCCAGTTTTGACACCGACATTGTTGCTTTCATAGAGAGTTCCTCTGTGTCGTCGCCGTTAGGCTTGATGGCTCCTACTATCATCGATAATGATGCGGTCCAGGGTGAGACTTTTCTCCCCGAACAGATCTTCGTATTCGGCGGCTTTGCACTGCAGGCTAATTCGCTTGGCCATCTGGAGCAGATTGAAAGCTACGCGCCTGGCCATCAGGTCAGATTTGGAAGTTTGAATTACACGGCCAACATCCATGGGGACTTGATCTTCGACGGATTCGAGCCACAGCCGGGCGCCGCACTGTCGCGATGGGTATGACCTAGCTCTGCCATCGGACGGTACCCCAGAGGCCACGCCCGCATCAGCTCCGACCCTTAGCTCGGAGCCAGCTGCGCCAATCGAGGACGGGTGGCTAGACACCGCCTTAGGGGCTGCAGTTTCGACGGCGATCGAGCCAAACACCAGCATAATCCTCTGCGCAGCCCATGACTCCAAGGTGCCGTACTCTCCTCCGGACCCCGAACCATCCGCGCCCCTGCCAATCAAATCCGATTGGGCCCCGATCATGGAATTCACCGCTGCGGATATCTTTCAGCACTCGCCCTTCGGCGACATTCTGAATTCACTAAGGTCTCTCTCTTTGTCAGGAGAGCCCTGGCTGGATTATGGCCAACAGGACTGGGATGCGGACGATGAAGAAATTCGACGCCCACCCACCACCCACTTTGTAGCCACTATCGATGATTTAACTGACATGCTCGACTTCGACTCCGAAGACATCGACGGTATGGACGACGATGTAGGAGACGAACATGAACCATCACCTATAGGGCACTTGTCGGTGTTCTAGGAACAGGGGTCCCCAAACTTGCCTGCCTGCGGCCTGCGGCGTGGCTCAAAAGGGGGCCCAGCACGGCCCATCTTCATCAACACAGACCCAAGACCCTCGCAAGGGGCCAAGCCTCGCGGGGCATATGACACGGAGCTTCCTCAGGCATAGCCTCATCAGGCTGGCTCACGAGGAGGCGGAGAGATCAAGGCGGGGTACCTCACGAGGTGCCCGTGACGCAAGCCATGACGACCAAAGGTGCCAGGCGGGCGCCAGCCGCGCAGTGTCCTCCTTTCCCCTTTGGTGCAAAGGGGGCAAGCGCAGCCGCGGAGTACCGAGGCATCAGGCAAAGGTTGCCATTACGGTGCAACAAGACCAAGACCAGGAGGACTGCAAGACGGAGGTCATCGTGGAGCCCAAGACGGCGTCACCACCAGAGCTTTGTGCAGGCGAAGACTACTTTTGTCAGGATAGCTGATACTAGTTGTCCCCCTTCAAATTAGCCCGCCATTGTTGGCTCCCTTCCCGCTCGATATTTGGGAAGAGGACCAGGGCCTCTATAAATAGGACCAGCCACCCACAGGGTAAAGGGGTTCGATCGATCGGCTGGAGATCGAAATCAGAGAGAGAATCAAGAAGAGAGAGAGAGAGAAGGGTGACTGAACTCCTCCTAGCAGTTCATCCCCCCCCCCCAGTCAAGAACAGACCCTCGCGAGGCTGTTCTTCCTTGTATTGCTCATCATCATCAGCCCAAGAGGCAATCCACCACACCACACACTAGAGTAGGGTATTACACCACAACGGTGGCCCGAACCAGTATAAACCATGTGTCTCTTGTGTTGTTCTTTCCATAGCTTAGATCTTAGCGAGGCGGAGGGGCGCAGGTAGGTAGAAGGCGAAATCTCTGCATGCACCCCAGTGTTCGAACCTCGAGGGTCTTCTGGAACCCGAAATCCGACAGCACTGGAAAGCCACCTCGTCGTATGACATATACATGGTGGATACACCCAATGAAGGCAACGGCGACGAGATAGCGGAGGATGACCCCTCCAAGAAGCAACCCAAGCGCCGACGTCAGCGGCGCCGCTCTAAGTCCCGCCAAAGCAAAAGTGGTGATACCGACACAGGACATAATAACACTCCGGATAGCGCCGAAGACAACAAAAAGCCCTCCAGCAAGAGTTAGATCAGGAGGATGAAGGAGCCAGCTCTCCTGAGAGAGCGGCTGGCGGAGAGGAGGAGGATGACAATTACATGCCCCCCTCCGAAGACGAGGCAAGCCTCGGCGACGATGAATTCGCCGTACCAGAGGATCCCGTCGAACAAGAGCGCTTCAAGCGCAGGCTTATGGCCACGGCAAATAGCCTGAAGAAAAAGCAGCAGCAGCTTCAAGCTGATCAAGACCTGCTAGCTGACAAATGGAATGAAGTCCTCGCGGCCGAGGAATATAAACTCGATCGTCCCTCCAAGAGTTACCCAAGGCGCGGGCTACTACCCCGACTGGAGGAAGAAGCATATGATATGGCTGATCGGCCACCTCATGGCCGCGATAGAGAGGCATTCCAGCCAAAAGCTCAGCCTCCACCCCAACGCCATCCAAATAAAAAGGCATGGGGAGAGACGCCAGACCTGCGAGACATATTGGAGTACAAAGCAAAGCATTCAAGATCGATCTATGGATCACGAGGGCGCACCACTCTACGAGACGGTAAACGTCACGCCGGATACAGTAAAAGCAAATCCGGCCGGGCCGAACACAGCAGGGCAGGACCCATACGAGTTGCGTCGTGATATAGCCCAATACAGAGGCGCCGCACACCCCTTATGCTTCACAGACGAAGTAATGGAACATCAATTCCCAGAAGGTTTCAAACCTGTAAACATTGAATCATACGACGGAACAATAGACCCTGGGGTCTGGATTGAGGATTATATCCTCCATATCCATATGGCTCGAGGAGATGATCTCCACGCCATCAAGTACTTACCCCTCAAGCTCAAAGGGCCAGCCCGCCACTGGCTTAAAGGCCTCCCCGAAAACTCCATTGGAAGTTGGGAAGAGCTTGAAGACGCTTTTCGGGCAAATTTTCAAGGAACTTATGTCCGGCCTCCGGACGCGGATGATTTGAGCCATATAACTCAACAGCCCGGAGAGTCAGCCCGAAAACTTTGGAACAGGTTTCTTACTAAAAAGAACCAAATTGTCGAATGTCCGGATGCCGAAGCATTGGCAGCTTTTAAACATAGCGTCCGTGACGAATGGCTCGCCAGACACCTCGGCCAAGAAAAGCCGAGAATGATGGCAGCATTAACAAGCCTCATGACCCGCTTTTGCGCGGGTGAGGACAGCTGGCTAGCCAGATGCAGCACCAGCGACCCCAGTACATCCGAAGTTAGAGATGGAAATGGGAAATCGCGGCGCAACAGCAATAACAAATGCCGGAACAAAGAAGACAGCATAAAGAGCACGGCAGTAAACGCCGGATTCAAAAGCTCTCGGCCAGGTCAGAAGACGCCTTCTAAAGGTGCCAGAGACGAACTGTCCAGCCTGAATAAAATTCTGGACCAAATATGTCAGGTCCATAGCACCCCTGGCAAACCATCCAATCATACCCACAGAGAATGTTGGGTCTTCAAGCAGTCCGGCAAGCTCAACGCCGTACACAAGGGGGAGGATACACCAAGCGAAGATGAGGATGAGCCTCTCAAGGGAGACGCTGGGGAACAAAACAAATTTCCACCAGAAGTCAAAACAGTAAACGTGTTACACGTGATCAATGGAAAAAACAAAACGGCACTCCTAGAAAAATACGCCCAAAGGCCTATCACCGCGGAGTCCTGCCACTGGTCATCTGAACCGATCACTTTCGACCATCATGATTACTCAGCAAGTATCCGGCGTGCAGGATGGGCTGCCCTGGTATTAGACCCAATAATTGAGGGATACCGCCTCGCACAAGTCCTGATGGACGGTGGCAGCAGTCTAAATCTGATATACCAGGATACAATCCGCGAAATGGGGATAGACCCAACAAAAATTCACCATAGCAATATTACCTTTAAAGGAGTAACGCCAAGACCAGGGGCTCGTTGCACGGGCTCCCTACTAATAAAAGTTATATTCGGCTTCCCCGATAACTTCCGTAGCGAACATCTAACCTTCCACATCGCTTCGTTCCAAAGTGGCTATCAAGCACTACACGGATGCGAATCTTTCGCTCGCTTTAATGCAATACCACACTACGCTTCCCTCATACTCAAGATGCCCGGTCCATGTGGCATCATTACAGTGAATGGAAATATTAAGTGATTTCTGTGTGCCGAAGAGCGTGCGGCTGCCTTGACAGTCGCACACTTAAAATGGCCTCACCAACTAATTAGCAGGTCATCACGACCTCGGACATGGTTAGACAAGTCCGGTGCAGCTATATGCAATTTATACCGGATCAATGATCACACCCCTATTACAAATACAAGGGGCTCAGCGTGTGCAGACAAGTGGCAATTCTTACTCACCTTGAATTGTACATGGTTTATTTAAAAACTATCTTTTTGCACGGCAGCTTTTTTTACCTAAGCTCCTCTCTTTTACAGATAATCATCGTGCTACACCCGTCCAGGATATGGCACAACGGAGACACAGGCGCAGACGTGCAGCAAGGACCCGCTCCAAGGATTCTTTTTAGATTAAGACCCTGCGTAAACCTTTTTTACTGTCTCTTGTTGATACATATCCACCGAATTCTCAGCACAATTGAGAAGGATGCTGATGTCTTGGCATGTGGCCACGTCAGATTAACGCACGTACCTGGACACAAGGGGCTTCTTACAAGCAACACTATTGCGGCCCGTTTTATACCATAAAGACCAAATACCTTAGGGAGTGTTCGGCGTCGCGAGTTCGGCCTTATATGCATCAGCTCCGAATCATTGTCTTTGGTCAAATGTTGGGTTTGCCCTGCTACTGTGTTTTGGTGCCTTACGTTCCAATTTACCGGCTAAGGTAGCACCAGGAGAACTACTGCGATTGTGCCCTGGTTCATCCGGACGAGCGCCTCAGTAGAGAAAGCCGAAAACTGACTGTCATGATATAGCGTGAGACTGGTCAACCACTCGATGACCTATCGGAATGTTAGAATTCCTTCGCCTTAACGAAGGGCCGTTTTCCGGCCAGGCATATACGCACCCCGCGATCGGGAGAGTGCGGAGCCACCAGGGGCTATCTAGTAGCCCCACTGTCAAACTCCTATGGCTAAGTGAAATTGTTCAAGCATTATAGTCCGGTTTCCTCGCTCGCTGCGCTATCACCTCCTTATTAGGACCAAGACGTTGGATTAAGTGTGAACACGCGTTTTTTGCGAGCACCTCCACATTATATGCGTGGGGGTTGAAGCCGACGGCTGCAATCTTTCAGGTTATACACATGTATACATAAACGGCCGCACAGGAGGCATCATACTACTTTCAGGCAAAAGTATAAACATAGCCTTTTAAAAACTTCATAAAAGCATTATGTTTACAATGAGAATACATATCACTCAAACATAATATTTTTCGAGCACTGGGCCTCTATCAAACGAGCACCCTTGAGAACTTCCTCGAAATAGTGTTCGGCAGCCACACGGCCTATGGCCGAACCCTGCGCCGCAACAGTGGTAGCGTCCATCTCTGCCCAGTATGCTTTAACACGGGCAAGGGCCATCCGCGAGCCTTCTATGCACACCGACCTCTTCATCGCATTAATGCGTGGCACCGCATCAAGGAACTGCTGCACTAAGCTGAAATAGCTGTTTGGCTTTGGTCTTTCCGGCCATAGCTGATCCACAACAGACATCATGCCGAGTCCGGACAAGCTATTCAGTTCGGCCCATTCGGCTAGCTGGTCAGTCAATGAAAGCAGACGTTCTGGAACATGGAATTGTGTCCAGAACAGCTTGTCCACTTCACGATCTGTCTGACCTTGGAAGTACTTGGCCGCATCGGCAGCGCTCGCCGCCAAATCCATATACGCATCTGCCGAACTCCACAGCCGATCTAGAGGGGCATACCGAGGATCTCCGAACTTCCTCCGTAACATGAAGGGTTTCCCAGCCGCAATATCCCCGGCTTTCCGCAGCTCCTCCTTCTTCGCTCTCATAGCACAACGGGTGTCTTTGTCCGCCGCCGCGGCCCTCTCAAGGTCCGTTGCTTCCGCTCGGTTTTCTTTCTCAAGGACCCGGCAACGGTCGGCAGTGTCTTTCAATTCTACGGCCATCTTGGCCATCTTCTCCTGGCTCTCGCAATGTGCGGCCTTCTCGGCTTTCAACTCTTCGGCCGCCTTCAAAGCAGCCGCATTACTAATCCTCGCTTGTTCCTTCGCTCGGGCAAGTTCCGCCCGCAAGGCTTCCACGGTGGCAGCTCCATCTGCAGTCACAACATATTAAAGATACTGGCATTATGCTGCTCTTACTATGTGGTGTTCACCGGATAATAACACTTACCCTGTGCCTCGTCAAGCCTCTTGTTAACAAGCTCGATGTCGGCGTCTGCCACATCCAGATGCTGTTTTAATTGGGCAAACTCCCTAGTCCGGCTAGCCACCGAAGCTTCCACCACCTGCACATAGAGGCGGTTTGGTTATTGCCTGGGAATATGATCCTCTGTTCGCCGCCGTTCTCGACGACAACCAGAGTCTCAGGGGCTACTATCTACACAGGGCACACCTAACATGTGCAGTACTATCACATATTATCTCACATACCTCAAAGCCCGTCAATAGACTCATAAAGGCTTCATGTAATCCACTTTCAGTGGACGAGATTCTCTCCATCACTGTACCCATCAGCGTACGGTGCTCTTCTGAGATGGCCGCTCTCCCCACCAACTCTCTCAGAACGTCCGACCGCACACCAGACGGTGCTGGACTCTTTCGTATGCTCTCTTCGGGAGCCGGACACTGGGGACTTTGGGGGTCTACGGGATTATCTTCTGGCCTCACCAGATCCGGAGAGGCCCTCCGCGACGACACTTCGGGGTCGCCCGCTTCTGGAGCGGAGGAGTCCGGGGGAGGCATTTCGCTCTCCATCATCTCTGGAAGAAGATCCCCCGAAGACGAGCTCATTTGAGAGGGGCCGTGGCCCGAACTGCAAGATAGATGCGTTGGTTATTTTCTCAGAGGAAAAAGATAGCATACCCTTACTATTAAAATATTTTAGATCACTTACGACTCGTTGGAGGGCTGATCCCCCCGCAGACTCTGCGCGGCAAAAACACCCCCCAAAGTAGGACCCTCAGTGGGAGACCTCTTCTCCCGTTTGGAGGTTTCGGCTTCCGGATCCTCGGAAGCAGTCCTTTTCCTCCCCACGATCGTCCTCCTTCGTGGAGACGCTCGTTCCCTCGGTTGGAGCGGATAGCGATGGGGGCCCGCGTCCGCCCGTATTATCTCCCTCGGTATCTTCCCGCAGGGGCTCCGGACAAGGTGCGACCTCGAGCATCTTCTCCAATACCGGATTTTCCAAACCCTCAGGGAGGGGAGCCAAGCACCGAATCATCTTTGCCTTCGTTAGCCAGTCCTGGTCAAAAAGCGGACTCTTAGAAATAACTTCGAATAAAAGACAGCGTGTTCCGCTAGGGGATTTCTTACTTGTTCGGCGGCGCGGTTACTGCTCAGGCCCACGTCCTCGGTGATATCCGGACATTCCACTTGAGGTCCGAAGAATGACTTGTACATCTCCTCGTGCGTCAGGCCGAGGAAACTTTGAATGGCACGTGGTCCCTCTGGGTTGAACTCCCACATGCGCAGGGGCCGGTGTTTGCAAGGCTGGACTTGACGAACCAGCATAACTTGTATTATCGCAACCAAATTAAAATCTCCCTCGAAGAGATCTCGGATGCGGCTTTGCAGTATAGGCACGTCCTTGGCTGGACCCCAGCTCAGGCCCCTGCTAATCCATGACATCAGTTGTGGTGGGGGGGCCCGGGCGGAAAGCGGGGGCAGCCGCCCACTTGGCACTTCTGGGAGCCGTGACGTAGAACCACTCCCGTTGCCATAATTCAGATACCTCTGGAAAGGAACCTTTTGGCCATGAGCTCCTGCCATCTTGCCTATTGATGCACCTCCGCACGCTGCATGCTGCCCCTCGATCACCTTCGGTTGTACTTCAAAGGTCTTGAGCCACAGGCCGAAGTGAGGGTCACACGGAGGAAGGCCTCACACACGACAATAAATGTCGTGATGTGGAGAAAGGAGTCCAAAGCTAGATCATGGAAATCTAGCCCGTAATAGAACATCAAGCCCCTGACGAAGGGATCCAGAGTGAGGCCTAGACCTCGGAGGAAGTGGGAGACGAACACAACATTCTCGTTGGGTTTGGGAGTAGGGACGACCTGCCCTCGAGCAGGCAGCCGATGCGAAACCTCGGCGGTCAGGTATCTGGCCTCCCTCAACTTCTTAATGTCCTCTTCCGTCGCGGAGGAGGGCATCCATCGGCCTTGAAGGCTGGATCCGGACGTGATTAAAGATCCGGAGCACCTAACCTGGGCTTTGGGTGTTAGAACTCGAGGCAGGGGAAGCGTTTGGTTGAGCACGAGAGGGAAAAAGCGAAAACCTTGTCCCCTTATAAAGAGGGTGAATATCAAGCGTCCTCTCCGTAGCCGTTTAGGACTTACCTATAATCTAGGAGTCCTAGACACGGTTGGTTTACCCACGAACTGCATTAATGAGAATCCCGTAATTAGGGGAACACGATCTCCGCTTCGGCAAGACGTGTCAAGAAACCGCCTCGCGTTATGTGTCGAGCTAGTTAAGACAACCGGTTCGAATAATCACCGGGCCATGACATGACGTCATGCTGTCAAAACAAGCCAGCAAATTAGATCTGCGGAAAAATTATTCTCTCTGTGATGGAATGTGGAACTTATTTTGCAGGGTCGGACACTATCCTCGTATTCAACTTCTTCTGTAATGTATTCGGAGAAGGAACCCGCCTTGCAACGCCGAAGACAACTGCGCGCCGGACTTGTCATCATTGAAGCCTGGTTCAGGGGCTACTGAGGGAGTCTTGGATTAGGGGGTCTCAGGATAGCCGGACTATCTCCATTGGCCGGACTGTTAGACTATGAAGATACAAGATTGAAGACTTCGTCTCGTGTCCGGATGGGACTCTACTTGGCGTGGAAGGCAAGCTAGGCAATACGTATATGGATATCTCCTCCTTTGTAACCGACCTTGTGTAACCCTAACCCTCTCCGGTGTCTATATAAACCGAAGGGTTTTACTCCGTAGGACAAGAATCACAACTTACAATCATACCGTAGGCTAGCTTCTAGGGTTTAGCCTCTCTGATCTCGTGGTAGATCTATTCTTGTAACACCCATATCATCAATATTAATCAAGCAGGACGTAGGGTTTTACCTCCATCAAGAGGGCCCGAACCTGGGTAAAACTTCGTGTCCCTTGCCTCCTGTTACCATCCGGCCTAGACGCACAGTTTGGGACCCCCTACCCGAGATCCGCCAGTTTTGACAATAAGAGCCCCTGCAGTATTCACGAAGGGTCTACCAAGTATAATCGACATGTTGTCATCATCGGGCATCTAAAGTATAACAAAGTCAGTCAAAATAGTAACATTAGCAACAACAACGAGCACATCCTCACAAATACCAATAGGTATGGCAGTTGATTTGTCAGCCATTTGCAGAGATATTTCAGTTGGTGTGAGCTTATTCAAATCAAGTCTTTTATATAAAGAGAAAGGCATAACACTAACACCAGCTCCTAAATCACACAAAGAAGTTTTCACATAATTCTTTTTGATGGAGCAAGGTATAGTTGGTATTCTCGGATCTCCAAGTTTTTTAGGTACTCTATCTTTAAAAGTATAATTAGCAAGCATACTGGAGAATTCAGCTTTCGGTATTTTTCTCTTATTAATGATGATGTCTTTCATATACTTTGCATAAGGAGGCATTTTCAAGATATCAGTCAAGCGAGTACGCAAAAAGACTGGCCTCAGCATTTCAGCCAAGCGTTCAAATTCTTCATCATCATTCTTTTTAGTTGACGTAGGTGGAAAAGGCATTGGTTTTTGAACCGGCGGTTCTCTTCCTTTAACGTGTTTTCTTGCCACAAAGTCACTTTTATCATACCCTTTATTCTTAGATTGTGGGTTATCAAGATCAACAAGTGGTTCTATCTCAACATCATTGTCTGGTTCTTTATTATTATTAGGTTGAGAGTCTTCATGAACATCATCATTATCTTTTTGATTATCACTAGGTGAATTTTCATTACCAGACTGAGTTTCAGCATCAGAGATAGAAGTTTCATTATCATTATCACTAGAAGCATGCAAAGTCCAATCATTTTTCTTCTTCTTTTTCTTTTTAGAAGAACTAGATGCCCTAGTGTTATTTCTTTGTGAGTCTTGTTTAATTATTTTTGGGTGTCCCTCGGGATAAAGTGGTTCCTGAGTCATTTTACCTCCTCTAGTTGCAACTCTAACAGCAAAGTAATGTTTATTATTATTCATTTCATCAGGTAGTGGTGGTGTATTAAGCCCATTTATTTCTTCGATAGGAGATAAATTTTTTAACATCCTCAACTTTAATACCCTTTTCCTTCATAGATTTCTTTGCCTCTTGCATATCTTCAGGACTAAGATATAATATACCCCTCTTCTTCGGAGTGGGTTTAGGTGGTGGTTCAGGAAGAGTCCAATCATCATAATTTTTCAATATGTTATTCAATAATTCTTCATCTTGTCCAACAGTTCATTCCCTGAAAACACAACCAGTACAACTATCTAGGAAATCCCTAGAAGCATCGGTTAGTCCATTATAGAAGATATCAAGTATTTCATTTTTCTTAAGAGGATGATTAGGCAAAGCATTAAGTAACTAGCAAAGGCCCCCCCCCAAGCTTTTGGGAGACTCTCCTCTTTAATCTGAACAAAGTTAAATATTTCCAGTAAAGCAGCTTGTTTCTTATGAGCAGGGAAATATTTTTCAGAGAAGTAATAAATCATATCATGGGGACTACGCACACAACCAGGAGCAAGAGTATTGTACCAAGCTTTAGCATCACCCTTTAATGAGAATGGAAATAATTTGATTATAAAGTAATAGCGAGTTTTCTCACCATGAGTAAAAAGGGTGGCTATGTCATTCAACTTAGTAAGATGTGCCACAACAGTTTCAGTTTCATAACCATGGAAAGGATCATATTCAACCAAAGTCATTAACTCTGGGTTGACAGAGAATTCATAATCCTTATCATCAATAAAGATAGGCGAAGTAGCAAACCTAGGATCGTATTGCATTCTAGCATTCAGAGATTTTTCTTTATACTTGCATAATAATTTCTCTAGATCATATATATCCTTACAAGCAAGAATATCTCTAGTTGTCTCCTCATTCATAACATAAACTTCCGGTACCTTAGGCAATTCATATCTAGGAAGGCTAGTCCTAGAAGGTGTTACAGGAGTTTCAGTTTCAAGCTCATCATCGGATTCAACAACATCATGTTGTATTACACTAGCAATTTGTTTATCAAGAAATTCACCAAGTGGCATATCATCATTATCAAGCTAGGTACTACCATCATCATAAGCATTACCATAGAAGAAGTAGCATCATCAATAACCTATGACATATCATCATTAATAGCATGTGGTGGTGTTTCAAGTTTACTTATAACAGAAGGTGAATCTAGAGCATAACTGGATGGCAGTTCCTTACCTCCCCTCATCTTAGAGGAAAAAATCTTAGTCTTAGCATTCTTCAGATTCTTCATAGTGATAAATTGATAATAACCCCAAGTGACTTAACAAATATAGCTATGCTCCCCGGCAACGGCGCCAGAAAAAGGTCTTGATAATCCACAAGTATAGGGGATCACAACAATTTTCGAGGGTAGAATATTCAACCCAAATTTATAGATTTGGCACAAGGGGAGCCAAAGAATATTTGAAGGTATTAGCAGCTGAGTTGTCAATTCAACCACACCTGGAGATTAATTATCTGCAACAACGTGATCAGTAGCAAAGTAATATGATAGTTTTGATAATAGTTGTAGCGGCAATGTTAATGGTAACAATGATAACAGTAGTTTTGTAACATGTGCAACAATAATTATAGCATTAGTAACTTAACAAGAACAATATAGGATAAATTCATAGGCATTGGATCAGTGACTTGTTGGATGATATTCATCATGAGGCAGTTATAACCTAGGGCGATACGACACTAGCTCCAGTTCATCAATATAATGTAGGCATGTATTCCGTAACTAGTCATATGTGCTTATGGAAAGAATTTGCATGACATCTTTTGTCCTATCCTCCCGTGGCAGCGGGGTCCTATTGGGAACTAAAGGATATTAAGGCATCCTTTTAATACAGAACCGAAACAAAGCATTAACACACGGTGAATACATGAACTCCTCAAACTACGGTGAACACCGGGAGTGGTGCCGACTGTTGTCTCTCCGGGGTTGCCGGATCATAACATGTAGTAGGTGGCTATAACTTGCAGATCTAGAACATGGATATAATGGTGATAACATAAATGGTTCAGATCTGAAATCATGGCACCCAGGCCCAAAGTGACAAGCATTAAGCCTGGTAAAGTCATAGGAACATCAATCTTAGAACATAGTGGATACTAGGGATCAATCCCTAACAAAACTAACTCGATTACATGATGAATCCCATCCAACTCCTCACCGACCAGGGAGCCTACGAAGGAATTACTCACCCCAGTGAGAAGGATCATGGAATTGGCGACAGAGAAGGGTTGGTGATGATGAAGAACGAAGATCCCCCTCTCCGAAGCCCCAAACGGACTACAGATCTGGCCACCCGATGAAGAACAGGAGGCGACGGCTGGTCCGTCTCGTGGATCGCGATGATTCTTTCTCTCTGATTTTTTTCTGGAAAAATAGGATTTTATGGCGTCAGTTTCAGGGTATGTGGGGCCACCAGATGGGGACAACCCACCTGGGTGCGCCAAGAGGGGGGCGCGCCCTGGTGGGTTGTGCCCACCCAGGTGCCGCCCTCCAGTAGATCTTGGCTCCAGAAATTCTTATTTATTGTATAAACAATCCTCACAAAGTTTCGTTCCATTCCGAGAACTTTCATTTCTGCACAAAAACAACACCATGGTAGTTCTGCTGGAAACAGCGTCAGTCCGGGTTTAGTTTCATTCAAATCATGCAAATTAGAGTCCAAAACAAGAGGAAAAGCATTAGGAAAAGTAGACACGTTGGAGACGTATCAATCAGCAAATGAGTAGCATGAACAACATCGGTAACACTGACAATAGTGGCTTATATACTAGTAATAGTATCAAGAACATACAATGTGGCACTACAAACTAACAATTTTGCAGTAGAAAGTAACAGTCTGGCACTAAAACGATGCAAACTACCACTACGTTATGGACAATCTAGCCATGTGGGATGAACAAAGTAAGCACACACTCTTGTTCATCCCCAAAACAGTGGATTATCATCGAATCCGGTCGAATATAGTAGAATCCAGTCGAATCGGATCGAATTGGGTCAAATGTACGGGCCACAATCTAATCTAGCACTCTACGAACTACCCTTAGAACCCTAACTAAGAAGCATAGGGGGATTTGAGGGCTTACAGTGGGGGTTGCCGGTGTAGCGTACGTCGGCCATGGTGAAAACCCTAGCGGGAATAGGGGTGCTGCCGCCGCCGATGAAGAGGTCCCGTCCATTCCTAGGGTCGCGGCCGTGCACCTCAGCCTGCGCCGACTCAAAGATGACGCTGGCGTCTTGGAGCTCCCTTCCCCGGTTGGGAAAATAGCATGCAATTTCAAAAATTTCCTACTATCACACAAGATCTATCCAGGAGATGCATCACAAGAGAGGGGGAGAGTGTGTCCACGTACCCTTGTAGACCGAAAGCGGAAGCGTTAGGTTAACGCGGTTGATGTAGTCGAACATCTTCGTGATCCAACCGATCAAGCACCGAACGTACGGCACCTACGAGTTCAGCACACGTTCAGCTTGATGACGTCCCTCGAACTCTTGATCCAACAAAGTACTGAGGGAGAGTTTTGTCAGCACAACGGCATGGTGATGGTGATGGTGATGTGATCCGCACAGGGCTTCACCTAAGCACAACGACAATATGACCGGAGGAGTAAACTATGGAGGGGGCAGCACACATGGCTAAGAGAACAACTGATGTGCTTTGGGTTGCCCCTGCCCCCGTAAATAAAGGAGGATGGGAGGACGCCGGCCTAAAGGGGCGTGCCATGGGGGAAACCGACTAGGACTCGTAGTCCAAGTCGCCCCCTTCCTTCTTTCGGAGGGGGAAAGGGGGAACGAGAGGGAGAGAGAGAAGGAAAGGGGGCGCCACCTTCCCCTAGTCCAATTCGGACTGCCCATGGGGCACCCCTTGTGGGCTCCTCTCTCTCCCCTAAGGCCCATGTTGGCCCATTACTTTCCCGGGGGGTTCCGGTAACCTCCTAGTACTCCGAAAAATACCCGAAACACTCTAGAACCATTCCGGCGTCTGAATACTATCGTCCAATATATCAATCTTTACCTCTCGACCATTTAGAGACTACTCGTCATGTCCATGATCTTATCCGGGACTCCGAACAATCTTCGGTCACCAAAACACATAACTTATAATAGAAATTGTCATTGAACATTAAGCGTGCGGACCCTACAGGTTCGAGAACTATGTAGACATGACCGAGACACATCTCCGATCAATAACCAACAACGGCACCTGGATGCTCATATTGGTTCCTACATATTTTATGAGGATCTTTATCGATCAAACCGCAATGACAACATACGTTATTCCCTTTGTCATCGGTATGTTACTTGTCCGAGATTCGATCGTCGGTATCTCCATACCTAGTTCAATATCGTCACCGGCAAGTCTCTTTACTCATTCTATAATGCATCATCCCATAACTAACTCATTAATCATATTGCTTGCAAGGCTTATCATGATGTGCATTACCGAGAGGGCCCAGAGATACCTCTCCGATACTCAGAGTGACAAATCATAATCTTGATGTATGCCAACCCAACAAACACCTTGGGAGACACCTGTACAACATCTTTATAATTACCCAGTTACGTTGTGACGTTTGATAGCACACAAGGTGTTCTTCCAGTATTCAGGAGTTGCATAATCTCATAGTCAAAGGAATATGTATAAGTCATGAAGTAAGCAACAGCAATAAAATTCAATGATCATTATGCTAAGCTAACAAATGGGTCTTGCCCATCACATGAATCTCCTAATGATGCGATCATGTTCGTCAAATGACAACACATGTCTATGGTCAGGAAAATTAACCATCTTTGATTAACGAGCTAGTCAAGTAGAGGCATACTAGGGACACTTTGTTTTGTCTATGTATTGACACATGTGTCGAGTTTCCGGTTAATACAATTCTAGCATGAATAATAAACAGTTATCATGATATAAGGAAATATAAATAACAACTTTATTATTGCCTCTAGGGCATATTTCCTTGAGTCTCCCAATTGCACTAGAGTCAATAATCTAGATTACATTATAATGATTCTAGCACCCATGGAGTCGTGGTGCTGATCATGTTTTGCTCGTGGAAGAGGCTTAGTCAACGGGTCTGCAACATTCAGATCTGTATGTATTTTGCAAATCTCTATGTCTCCCTCCTTGACTTGATCGTGGATGGAGTTGAAGCGTCTCTTGATGTGTTTGGTTCTCTTGTGTAGTCTGGATTCCTTCGCTAAGGCTATTGCTCCAGTATTGTCACAAAAGATTTTCATTGGACCCGATGCACTAGGTATTACACCTAGATCGGATATGAACTCCTTCATCCAGACTCCTTCATTTGTTGCTTCCAAAGCAGCTATGTACTTCACTTCACACGTAGATCCCGCCACGACACTCTGCTTGGAACTTCACCAATTGACAACTCCACCATTCAATATAAATATGTATCCGGTATGCGACTTAGAGTCATCCGGATTAGTGTCAAAGCTAACATCAACGTAACCATTTACGATGAGTTCTTTGTCACCTCCATAAACGAGAAACATATCCTTAGTCCTTTTCAGGTATTTCAGGATGTTCTTGATAGTTATCCAGTGATCCACTCATGGATTACTTTGGTACCTCCCTGCTAAACTTATAGCAAGGCATACATCAAGTCTGGTACACAACATTGCATACATGATAGAACCTATGGCTGAGGCATAGGGAATGACTTCCATTTTCTCTCTATCTTCTGCAGTGGCTGGGCATTGAGTCTGACTCAACTTCACACGTTGTAACACATGCAAGAACCCTTTCTTTGACTGATCCATTTTGAACTTCTTCAAAACTTTATCAAGGTATGTGCTTTGTGAAAGTCCAATTAAGCGTATTGATCGATCTCTATAGATCTTGATGCCCAATATATAAGCAGCTTCACCGAGGTCTTTCATTGAAAAATTCTTATTCAAGTATCCTTTTATGCTATCCAGAAATTCTATATCATTTCCAATCAACAATATGTCATCCACATACAATATTATAAATGCTACAGAGCTCCCACTCACTTTCTTGTAAAATACAGGCTTCTCCAAAAGTCTGTATAAAACCATATGCTTTTATCACACTATCAAAGCGTATATTCCTACTCCGAGAGGCTTGCACCCGTCCATAAATGGATCGCTGGAGCTTGCACACTTTGTTACTACTTTTAGGATTGACAAAACCTTTTGGTTGCATCATATACAACTCTTCTTTCAGAAATCCATTAAGGAATGCAGTTTTGACATCCATTTGCCAAAATTCATAATCATAAAATGCGGCAATTGCTAACATGATTCGGACAGACATAAGCATCGCTACGGGTTAGAAGGTCTTATCGTAGTCAACTCCTTGAACCTGATGAAAACCTTTCACAACAAGGCGAGATTTGTAGATAGTAACATTACCATCTGAAAGAACAAGTGCTCCTTGCGTGGTTTTGGTAATTAATGCCAACATATCTCTTATTGGACTAATACTCCTATCTAGTATATTTCACATGAGTTCAACAATGGAGTGGCTTGGAAAAGAGGATGTGGAACCCCTTCTAGATGCTAAGGAGAGAAGATTGGCAAAAGCTCAAAAGCTCAAGACTCTGCATTTTCATTTTACTAATCCAAGTTCACATTGAGTACATAGGAAAGCCAATACTATTAAAAGGGGATGAGGTGTTGCTTAATGGCCTACTTGCTCAAAGTGCTTAGTGATATGCTCCAAAGCCCTCAACCACTTTCTAATATCCACATATGTGCCAAACCAAAAGTCAAACTTGGCCCCACCGATTTGATCTATCCGGCGCCACTGAGTTCACTTGACATAGCCACTGCCAGAAACCCTAATCAGTTCGGTCTCACTGATAGGGATCTTGGTCTCACCGAGATGGGATTGCGAACTCTCTGTTTCCCTTCATAACGTTTCGGTCCAACTGAGATGAGCGATCGGTCCCACCGAGTTCGCAATACAAACTCTCTGTTTCCCTTTCGTAACGTTTCGGTCTCACCAAAATGAGCGAATCGGTCCCACCGAGTTTGCCTGACCAACTCTCTATTTTGCTTATTACCAAAATCGGTCCCACCGAGTTTTTATAATTGGTCAAACCGAGTTGAGGTTTTAGCCTAACCCTAGCACATCGGTCCCATTGAATTGATCATATTGGTCCCACCGAAAAACCTAACTTTCACATTTTGAACTCAATCGGTCTGACCGAGTTTTCTGATTTGGTCCCATTGAGTTTGGTAAATTGTGTGTAACTGTTAGATTTTGTGTGAAAGCTATATATACCCCTCCACACTTCCTTCATTATAAAGGAGAGCCATCAGAATGTGCCTACACTTCCAGCATTCATTTTCTGAGAGAGAATCACCTACTCATGTGTTGAGACCAAGATATTCCATTCCAATCATATGAATCTTAATCTCTAGTCTTCCCCAAGTTGCTTTCCGCTCAACATCTTTCCACCAAATCCAAATCTATGAGAGAGAGTTGAGTGTTGGGGAGACTATCATTTGAAGCACAAGAGCAAGCAGTTCATCATCAACACGCCATCTATTACCTTTTGAGAGTGGTGTCTCCTATATTGGTTAGGTGTCACTTTGGAGCCTCCGACGAGATTGTGGAGTTGAACCAAGGAGTTTGTATGGGCAAGGAGATCGCCTACTTCATGAAGATCTACCCTAGTGAGGCAAGTCCTTCGTGGGCGATGGCCATGGTGGGATAGACAGGGTTGCTTCTTCGTGGACCCTTCGTGGGTGGAGCCCTCTGTGGACTCACGCAACCGTTACCCTTCGTGGGTTGAAGTCTCCATCAACGTGGATGTACGATAGCACCACCTATCAGAACCACGCCAAAAATCTCTGTGTCTCCAATTGCGTTTGGACACTCCAATCCCATCCCTTTACTTTCTTGCAACTTGCATGCTTTACTTTCCGCTGCCCATATACTCTTGTCATGCTTGCTTGAAATGTATTGTGAATGTTTAAATTTGTGCTAAATCTCTACCTTAACTTGAAGAAAATAAAAATTTCTACTTTTCTTTGTTAAGAGTCTATTCACCCACCCTCTAGACACCTCTTCTCGATCATTTCAATTGGTATCAGAGCATTGGTCTCCATTGCTTTGGTTTAATCACCTTTGGAGGAAGATGGATGAGTCTACATTGGGGAGTCTTAGACGTAGAGTGCCTATACTTGATGGAGAGTTCTTTCATGAGTGGAAAATTCAGAAGCTTGAGATTTTCAATGTATATCACTTGAACAAGTACATTACTACTCCTTGTGCGTGTCTTGTTGACCCCTTACATCCTACCCTTGATGAGTCTATTGACATGATCCGTAATCTTAGAACTGTCAATTTAATCACTAGAGGATTACCTAGAAACTTGATTGCTAGCTTGCCTGCTCTTGATTGTGCCTACACCATATGGAGATTTCTCAAAGAACGATTTCCAAACTATTCCTTGCAAAACTTGGATGAAATTCTTCATAAGTCTATTGCTTTGAGTAAGATGAGTTCCAATGATCCCAAATTTGGTGACTGTCTATTTGAGCTTACTAATCTTACGCATGCCAAAGGAGATGTTGGAATCATTAGCAATATTATCGCTGAAGCCATTAGAATTCATAAAGATGATTATTGTGATGACCATTTATCTAATGAATTACCCACTCTAGGAATTGATCCATCACAAGACGATGTTGAACATGGATACTATGATGAGGATGATGATAGTGACTTTGATCTTGACGAGTCTATGAGACACTTTGGTCTTATGGCTAATCTTCGCGGCTACATGGCTGGAGAAAAGGAATGGATTCTTTATAGTGGATGTACCGATCACATGACCGCAGACAAGGATATGTTTCGTGAGCTTGCTGAAAACGACAGCCCTCGAAAGTATGTCACTTTTGGTGAAAACTCTAAGGGTAAGGTGGTTTGCCTTGGTAAGGTGGCCATCTCACATGATAGCTCCATACAAAATGTTATGCTCATTGAATCTCTTGGATATAATCTAGTTTCCGTATCTAGACTTGCTAACTTTGGTTTCAATGTCCTATTTACTGAAGTAGATTGCCAAGTGTTTCGTAGAGATAACCACAATATGGTCTTTACCGGTTTATGTAGAGGTGATCTTTACATTGTTGATTTTACTAAAAAGGCTCAACCTAGAACTTGCTTAATTGCTAAATCTTCTAAAGGTTGGTTGTGGCATAGAAGATTAGGTCATGTGGGCATGTGAAATCTTGATAAACTTATAAAAGGTGATCATATCCTTGGAGTAAAAGATGTTATATTTGACAAGGATAGATTGTGCAGTGCTTGTCAAGCAGGAAAACAAGTTCGAGGAAGTCATCCCGTGAAGAACATTATGACCACAAGAAGACCGCTCGAGCTACTTCATATGGATCTCTTTGGTCCCAATGCCTACAAAAGTCTCGGTGGAAACTCATTTGGTCTAGTTATAGTTGATGATTCTTCAAGATTTAAGTGGGTGCTCTTTCTTGATGATAAATCGCACGTCCAAAAGATCTTCAAGAACTTCGCTAGGAAGGCCCAAAATCAATTTTAAGTGAAGATCAAGAAGGTTCAAAGCGACAACGGAACGGAGTTCAAGAATGCAAATGTGGATACCTTTCTTGATGAAGAAGGGATTTCACATGAGTTCTCGGCTACGTACACGCCTCAACAAAATGGAGTTGTTGAGAGGAAGAACCGGACTCCTATTGAGATGGCGAGAACGATGCTTGATGAGTACAAGACGCCAAAACACTTTTGGGCGGAAGCGGTTGAGACAGCTTGTCATGCAACAAATCGCTTGTATCTTCACAAGCTACTCGGCAAAACAACATATGAGCTTCTCACCGGTAACAAACCCCAAGTTGGATACTTTCGGGTATTTGGCTCAAAGTGCTACATTCTTGATAAACATCATCGTTCTAAATTTTCTCCTAAATCCCATGAGGGTTTCCTACTTGGTTATGGCTCAAACTCTCACACTTACCGTGTCTACAACAATTTCACCTGAAAGGTTGAAGAGACGGTAGATGTGAAGTTTGATGAATCTAACGGCTCACAAGTAGAGCAATTGCCAATTGATGTAGGAGACAAAGACCCTTTGGAAGAAATCCAAGACTTGTCTATTGGCAAGATTCGTCCAATAGAGGTGAAGGAGAGTACCTCGTTGTCGGTGTCAAAACCGGCGGATCTCGGGTAGCGGGTCCCGAACTATGCTTCTGAGGTTGATGGTAACAGGAGACAGGGAACACAATGTTTACCCAGGTTCGGGCCCTCTCCATGGAGGTAAAACCCTACGTCCTTCTAGATTAATATTGATGAGTATGGGGGTTACAAGAGTCGATCTACCATGAGATCATAATGGCTAAAACCCTAGATGTCTAGCCTATCTAATTATGAGTTTCCTCCATATAAAATAAACCCTCCGGTTTATATAGACACCAAAGGGGACTAGGGTTGTACAAAGTCAGTTACATAGAAAGTAAATAGTATATCTGGCCGCCTAGCTTGCCATCCACACAAAGGAGAGTCCTGTCCGAACACGGGAGAAAGTCTTCTATCTTGTATCTTCATGGCCCAATAGTCCGTCCAATGTCTAACAGACCGGACGCCCATGGACCCCTTAATCTAGGACTCCCTCAGTAGGCCCTGAACATGGCTTCAATGACGAGGTGCCCGGCGCGCAGATTGTCTTCGGCATTGCAAGGCGGGTTCCTTCTCCGAATACTCTGACCCAGTCTTGGAACAGCGAACGTGTCCGGATCTGCAAAACAGGTACCACACACCACCGCAGAGAGTATAATGTTTCACGAGACCCATCTGCTGACAACTGTTTGTAACATGACATCACGTCCCTGCCCGGATATTATTTCGAACTGTTTTTCGGCCTGCCTCTCTGTATTTCGAGATGCGGTTTTATTGGCACGTCTTGTCAAATCAGAGATCATGTCCCCTTATTATGGGATTCTCATCAATACGGGTATGGGTAATCCAACCATGCTGCCTGCACCGCCCTTGGGAAATAGGCAAGTTTCATGGCGAGTGGGGAGGCTTTTGATATTCACTACCTTTATAAGGAGATAAGGATTCATCTATTCCACCCACGCCTTCTCTCTTTCCGCCTACCCACTCTCGAGCTCCAACGCCCAAGTTATCATCTCTCCTGCCCCAAGAAAGCACTCCAACCATGTCCGAAGCGCAGGGCAAGTGGATGGCCTCCACCGTCAAGGAGAAGGACATCACCCAACTTTGGGAGGCCGGATATTTGGCCAGGGAGATCGCTCATCGGCTTCCTGCAAAGGGACAGATCGTCCCCACTCCGGAGCCCCATGAGAGGGTCGTGTTCATCCCTCACTTCATCCGCGGGCTAGAATATCCTCTCCATCCATTCCTCCGCGGAGTCATGTTCTACTACGAGCTAGATTTCCATGATCTGGCCCCCAATTCCATCCTCACCATCTCGGCGTTTATCATCGTGTGTGAGGCCTTCCTCTGCATCCCCCCCATTTCGGACTGTGGCTGAAGACCTTCAATGTGAAGCCAAAGGTTGTGGGCGGCGAACACGCAGAATGCGGAGGTGCCATGGTGAGAAAAATGTCCAACGTTCTGTGGCCCAAAGGCACCTTCGTGGAGACCGTCGAGGGGTGGCAGAAACTGTGGTTCTATGTCACAGAGCCCCGCGACACTGCCTGGGCCGCGGCTCCCGAATTCAAGTCTGAGGCCCCAATGCGGCTTACCTCCTGGCAGGAGAAGGGCATGGATTGGTCTTCGTTGGACGAGTTGACTGCGCTTCAAATGCGCATCAGGAGCATGATGGACAAGAATTTCAAGCTCGTCGATGTGATTCAAGTGATGCTAATTCGCCGGATCCTTCCATGCCAAAACTGGGCTTGCCATCTATGGGAGTTCAATCTAGCCAAGCACAAGACCCTGCGACAATTCTTCGGAATTACACACGAAGACATCTGGAAGGTGATCTTCAAGGCCAACGAGACATGGCCGGAGACAACCGAGGACTGCGGGCACGATCTGGCCCATCCCGCTAGTTCGGTAAGTTTTCCCTACTTCAAGGCGTATCCCTTTCTAGCTTGATCAAGGAGGATGTCCCAATTTCGCTATTTTGCCTTTTTAGGGTTGAACAAAGAAGGTGGTGCGGATTCGGTGTTCGGCACCGCTGCCCGAGGAACCAGCCATCCCGCTTTTGATGAAGACGTTGGTTCCGATGCCCTACGTGGCGCCGGAGAAGAAGGCCAAGGGGACCAGAGGAGGCCTCCGTCCCAAGGGTACTCCGGACGTGGCATCCGAAGGCGCTGAAACTCACTCCACCGCCGAAAGCGACGAGGAGGAGGAAGAAAGCAACTTCCCCCTCCCCGAGGGGGGGCGGCCTCCACAGATCTGGAAGCGGAGGCGTCCAAGAAGGGAAAGGCTTCCATCACGGATAGCTCCCCATGGGACGTCAATAGCAGCCCAGAGCGGCGCCCTCGAAACAAGCCCTTGGCCGAATCGTGAGTGTCCAAATACCCTGATGCATTCATTTATCCTCCTCTTTCAATTCATAATTCTATCATGAAATCATGCATTAGCAGTCTGGCTCGTTTTGCCCTTGAGCGATCCTCGTCTTCGGGGAACTCGCTGGATCCGAAGGTGATGGACAGCGTGTCCCTTCCAACGGCCTCCTCTCCCAAGGCCATGGACGACGCCGAGGTGTTGTCCCAAAGGACCCTTGGCCAGGGAGAAATGTAGGAGGCCGCCTGGATGACGCCAGAGGGCGAGACTTCGGCTGTCGGACACATGGGGGAGCAGATCCCCATGGAGACTGGCGATGGGGGCCATGTCCAATTCGGCCCTCTACTGAATACGGTCCCGGAGACCTATACGGCTCCGGAATCTGGCAAGCAGCCTCCTTCATCGGAAGGAGGTGTTCCCATTTCGCTGGTGACCTCTGTCCAACCAGAGGCGCCAGATACTCTACTGGAAGCGCTTCCATAATTGAGGAACACCATACTCTCATGGGTGCGGTGATTGAGAAGATTCAGTCCATGAAGAGCGGACTGACTGAAGCCTGTGCGAGCCTTCTAACAGGCTTTGAGGTAAGTGCTGCATTTATGTGAAAATAAAGTTACAGTATAGACAGTAGCCCCTGAGACTTTGTCTAGTGTTCAGAAAGAAAAGCCAAACAGAGGATCAAATAGTTTTTCGTAGGAGACTAATCATATATGTCTTTGTGGATAAGTAGGCATCGCTGCTGGTCGTGACTTCTCATGCTCCCGAAGTCTCCAGACTGAAGCGGAGGCTGGAACGGACGGAGGAGGAGCTCGGCCGTGCGAAAAAGCAGCTGGAGGATGCCTAAGGTATGCAATGATCTTGTGTATGTCCAGAAGGGGTGTATGATGTAGGTTGATCATAGTGACATGGCATTTATTAGGGGCGGCGACCGAGTTAGAGGCCCTCAAGAAGGCGCTAGACGATTCCGAGAAGAGAGCGGTAAAGGGAAAAACCACCCGAGTAAAGCATGAGGCCAGGGTTGGTGAGGGCCAACAGGAGCTGCAGGACGCAGTGAAGAAACGCGAGTCCTTGGAGCGCCAGAATGCGGACCAAGAGTCCAAACTTGCTAAGGCCCACCAAAGCACACAAGAGGCCCGGGCCTAAGCCCAAGGCGCCCTTCGGGAGATCCAGGAGGCCAAGAAGATCACGGCGGGTAAGGCTTTTATTATGCAAAGCAAGTATGTGAGCCAGATGTATCTCTTATTGACCCGGGTTTGGAGTTCTCCAGGAGCGTTTGCAGATTTGCTGCGCAGTGTGTCCGACGCTGCGGAATTCTTCCGGGCTGAAGAGGGGAGCTCAACGGAGAAGTTGTTCTGGTCACAATACCTTGCACCAGAACATCCGGTGCCCTTTAGCGACCAGCTAAAAAAGTTGGTCGAGCTGCATAGGGTGGCCGAACTAGCGATGAAGTACTTAATAATCTGGCTGTGGCCTGCAGAAGCTATACCCGGCTGCTACTTTCGCCTCGTGAAGCGGCTGGTCAATGCCTTCCCTCGGCTTGATGCCATCAAGCGGTCGGTCTGCATAGAAGGTGCGCGGATGGCCTTCACCCGCGTCAAGATACAATGGGCGAAGATGGACGCGGTCAAGCTCGCGACCGAAGGACCACCCACTGGCAAGGAGCACCGCATGCCCGAGTAGTAGTTTGAAGATGTTCTGAAGGGATCCGAAATTGTGGTGGAGCAATGTACTAAGAACATTATATTTGAATGAAAACATTCATGTAATCCCATCCTGTATGATGGAAACAAGGCTTCATATGTAATATAATGCTTTGCTGTTTTGTTTATTGAAAATTTTACCTCCTGTGTGGCCGTTTCATCAAATCTCAGAGTTGGCCAGTCGTCGGCTTCAGCCCCCACATAGGTAGTACGGGGGTGTTCGGGATGAATCTAAACATTCTTTATCCAAGAGTTTGGTCCTTAAAGGAGGTGTTTAGCGCAACGAACCAGGCAATCGGACTATGTGGCTTTATTACCTCACTTAGCCACAGGAGTTTGATGATGAAAATATAGGCGCAGCCCCTAGTATCCAGACTAGGGTGCTGTAAACACGTGATCGGACAAGAACCGATTCGTCGCATAATGCGGGTAAAATCGCTAAAGATTTGAAACCTCCGAAGAGCTGACCAGCTCACGCCGCATCATGACAGTCAATTTTCGGCTTTCTCTATTGAGGTGCACACTGGATAAACCAAGACACAATCACAGTAGTTCTCCCTTTACTACCCTAGCTGATATAGCGGAACGTAAGGTAGTAAGCACAGGAGCCGGGCAACCCAACTATTGACCAAATACATGATCCGGAGCCAATGCATATAATGCGAAATTCGGGGTGCCAAACTATACTGTAAAAGTGTTCGGACTTGTTGCCATAGTGTGGGGCACAATAAAGCCCCTGACGGATTACGACGTACCACGGTGTACGGATGCAAATTAAAATAGCGAAAATAAAAATAAAGAAAAAGCTAGTGCCACATATGTTGGGCTGCAAACTGGTTCCATTATAATTTTAATTGATACATCAGAGCGTACTTGAACAAAAAGTGCGAAAAGCAACAGTGACTATTTAACATGCCAAGACCAAGGAGGAGCTGCGTACAGGTCCCGAAAACAGGTAGAGTGATTGCCAAGAAGGACGTCTAGAGATTCCCCCATACGTCTATGCTACTTGCCGCCTTGGTGTGTCCGTCCTTCGAAAGGACCAATTATGAGGCCGGCGAGAGGGGCCTGCGGAAAGGAAACCTGAAGAGAAAAGGGAAAAAGTGCAAGTATGTGTGTCCAGGGGAGGTCGAGCCTTATTAAGGATCACAATCTATTTATGCCTTCGTCTATGCCCATGGTATTTTGAGTGCGTAGTTACGTACGCGCGGTGCGAACGCCGCCATTTGGTATTGTCTGGGACGGAGGCCGAATTGCTAGTTGAGCTCTTGCCGAGCTGGGCTGTCCTGGCGCATGGTAGTCCGGACTTGTTTGACAGTGTCCGGGAGTATGGCTATCGAATTAAGGTTCTGCTTGTGGAGGCCGCTCTATACTTATGCTGCCAGGGCAACGGTGTGCTCCTCAGTACGGAGGGAGCGCTCTGTATTTCCATTGACTGTTATGACACCGCGTGGTCCGGGCATCTTGAGCTTGAGATAAGCATAGTGCGGCACCGCATTGAATCGGGCAAACGCAGTTCGTCCAAGCAGTGCTTGATAGCCACTGCGGAAGGGGACGATATCAAAGATTAACTCCTCACTTCGGAAGTTGTTTCGAGATCCGAAGACGACCTCCAATGTGATTCAGCCTGAGCAGTGGGCCTCTACACCTAGTATAACTCCTTTAAAGGTAGTTTTGGTGGGCTTGATCCTTGAAGGATCAATACCCATTTTGCGCACTATATCCTGGTGAAGCAAGTTGAGGCTGCCGCCGCCATCCATGAGGACTCGTGTGAGGTGAAATCCATCAATTATTGGGTCGAGAATACTGGTCGGATGATCCCTACAATCGAAAGTGATCGGGCATGATGACCATGGGTTGAATTTGGGGGCGACTGGCTCTATCGCATAGACGCCCCTGAGCGCGCGTTTGCGCTCCCTCTTGGGGATATGGGTGGCGTATATCATGTTCACTGTTTTGATTTGAGGGGGGAACTTCTTCTGTCCCCCTGTGTTCGGTGGACGGGGCTCCTCGTCGTCGTCCTCGCTTTGCGACCCCTTCTCCTTGTCTTCGGCATTTAACTTGCCGGCCTATTTGAAGACCCAACAACTCTTATGGGTATGATTGGATGGTTTATCAGGGGTGCCATGGATCTGACATGGGCGATCGAGTATGCGGTCCAGGCTGGAAGGGCCCTGATTATTTCTTTTATATGGCTTCTTCCGCTGACCGGACTTGGAGCCACTGAATCCGGTGTTGACGGCCGTGTCATCGGTATTATCACCGTTGCTTCGACGCTTATGTCTGTTGCGTCGGAACTTGCCGTTGCTATTTCTGGCCTCCGAAGTGTCAGGTTCGCTTGTATTGTTACTACTACAGGCTAGCCAGCTATCTTTGCCCGCGCAGAAGCGTGTCATGAGTGCCGTAAGGGCTGTCATGGACTTTGGCTTTTCTTGGCCGAGGTGTCGGGCGAGCCATACGTCCCGGATGCTATGTTTAAATGCCGCCAGGGTTTCAGCGTCCGAACAGTCGAGGATCTGGTTCTTTTTGGTTAATAATCTAGTCTAGAATTTCCTAGCTGACTCTCCGGGCTGTTGGATTATGTGACTTAAGTCGTCGGCATCCGGAGGACGAACATATGTACATTGGAAGTTGTCAAGGAAGGCTTCTTCCAAGTCCTCCCAGCTGCCAATAGATTTTTCAGGCAGGCTGTTCAGCCAGTGTCGGGCTGGCCCCTTGAGTTTTAGGGGGAGGTATTTCATGGCATGAAGATCATCGTCGCGCGCCATTTGAATATGGAGGATAAAGTCTTCAATCTATACCGCATGATCTGTGGTTCCAACATATGATTCGATATTCACGGGTTTGAACCCTTCTGGTAATTCATGTTCCATTACTTCATCAATGAAGAAGAGGGGGTGTGCGGCGCCTCTATATCGGGCCAAGTCGCGACGTATTTCGGATGGAGTCCGTCTGCGATTTACGGTTCTGACGTAACTATACTTGCCATGTTCGGCTCGATAGCCGTCGTCGCGCATCGGGGCACGCCCCGTGATCCATAGATCGATCTGGCCAGACCTGCTTTATTCTTCAGGCCCTGCCGGAGATCATATGTGTATCTCTGAGCAGTTTTATCTCTCTCTTTACGGTGAGGTGGTACGGGCTGGTGTTCGGCTTGGGTTGCCACTTTGTCCCGACCACGTGGTGGTCTGTCAGTCGCATTGTGCACTGATGGCACGGGCTCCAACGCCTCATCATCGAATTGAGGTAATAATTTGTGCTTCGGTAACCTTTGAGTGGTCGCTTGAGGCCGTACTCCTTGGCCTCCAGGACGTTAGTCCATCTATCATTGAGTAGGTCCGGATCAGCTTGAAGTTGTTGTTGCTTCCTTTTCAGGCTCCTTGCAGTGGCTATTAGCTGGCGCTTGAAGTACTCCTGCTCGAGAGGTTCCTCAGGCATGATAAAATCCTCGGTGCCGAGGCTCGCCTCATCCTCGGAGAGCGGAAGATAATTACTGTCCTCCAAGTCTTCGTGTGTGGCCTGTTCATCAGGGCTAACTTCTCCGTCTTCCCGTTTGTCTTGTTCGGAAGTTGCCTCAACGGGGTCTTCATTGTCTTCGGCACCATCCGGAGTGTTATCTTCTCCTGTGCCGGTGTTGCTGTCTTTGCTGCGGCGTGACTTAGAGTGGCGCCGCTGACGCTGGCGCTTTGGTTGTATCTCAGGAGGTTTATCCTCGACTGGATCTTCCTTGTCATCGCCGCTATTCTCTTTTCGTGCATCCACCATGTATACGTCATACAAGGAAGTGGCCGTCCAGCATCCGCTAAACGGTGGATTTTGGGCCTCTTCTTCTCCGGCATCGTCATCCATACCGTCGATGTCGTCAGATCCGTAATCGAGCATGTCAGTTAAGTCCTTGACAGTGGCTTTTAAGTGGGCGGGGGGTGGGAAGCGAAATTCTCCATCATCAGCCTCCAGTTCGAACCGGATATAATTCGGTTGTGAGTCCCCCGCTAAGGAGAGTGTTTTTAATGAGTTTAACACGTCGCCTAAAGGCGAGTGCCGAAGATGTCCACAGAGCTGAATTCGGACACGCATGCTTCGGAACCTGTAGCCAGAAACGTGTCCGAGGTTCTGGCAACACAGATCTCACTTGAGGTTGGGTCTGTGTGCGGCTTCAACGTCGTTGAGTCTGCGGCCTCCATGGTGGGGTTGAGCCTCCCGTCCTCGGATGGCGTGATCTGCTCCGGATCTAGAGCTGGAGCAGTTGCAGGTTATATCTCCTATAGGTGGTTCGATGACAGATTTAAGTCATGTTCATCGTGGTGGCAGGGAGCGGCTACTGCCGCGGTCTCGAATCCGTCGAAGATCAAGTCTGTGCGGATGTCCGCGACATAGTTCAAGCTTCCAAATCTGACATGATGGCCAGGGGCATAGCTATCGATCTACTCTAGATGGCCAAGCGAATTGGCCCGCAGTGTGAAGCCGCTGAACATGAAGATCTTTCCAGGGAGGTAGGTTTCTCCCTGGACAATGTTGTCGTGGATGATTGACGGGGCCATCGAACCTCTTGGCGATGACACGGCGGAACTCTCAATGAAAGCACCAATGTCGGTGTCAAAACCGGCGGATCTCAGGTAGGGGTTCCCGAACTATGCGTCTGAGGTTGATGGTAACAAGAGATAGGAAACACAATGTTTACCCAGGTTCGGGCCCTCTCCATGGAGGTAAAACCCTACGTCCTGCTAGATTAATATTGATGAGTATGGGGGTTTCAAGAGTTGATCTACCACGAGATCGTAATGGTTAATACCCTAGAAGTCTAGCCTATCTAATTATGAGTGTCCTCCCTATGAAATAAACCCTCCAGTTTATATAGACACCAGAGTGGACTAGGGTTGTACAAAGTCAGTTACATAGAAAGGAAATAGTATATCCGGCCGCCTAGCTTGCCATCCATGCAAAGGAGAGTCCTTTCCGAACACGGGAGAAAGTCTTCTATCTCGTATCTTCATGGCCCAATATTCCGGCCCATGTAACAGACTGGACGCCCGAGGACCACTTAATCCAGGACTCCCTCACTCATCCGTCCAAGTGGAAGCTTCTACCTCACGACAAGGTGAACCAAGAGTTGACATGGACGCATCCACAAGTGGGACACGCCAAGATGAGGAAAGCGAGGAAGTACACCAAGATGAACCTCATCAACCTCCTTCTCCACCTCCACAAGAGAACGACAACGAAGAAGGCCAAAAAGAAGAACGAGATAATGAAGAAGATGCTCCACCCCGACCCAAACAAAAGCTCCCATGAGTTTGAGCAAGGGTTTCATGAGACCATCCCGTTGAACAAATTTTCAACGATATTCAAACCGGGAGAATCACTCGCTCTAAAACTCGTTTGGCTAATTTTTGTGAACATTATTCATTCATCTCTAGCATTGAACCTATGAAGGTTGAAGAAGCATTGGAAGATCCGGATTGGATAAATGCCATGCACGAAGAGCTACACAACTTTGAGAGAAACCAAGTGTGGACACTGGTCGAGAAGCCCGACAACAACCACAACATCATCAGTACCAAATGGGTGTTTCGCAACAAGCAATATGAAAATGGACAAGTTGTTCGCAACAAAGCATGTCTTGGTGCCCATGGCTACACTAAAGTCGAAGGTATGTACTATGGTGAGACATATGCCCCTGTTGCTAGACTTGATTCCATCCGCACCTTACTTTCCTATGCTAATCACCATGATATTACCTTGTACCAAATGGACATTAAAAGTGCTTTTCTAAATGGAGAAATTGAGGAGGAAGTTTATGTTAAACAACCTCCCGACTTTGTTAATCCTAAGAAACCCGATCATGTTTACAAACTCTACAAAGCTCTTTATGGTCTTAAACAAGCTCCTAGAGCCTGGTAAAAATGCTTGACCAACTTCCTTATTGAAAAAGGCTTTGAGATTGGAAAGATTGTGTCGGATGTGGGGTTTCGGCAAACCCTTAAGGTTCGAACACTGGGGTGCGCGTGAAGTCTTTCCCTCCTACCGATCTACGCTCTAGCTCGCTAAGATCTTGCGGACGAACTCGACGAACTCACAACACAGAAAGACACGGGGTTTATACTGGTTCGGGCCACCGTTGTGGTGTAATACTCGACTCTAGTGTGGTGGTGGTGGATTGCCTCACGGGCTGATGATGAACAGTACAAGGGAAGAACAGCCTCCTGAGCTTGAGGTGTTCTTGTGCTTTCAGACTTGTGTGTATCTCTGGGTCCGATCCGATCTCTCCCCTACTATGGTGGCTAGCTCTACTTACATAGGCCCTGGTTCTCTTCCCAAATATTGAGCGGGAAGGGAGCCAACAATGGCGGGCTAATTAGAAGGGGGACAGCTAGTACAAGCTATCCTGACAAAAGGTAGTCTGCGCCTGTGAAAGGCTCTGGGGTGACGCCATCTTAGGCTCCACGATGACCTCCGCCTTGCCATCCGCCTGGTCTTGGTCTTGTTGCACCGAAATGGCAACCTTTGCCTGAGGCCTCGGTACTCCGCGGCTGCACTTGCCTCCTTTGCACCAAAGGGGAAACAAGGACGCTGCGCGTGCTGGCGCCCGCCTGGTGTCGATCGTCATGGCTTACATCACGAGAGCCTCGTGAGGTTTGCCCTGCCTTGATATCTCTGCTCCTCGTGAGCCTGCCTAGCTAGGCCACTCCAGAGGAAGTCTTGCGTCGTCCGCCTCACGAGGCTTGGCCCCTCGCGAGGGTCTTGGGTGCCTTGTTGGTGAAGATGGGTCGTACAGCCTGCTGCTTGGCCATGCCACGGGCCTCAGGCAGGCAAGTCTGGGGACCCCCGTTCCCAGAATGCCGACAATAGCCCCCGGGACCAAGGTGCGCTCGGGCTTGGCTTCGCGGCGAAGCCAAGGGTCAAGTTCGGAGCACCATGGGCCCCAAAAGCCTGCGGCCTCGGTCGACGCGTGGCGGTTGATTGGACGTGGGCGTCTCCGCTTCCCCATGCTGCCTCGGCAACTGCACGACTTGACAAGTCCCTGCGACATGCAAGGGAAACCATCATTACCTGCGATCGTGGGAGACGCCGGTTGGCTTTCTCTTGCTATAAATGGGGAGGGGGCAGAGCCCCCGTTGCCCATCTCTTCCTCGCTTGCTCGCTTCTTCTTTGCTTCATTGCTTGCAGTGCCTCCGATGGCGCCACGAAGGGATTTCTCTGCCGCCGAGAAGGGGAAGGCCCCTCGCGAGGGCCCCGGTTCCCCGGCGCCCAAGCGCGGTCACGGTCGTCCGCGCAAGCACGCTGCGACCCCCGCCGTGGCCCACCGTTGAGGCGGCGCCGCGGCACGTGGAGGGGACCGTCCCAACCATGGCGATCCAGCTGACGAGGGGAGGTGCGCGATGGTGGCGCGGCCTCCCCGCCCGCGCTTCCATTCAGCGGAGGTGTCGCCGGAGTTCGTTGTCTGGTCGGAGAACCTGGCCGGCAACTAACTCCAGCTTCCGCGCTTCCTTGTCGATGAACTTCCAGCCCCTGGTCCAGGCAGGCTCTGGTTGCAGGTGGATGGTTGCTGCAACAAGGCCTCCTGGGTCGCGGTCGAGACTTCCGCCGCGGGCAACATAGCCCTGGCCCGTGGCTGGTAGGCGTTCGCCCGCGCGCGCGGCTTGGGCAGGTGGTGCATGCCCCACTTCAAGTATGACGGTGGGTCGACCCTCTATGTGAGGGTGTTCGGGGAAGATGGTCGCCGTGCCGGGTGCTGCCCCGAGACGAACGATGGTGAGGAGGTGCTCGGCCTTGGTGACAGTCGCGACGAGGATGAGGGAGAGCCTGCCCTCGTCGGCGACCACGTCTCTTCCAGCTACGGCGGATCTTCCTCTGGTGACAACTCCAGCAGCGGTTGCTATGACCAGCCGCCGCGCCCACTTTGAAGGAGGCAGCGGGTCATCTCGTCGCCGCGCCTCTGTGAAGCACGAGGAGGGGTCTGGGTAGGCTCGGGGTGTCGCTAAGGGCCTGCCTCCGTGGATTGCTGAAACACCGCTTTGTTTAGCTTTTTCCTTTTTTCTTGCATCAGAAAATGAAACCAGTATGGGCCCAGAGGGGCATGTATCGAACTGTGGTTCTTGGTTAATGCAACGTGCGTGTTATTCCCATGTCGTGTTGTTATTTTGCGCAAAGATAACTTAACCTGGCACGTTTGGGATGCCCTTTCCATCACGAGATGTCTGTGTTTGCTCAGAAACTGCAAAAAAATTGTTAGGGGTGCGCTAGAGGATTTGCCGTTCACCCAAACCTTGACTTGGCGCTTTGTATTGCGGTACCCGAGGGGCACGGATTAGGAGAGATGTGCCAGCTTTCAGGCTCGAACGAGGGTGACTCGCGAGAAGGCAAAGAGAAGAAAAATGCTCGCGAGGGCACCTGCCTAGCCCCCTCACGAGGTATGCAAGAGAGAGATCATGAGCAAACCAGAGCTGGAAAACGCGGTAAAAGGAAAAGGAAGCAAATCAGCAAGGAACGCCGAAGGCAAACTTGATTAAGGAAAAGCGAGCCAACTATGGAAAGCAAATGAAAAGCCGCGTCCGGCACCTAATCGAGTCTTCAAGTCTTCTCACCAGCGGGGAGCTAAGTGTTGTCCACTAGGCATGGGAGGGAGCCCCGGGGCCTGAGTCCGGCGCTCCCGAGACTCCGGGGCGTGTACAGCCCCAACTCATTATTACGTGAGAGTGTCACGGGCGGTGATTCTTCACAGGCACCGGGCCTTCTTCACAGGCTCTGAGCCTTTCTTCATAGGCTCTGGGCATTGCTTCACAGGCTCTGGGCCTTTCTTCATAGGCTCTGGGCCTTCCTTCACAGGCTCTGGGCCTTGCTTCATGGGTAGAACTTCCGGAGGTGCTGGATGTTCCAGGCATTTTGGATAGGTGTCCCTTCTTGCGTCTCCAGGCGCACGGCGCCAGGCCTGGAGATGTGGACGACCCTGAACGGGCCCTCCCACATGGGTGAAAGCTTGTGCAACCCTTACCTCGAGAGGACCCGCCTCAAGACCAGGTCACCCGTCTTGAGCGTCCTGGAGCGAATGTTGCGGCAGTGGTAACGCCGCATCGCTTGCTGGTACCTTGCCGCCCTTAATGTAGCTTCGCGATGATGTTCCTCCCCCAGCACGAGATCCATCCCCCCCATGGCGTGCTGCTGAGTTTTGTCGAACGCCAAAACCCGCGCGGAGCGATGCTTGACCTCGTGAGGGAGGACTGCTTCAGCTCCGTAGACGAGGAAGAACGGAGTTTCTCCCGTTGGCTTGGTAGCGGTGGTGCAGATGGACCACATCACGGACTGGAGCTCGTCATGCCAGCCCCTGCTGCAGGCCTCCAGATTCTTCTTGAAGGTCCTGGTCTTGAGGCCCTTCAGGACCTCAGCGTTGGCGCGCTCAGCCTGACCATTGCTCCTGGGGTGGGCCACCGAAGCGTAGCAGATCTGCGTTCCAAGGTTAGCGCAGTAGGTTTTAAAGAGGTTACTAGTAAACTGCGAGCCGTAATCTGTGATGATGCGGTTGGGGACCCCAAAGCGGCTCACGAGGCCCTTGATGAACTTGACAGCAGAGCCGGCTGGAATGGTTCGGACGGCTTCCACTTCCGCCCACTTGGTGAACTTGTCGATGGCGACGTAGAGATAACGGTAGCCCCCTGGCGCTCGTGGGAACGGGCCTAGGATGTCTAGCCCCCAGACCGTGAATGGCCACGTGAGCGGGATGGTTTGGAGGCCCTGAGCAGGCTGATGGATTTGCTTGGCGTGGAATTGGCAAGCTTCGCAGGACTTCACCAGCTCGGCTGCATCGTTGAGTGCTGTGGGCCAATAGAATCTGCTACGGAAGGCCTTGCCGACGAGGGTTCGTGCTGATGAGTGATGTCCATAGTCCCCGCCGTGTATGTCAATCAGCAGCTCCCTCCCTTGATCATTGGAGATGCAGCGCAGCGTGACATCGTTCGGCCGTTTCCTGTACAACTCGCCGTCTTGAATGCAGTATGACGTGGCCTGTCGGGCCACGCGCTCCGCATCTTCTTCCTTCTCCGGCAGTGTCCCGTGCATCAGGTACTCCTTGAACTCCTTGGTCCAGCACTCCTCCTGGGCTCGTGCGCCAAGAGTAGCCGAGCTCCTGAGGTTGGGCCGCAAGCTGGGGCTCCCGTGGCTGTGGGACCTCCTCCCGAGGCAGAGTCATGCTTGAAAGAGGTGGCGTACCTGACGGCTTGAAGAGCCGCTCTTCGAAGACGCCGGGCTCTTGCGGTTGCCGCTTGGATGCTCTCTTGGCGATGTCGTCGGCTTCCTTGTTAGTGCCCCGGGGCACGTGCTGCAGCTCCAAGCCCGAGAACTACTTTTCCATTCTGCGCACCTCCGCAAGGTAGGCCTCCATGTGCTCGTCCTTTGGCTCTTACACTTTGTTGGAGAAGTTGACGAGGAGCTGCGAGTCGCCCTTGACAGTAAGGCGCCTCACCCCAGAGCCGCTGCAGCCTTCAGGCTGGCTATGAGGCCTTCGTATTCTGCGATATTGTTGGAGACCTTCTCGCCATGATGGAAGCAGAGTTGTACAGCGTAGTAAAGCTTGTCCTGAGTGGGCGAGATGAGCACTGCTCCAGCCCCCGCGCCCTGGTACGCAAAGGCGCCATCAAAATACATGACCCAGCCGTCTGGTGCCTCACTTCCTGGGGAGGTGGACCGGTCTTCTCCTTCCTCAAGAGCCGGGGCATGTGTCCATTCTGCCACAAAATCGGCGAGCGCGGCTCCCTTGATGACCCGGGTGGTGCTGAACTCCAGCTGGGATGCTTGCAGCTCGATGTTCCATTCAGCGACCCTTCCGGCCGAGTTTGGGCTCTTGAGTACCCTCTCCAATGGGTAAGATGAGACGACCTTGATGGGGTGCCCCTGGAAGTAGTGCCGCAGCTTGTGTGAGGCTACCAAGAGTGCGAGCAGGAGCTTTTGCGGCATGGGGTAGCATGCCCTTGCGTCCCGCAGTACCGTGCTGACGAAGTACACCAGGTGCTCGGCGAGGGCTGGCACACTATTGAGGCTCGGGTCTTGCGGAGATTGTGGCGTATCCTGAGGTGGAGGGTTTCCTCAGACTTGGCTATCCTCAGGAATTTCCGCGACGTTGCCCTACCGAGCTTGATCTTCCGCCACTGATGGCTCTGGTGTGCCTTCCTGACCCTGCGCTGCATCAGCTCTGGCTTGGCACAGCACACCCTAGTCTTTGCGCTCCTCCCGAACCGCCACCAACGTCGTGCTGGCGGAGTACAGGGTGGCAGCGAGGTAGAGTACCATAGGCTCACCGGAGGGCTGGTGAGGTATTTCTTGAGGTCTTGGAAGGCCCGGTCGGCCTCCGGGGTCCACTCGAAGGGGCCTTTCTTTTTCATGAGCTTAAAGAAGGGAAAGGCACGCTCTCCTAGCTTAGAGATGAAACGCCCTAACGCGTTCACCCGTCCTGCCAGCTTTTGCATCTCCTTGAGGGTCTGTGGTGGGCTCATGTCTTCGATGGCCTTGATCTTCTTCAGGTTCACCTTGATCCCTCTGTGGGATACGAGAAACCCTACCAGCTTGCCAGAGGGGACGCCAAACATGCACTTCTCCGGGTTAAGCCTCAAGTTCACCCGGCGCAAACTCTCAAAGGTCTCCTCCAAGTCTTGAATCAACGTCCTCGCCTCGCGAGATTTGACCACTATATCATCAACGTAGGCCTCTGTTTTCCCGCCGAGCTGCCGCCCCAAGGCGATGTGCATCAGCCGCTGAAAGGTTGCGCCCGCGTTGCGAAGGCCGAAAGGCATGCAAGTGTAGAAGTACACCACACATGGTGTCAAGAAGGCCGTATTCTCCACATCCTCCACTGCCATCTTGATCTGATGGTATCCAGAGAACGCATCCAGGAAACATAAGAAATCGCACTCGGCGGTGGAGTCAATGATTTGATCGATGCGCGGAAGGGGGAACGGATCTTGGGGGCAAGCTTTGTTGAGGTTGGTGAAGTCGACGCACATCCATTCCTTCCCACCTTTCTTCGGTACTACGACGGGGTTCGCCAGCCATTCTGGGTATCGAACTTCTCGGATGGTACCTGTCGCCTCCAGCTTGCATGTCTCTTGGAGGATGAAGGCCTGCTTCTCAGTGGACGGCTGTCTTGCTCGCTGCTTCACGGGGCGTACATTGGGGCACACCCTTAGATGATGGTGGATTACCTCTCTCGGGACCCCTACCAGCTGATTGGGCTCCCACGCGAATATCTCCTTGTTCACGCGCAGAAACCTCACCAAAGCTTCTTCTTGTCCCGGGTCAAGGTCGGTTCCTATGGTGAAGGTGGCTCCTGAAGACCCGTCCTCGTTGACTGGCACCTGCTTGGTCTCTGCCTTGTCTTGGGTGAACAGCTGCTTCTTCTTGGTGGGCGCAGTCTCCTTGGCCTCGGGCGCACTGGCGCCGACTGGCTGTGCCGCTATCGCGGCCTTGAAGGCGAGCCTGAGCACCATCATGGCCTCCTTAGTGTCCCCTTGATGGTGAGGACGCCCTTGCTCCCTAGCATCTTCATGAGGTTGTAGGCCGGGTGAGTCGCTGCCATGAACTGAGTGAGAGCCAGGTACCCGAGGATGGCATTGTATGGGAGACCGATGCGGGCGATGTCAAAGTCCACCAGCTCGGTGCGATAGTTGTCTCACGTGCCAAAGCTGACAGAGAGGCGGATCTGCCCCAGAGAGTGGGAGCTCCACCACCCATGCCCACGAAGGGCTTGCTGAGGCCGAGCCGCTCGAGCGGCACATGAAGAAGGTTGAAGGCTTCTACGGAGAGCAAGTTGAGGCCGGTGCCACCGTCGACGAGGGTCTTGGTAATGGCCACGTTGCAGATGGTGGGCGTGCAGAGCATCGGGAGCACCCCGGAGCCGGCGGTGGAGTCGGGGTGGTCTTCCGAGCCGAAGGTGAGGTCGGCCTTCGGCGCGGCCCAACCCGGCAGAGCCCCCGGGCGCCTGGTGGCTGCCCCAATCTGACGGAAGAAAGGTTTGACGTGGCGATCTGAAGGTGGTGCTTGAGAGCCACCCAGCAGTGCCGCGACTGTGTGGTGCGCCGGCACCGCATAGCGCGCGGTGAAGAGGTCGCGGAGTTCCCCCCAGGATGCCACCGTGGATCCCGGGAGGTTGAGCAGCCAGGCGCGCGGCTCGCCGGTGAGGGCCATGGGGAACCAGTTGGCCATGATATTATCGTTGCCCCGGGCTTCGAGGACGGCCTCCTCGTACGCCAGCAGGAACGGTGCCGGGTCTGCCGCGCCGTCGTAATGCGGCGGCATCTCCGGCTTGAATTTGGTTGGCCACTGCACTCACCGCAGGGCGGGGGCCAGGGCTCGGTACCCAGACTCCCTGTTGCTGGTGTCGGCCGCAGAGGTGGGTGGCGGGGCACCTGCCATGGGAGCGAAGTGCGGCGGCGCGGGGCGCAGGTTGGTGGAGAGGAGCTCTGGCGCACCCCTACCTGGCGCGCCAAATGTCGGATGTGGGGTTCCGACAAACCCTTAAGGTTCGAACACTGGGGTGCGCGCGAAGTCTTTCCCTCCTACCGATCTACGCTCTAGCTTGCTAAGATCTTGCGGACGAACTCGACGAATGCACAACACAGAAAGACACGGGGTTTATATTGGTTCAGGCCACCGTTGTGGTGTAATACCCTACTCCAGTGTGGTGGTGGTGGATTGCCTCATGGGCTGATGATGAACAGTACAAGGGAAGAACAGCCTCCTGAGGTTGAGGTGTTCTTGTGCTTTCGGACTTGTGTATATCTCTAGGTCCGATCCAATCTCTCCCCTATTGTGGTGGCTAGCTCTACTTAGATAGGCCCTGGTCCTCTTCCCAAATATTGAGCGGGAAGGGAGCCAACAATGGCGAGCTAATTTGAAGGGGGGCAGCTAGTACAAACTATCCTGACAAAAGGTAGTCTGCGCCTGTGAAAGGCTCTGGGGTGACGCCGCCTTGGGCTCCACGACGACCTTCGCCTTGTCGTCCGCCTGGTCCTTGTCTTGTTGCACCAAAATGGCAACCTTTGCCTGAGGTCTCGGTACTCCGTGGCTGCGCTTGCCTCCTTTGCACAAAAGGGGAAACAAGGACGCTGCGCGCGCTGGCGCCCGCCTGGTGTCGATCGTCATGGCTTACGTCACGAGAGCCTCGTGAGGTTTGCCCTGCCTTAATATCTCCGATCCTCGTGAGCCTGCCTAGCTAGGCCACTCCAAAGGAGGTCTTGCATCGTCCGCCTCGCGAGGCTTGGCCCCTCGCGAGGGTCTTGGGTGCCTTGTTGGTGAAGATGGGTTGTACGGCCTGCTGCTTGGCCACGCCACGGGCCACAGGCAGACAAGTCTGGGGACCCCCGTTCCCAGAATGCCGACAGATTGATTCTACTCTTTTCACTAAAAGGCTTAATGATGAATTATTTGTGTGCCATTTATGTTGATGACATCATATTTAGTTCAACTAAACCTCATTTTAGTGAAAAGTTTGGAAAGCTAATGTCGGAGAAGTTTGAGATGTCTATGATGAGTGAACTCAAGTTCTTTCTTGGGTTGCAAATCAAGCAAACCAGGGAAGGCACCTTTGTTTCTCAAACAAAGTACACCAAGGACTTATTCAAGAAGTTCAACATGCAAGAAAGCAAAGGTATGAAAACTCCCATGCCTACTAGTGCACATCCTGACTTGACCAAAGTTGGCAAACTAGTTGACCAAAAGGTTTATCGCTCTGTGATTGGTTCATTGTTATATCTTTGTGCCTCCCATCCCGATATTATGCTAAGTGTGTGCATGTGTGCACGATATCAAGCAGCCCCCAAAGAGTGTCATCTTAAGGTTGTGAAAAGGATAGCGAGATACTTAATCCATACACCAAATTTTGGCATTTGGTATCCTAAGAGGTCCTCTTTTGATCCTGTTGGCTACTCTGATTCGGACTACGCTGGTGACAATGTTGATAGAAATTCCACTTCTGGTACTTGTCAATTTCTTGGTAGATCTCTTGTGTCTTGATCCTCCAAGAAATAAAAATAGGTATCCTTATCCACCGCCGAAGCGGAATACATTGCCGCCGGGTCATGTTGTGCTCAATTACTTCGGATGACCCAAACCCTTAAAGATTATGGGATATATGTGAAACATGTTTCATTACTTTGACAATGAAAGTGCTATTAAGATTGCTCCTAATCTCGTGCAACATTCTCGAACTAAGCATATTTAAGTTCGTCATCATTTCATTCGAGATCATGTTGCTAAAGGGGACATTGATCTTAAGCCTGTTCGTACCGACAAGCAATTGGCAGATATATTCACAAAACCGCTTGATGAGAAAGTATTTTGCCATTTGAGGGGTGAATTGAACATCATTGATGCTTCAAACTTGGAGTACATACTCCATTCGGATACATGCAAGGCATGAGCATTTGACTAATCCTTGATATTTCTCTTATGATGATGATCATATGTCTTGGATATATATTTGCATCCTTGCATGCTATCTAACCCTTGTAGGTACTTGGATTAATCAAAATCCATGAGATCGCTAATCACTCACATCTTGAGCAACCTCTACATCACCAAGTATCTACAGTATGGTGGTTGGTGACAAGGAAGCAGGAAACCTTACAACATATCCTTTGACCATTTCTATATATCAAACTTCATTTGGTATCAATTTCATGATTGTCAACTTGGATACACAGTGCTCCTCCTTGCAAGACTTACCCATGTAGGTAGATGAACTCAAACTACAAGTGGTGCTCCCAATCATTGATGAGCTACAGCAACCTTGAGCATCCCACACAAGCTCAACTACATGATCAATATCAACACCACCACCCAAGTCATTGGTCAAAGCAACTCAACAAGATGCGAATACATAAAATGCTTAAACGAAAAGTGGTAACCCCATTTTGAGCTTAAACAATGAGTATGACCTACGATCAAGTGTTCTCACTTCACTCCTCGGTCAATATACTGTAACATAGGTGACTTTGTCTCCGACCAATTCTAGATGAAGTTCTCTAGTGTCTCTCTGTGTTCTTGCATACTTCATCTAGATTTCTTTTCTTTTTTTTTTCTGCATTCCCTCCATCTAATTCATTGCACATCTTTCAGTTAATTCCTTGCAAATTCTAGTGGGATCTTATTTGCCTAGTGAGCTGAGGTGACAAATGCTCTCTCTATGTTGAACCCGGTCACACCGATCTGTCGCTTTCGGTCAAACCAAACCATTTCGGTGCCACCGAAGAATACCACTCGCTGTTACCGATTTCACTTCAGAAAAGACAATTTGCCACTTGCATCCTGCATTTTTACACCATCTCCACTCAATGATTCTTTTCCTCTACCAGCATCACACTCTATATGCTACTTTGCTCTCTGACTCAAGGACCAAACCTATCTTGACTCACAGTCTAGAAGATCCCTTCATGGAAATTGATGTCAAAGGGGGAGAGAGAGATCACGTCAAAGCTTAATCACTTCAAAAGGGGGAGAGTACTTCAAAGGGGGAGAATGCTTAATCGCATCAAACGAAGAGAGAAACCCCAGATGCTTGGTGTTCAAGAGGAGAGAAGTCACATGTCTTTACAGGGGAAAGACATGTTATTTTGTTATGTTTTTTCTTGTGCTCTAATTTGTTCTGCTCTGAGATTCTCTTTTCCCTATTTTCTCCCATTATCCTATAGAAGATTCAGGGGGAGAAAGACTTCTAGGGAAGGAAATCTTTGAATTCTTTGCATATCTTTACCTTTGGGGACATTGTCGGTGTCAAAACCGGCAGATCTTGGGTAGGGGGTCCCTAACTGTGCATCTAAGGATCGATGGTAACAGGAGACAAAGGACATGATGTTTTACCCAGGTTCGGGCCCACTTGATGGAGGTAATACCCTATGTCCTGCTTGATTGACTTTGATGAATATAGGGGTTACAAGAGTTGATCTACCACGAGATAGTAATGGCTAAACCCTAATTGTCTAGCCTATATGATTATGATTGTGTCTATGGACTAAACCCTCCGGTTTATACAGACACCAGAGGGGGCTAGGGTTGTACAGAGTCGGTTTATAGAGAAAGGAATACTCATATCCGCACGCCAAGCTTGTCTTCCACGCAAAGGAGAGTCCCATCCGGACACGGGGGAAAGTCTTTTATCTTGTAGCTTCACGGCCCATTAGGCCGGCCCAAGTTGCATAGCCCGGATGTCCGAGGACCCCGTAATCCAGTACTCCCTCAGTAGCCCCCGAACTAGTCTTCAATGACGACATGTCCGGCACGCAAATTGTCTTCGGCATTGCAAGGCGGGTTCCTCCTTGGTAGATCTCCAAGCATCTGAACCCGGGCCGTGTATTTGGATCTACATCTTTGGTCTTCGGTCTTTGGCTTCACATTAAATTTTATATCCTTCGGCTTCTGCGCCATCGCCGCTCCAGCCCCCACGTGTCAGACAAATACGAAGGATCCAAGCATTTTTACACATAACACCCGGGCCGTGTAAGGAAGGCGTCTATTTATGGAGATTGAATCTCAGAGGCCATTCCACACTAGGCGGAAAATCCCTAGAGTTTGTCACAAGAAACCATGCAAACATCGCCAGCGCTCCCAGTTCTTCTTCCCGCCCCTATGGTCCGCAAAAAGGCAATTGGGAGAGTTTTCCTGTATACCACGCCCAGCTAACCAAGCTCTAGATGCAGGATATCTCCCTCCTGCGGATCTAGTCCCCGTTCGGGCAGGATTAACCTCTTTTACTGGCGAAGCCCTGGCGGAAAATTTCCCAAACCCTTCAGAAGGGGAGCGGGTGTTGTTCGTTTCCTTTTTATTAAGAGGCGTTGGATTTCCAATCCATCATTTCCTCCGAGGTCTCCTGGAGTACTATGGCCTCCAACTGCATAATCTTACGCCATACTCCATTCTGCTCATCACGGGCTTCGTCACTCTTTGCGAGCTATTCCTAGGGTGTGAAGCTCATTTCGAATTATGGAGGAAACTTTTCTACCTCGTCCCTTGCCCCCAAAAGGGATCCATATTCGAGGTGGGTGGCACCGAAGTGTGGCGCATAGCCGGGGCAGGATACCTATCCGGCACCCCAAGGAAGGCATCCGAAGAGTGGCCCTCGGAGTGCTTTTATATTTAAGATGTCTTTCTATCTGACCCAATCCAATGAGGCCTACCCATGTTTTCCAATGCCTCGTTAAAGAAGCGCCACAGCTGGCGCCCCCGAAGCCTCGAGGAAGAAGACAGTGCAGAGGTCCAGATGTTAATGGACAAGATGAAGACACTCGCCCAGTCCGGACTGTCCATAATTGAGGTAATGGCGATTTCCATAACGCGGGGCGTTCAGCCACTCCAATCCAGAGGACTCCCCATGTGGCATTACAATGGAGAAGACAACGCGTCACGATGCAGACGTAAAGGTTCGGATGACTTCGTCGCCTTGGCTGCCATGCTGGTTGATCTTTTTAAGGGGGAGAAAGAGGAATTCACTCGCCTCAAGTGCCGAGATGCCTTTTCCATGTACAATCCTCCTAGCTGGGTAAGACTTCGCTCAGTAACTTTACTTAATGCTCCTCCTGAGTCGTACCCAACTGAACTTAACCCCACCACTTCTTGACAGGAATGGAGGGAAGTTGTCGCGGAGATCTATAGCCCCGCCCCGCAGCCGGAGGACCATAATCGGGACCTGGATCCCGGATTCGAAGAGGATCCGGACATATCTGTAGAGCTCAAGGAGGGGGTTTTCTATCAAGCGAGTTATGATGGCACGAAAGTGGCCATTATAGCCGATTACCCCGGCCTTCTCCCTTCCTCCCACATAAGTACCCTAATGGTGTCTCCTCAAAAAGAGTTTTCTCACTGCGCTTCATCCACTGCAATGTCTTGTGTTTTGAAATGGGCGGCTCTTGTCTCGCCACGCCGCGTCGGGATCGTCCTTTAAGAAGGGTACACCGACACAAGGTGGATCTTCAAAAAGAAAGGCAGGCAGCGATTCTTCCAAGCTCCGGCCTTCATCAAGAAGGTACAATTTTTGATACGCCCTACGGCAAACATGCCGAACTATGATGTTTTTTCTCTTTCCATATTCCAGGAGGAGCTCTCACCGGACTATATCCGTAGACCTCGCCGGACATATGTCCATCAATCCGACCCCGGACCCTGCCTCTAGGGCGAGGGCAAACATACCGAACTATGATGTTTTTTCTCTTTCCATATTCCAGGAGGAGCTCTCACCGGACTATATCCGTAGACCTCGCCGGACATACGTCCATCAATCCGACCCCGGACCCTGCCTCTAGGGCGAGAGTCGATACGGGTGCCATGTCGGATTGTCCTCTCTCCGATGAGTCGGACAATGTATCCGTCACCAACTCCGAGGTGGAGAGTTCCATGAACCATCGACGCCGGAGGGCCACCATGCGTGATCCTACCTTTACTGAAGAGGCATTTAATACCTTTAGTTCGGCGGACGCATACATCCGAGCTGCTCGGGATGGGCTTGCTGGGGGCACTCGTCAGCTTTCAAAGGATATGCGAGTAAGATCATATCGAGTAGATTTAATAGCCATATACTAGTAGCCCCCGAGACTTGAAAACAGTTGAAACAATTGATTTTAAGGATCTATGTGTAATCAGATACTCACGGAGAAGAAAAGCATGCTACCTCGGGAGCTAGAGCAGTGTGGGACGCAGCTGACTGCTGCTACTGCCGATCTGGAGAAGTCCAGGGAGGCACTGATTGATAATGTTCCCTTCTGCCCGGAAAAATAATCATGCTCCTGTAATGTTTATGCAAATGAACATTGCTGCATTTTACAATGACAGGATCGGTGGCACAACTGGAAGAGAAGCTGAAGGCTGCACTGGCGGACAAAGAACATGCCGAAAGGCAAGAGACCGCTGGTCAGCGTGTACTAGCACGGACCAGGCACAAGAAGAACAAGCTGCAGGACGCCAACACCCAGCTCGGCGAAGAGCTGAAAGATGTGTGAGCCCAATTAGCAGACGTCTTGAAGGAGAACAAAAAGCTGAGAGGCGGCATATTCAGTATGTCGTATAACTTATTGTCGTATAGTTCGCAAATGCGAATCCTAACAAGTTTTATGTCTGCAGGTGTATTGACTAGTCGACCCGAAGAAGAGGTGTCTGAATTTCAAGGCGACCTACTACAAGAGCTGTCCAAGGTGCATGAGCGAGCACGGAAGGCAATGACCGATGAGAAGCATTGCTAAGGCTTTATGGCCAGCCGATTCTCCTCCAAGAAGTATGGAGGACCTTATGAATTTATTCAAGGGAGCTTGGCGCTGTTTTGGGCTATGGAAGATATCGGCATGCCGAGAAGGTGCTCGGGAAGCCTCGGCCATGGTAAAAACATGGTACACCAGTCTTGATCCCAATCATATGGCTCGGGTCAGACCTTGAGGATCTGTCGGACAGGAAATTCCGGTCAGCGTGATGTACGACCAAGTGAAGGTGGCTGCCAAATTCTCCCAACAAGATTGTAAACTGGACAGCCTGTTAGAGGGTTATAGGAAGAAGAAGTTTTTGAGTCTAAGTAACTATGTACTTCAATTGACAAATTTGTCTCTAGCCGAATTGTAAAACGATTGTCATGGCCGACCTTTTCGCTTCAACCTTCGGTCCCGAAGGTGCGGAGTGTTTCCGAATACCGGACCGGCGATAAATACCGGGGCATGCGTGGAAACCAGGCATAGGGTTCATAGTTGCTTGGACAGACAAGTTGTATTCGGCTAGCTATGTTATATTACTTATTGATTGTAAGAAACATCTTCCAGAGAGAATAGTTCCGTTAAGGGTTCCTTTCCCGGGGTGAACATGTGTTAGTGTGCATGCCCAAACTGTGATTCGAAAAAATCGCAGTATATATAATATCTGGGGGTTCGTGGTGCAACAAATATGAAACATCTTTAGTCCGCCGACCAATTATTCCCTTAAGAAAGCTAGCTTTCGGCTTCACCCAGTCTAAGGTGCAAGTTTGGATGACCCGGTTGTAACAATCGCAGAGGTGCTCCCTTTATGCCCTAGCCGAACAAACGGGAACATAGGGCATAAGCACAGGTGCCAGGCAACCCAGCTTGGCAAAAACTTAAGTCATAAAGGTGCATATAATGGCGAAGAAAAGGTATATGTGATAAAAGGACACATATGTGGTGAGCTTGATGCTCGGAAAATGATAATAACCTTCTATAAAAGAAGCCCCCAGGTGTTATGGGCGTATACATTTAAGGATGTGTGCCTCATAAGTGTGTGGTCTAGCCGCACAAGAGCTATAAAGCTGAAGAAAGAAATTTAAAGAGAGAGAAAATGAAGAGCGGAGAAAAAGAAAACGAATAATGAGTCCAGCTCTAGGCGTAGAATCTCCGGAGTCTGGTGGCATTCCACGGGTTTGGCTCTAAGCGATTATCCGATGCATCGCGAAGACGGTACGCACCTCTAGTGAGAACTTCATCTATAATGAAGGGACCTTCCCACTTGGGCTTGAGTTTGTCCTTTTTCTTTTCTGCCAAGCATAGAACAAGTACACCAACATTGTAAGTCTTGGTCCGCACTTCTCTGCTTTGGTATATGCAAGCTTGTTGGTGATAGAATGCGGAACGGGCTTTTGCAACATCGCGCTCCTCCTCCAAGGCATCTAGACTGTCCTGCCGATCAAGTTCGGCTTCTCTCTCTTCATACATGTGCACTCGAGGTGAGTCATGAATGATGTCGCAGGGCAAAACAGTCTCCATGCCATACACCATGAAGAATGGCGTGTAACCGGTAGTGCGATTGGGCGTGGTCCGCAGCCCCCAGAGTACAGAGTCGAGCTCCTCGACCTAGTGTGTGTCTGACTCTTTTAGAGACCGTACTATCCTGGGCTTAATGCCACTCATGATAAGACCATTAGCTCGTTCGACTTGACCATTTGTTTGGGGGTGATAGACGGAGGCATAATCAAGCTTGATGCCCAGGTTAGCACACCATATTTTCACTTCATCGGCTGTGAAGTTGGAGTCGTTATCAGCGATGATGTTGTGTGGGACACCATAACGGTGTACGACACCGGATATAAAATCTATCACTGGTCCGGCTTCGGCCGTTTTAACTGGTTTGGCCTCTCTCCACTTAGTGAATTTATCTACCATGACCGGCAGATATTTTTTTTCATGGCTTCCCCCTTTAAGGCGTCCGACCATATCAAGCCCTCACACCGCGAAAGGCCAAGTAATGGGAATTGTTTGCAAGGCGGTAGGCGGCATATGGCTTTGATTAGCGAAAAGCTGGCATCCCACACAACGTTGGACAAGGTCCTGTGCATCTGCTCGGGCCGTTGGCCAGAAGAAACCGGTATGGAAGGCCTTGCTTACAAGAGCCCAAGCCGCAGCGTGGTGACCGCCAAGGCCAGCATGAATTTCGGCCAGGAGCTGCCATCCTTCTTCTTCGGAGATACATCTTTGAAGTATTTAGGTAGCACTCTTCTTGTAGAGCTCTCCTTCATGAACCTTGTAGGCTTTCGAACGCCGAATGATGCATCGAGCCTCATTCTGATCCTCAGGGAGATCTCTCCTATTAAGGTAGGCCAAGAAGGGTTCGGTCCATGGGGCAATTACTGCCATTATTAGATGGGCTGATGGTGTTATTTTGGTGGCTAAGCCCCCAATGATATCGGTATTGTGTTCGGAATCTGGGGGTACGATCGGCCGCCATATTTGGATCTTTGGCGTCGAAGTCTCCGTTTATTTGGGATATTGCGAGGTTTGAATCCCCGCGCACCTCCACGCATTGTATGCCCATGGAGACAGCCATCCGAAGACCGTGCAATAAGGCCTCGTATTCAGTTGCATTATTGGAGTCCATGTATAATATTTAGAGTACGTACTGGACTATGTGTCCTGTGGGGGACGTTAAGACAACACCCACTCCTAAACCGGCCAGCATTTTAGATCCATCAAAGTGCATGACCCAATTGGAATATGTACCGTACTCTTTAGGGAGTTCGGGCTCTGTACATTCAGCGACGAAGTCATCCAATACTTGGGATTTAATGGCTCGGCATGGTTTATATGTTATATCAAATGGCAAGAGCTCAATGGCCCACTTTGCAATATGGCCTGTAGCTTCGCGGTTGTTTATTATGTCATTGAGTGGTACTTCGGAAGCCACCGTGATCGAGCACTCTTGGAAGTAGTGTCGTAGCTTTCGGGATGCCATGAAGACCGCATATGCTATCTTTTGGTAATGAGGGTACCGGGATTTGCATGGTGTGAGGACAGTGGATACATAATATACCGATTTCTGAAGTGGGAACTTTTGTCCGTCCTCCTCTCGTTCGATGACGAGTACCGCACTCACTATCTGGTGTGTTGCAGAGATGTATAATAACACGGGTTCTCCGATGTTCAGTGCGGCCAGGATTGGGTTGCTTGCTAAAATAGCTTTTATTTCTTCCAGTCCGGCCGTTGCCGCATCCGTCCACTCTAAGTGGTCGGTGCGTCGGAGCAGGCGATATAGTGTCAATGCTTTTTCTCCTAATCTGGAGATAAAGCGGCTTAAAGCAGCCACGCATCTAGCTAGTTTTTGGACCTGTTTGAGGTCTATTGGTGTAGCCAATTGTGACAAAGCTCGGATTTTGGCTAGGTTTGCCTCAATTCCTCTATTGGGAACGATGAAGCCCAGCAGTTTTCCGGCGGGGACGCCAAAAACACACTTTTCCGAATTGAGCTTGATGTCATATGTACGAAGGTTGTCGAATGTGAGATGCAGGTCGTCTATTAGAGACTCGACGTGCTTAGTTTTGGTGCCGACGTCATCCACATATGCTTCGACCGTCTTGCTAATTTGTTTCTCCAGGCATGTTTGAATCATGCGTTGGTAGGTGGCGCTGGTGTTTTTTAGCCCGAAGGGCATAGTGTTAAAGCAGAAAGGCCCATACAGGGTGATGAATGTCGTTGCTGCTTGGTGCTATGTCTTGAGCTTGCGTTGGTTTTCCCCGAAGAGGAAGGGATGATGCAGCAGAGTAGCGTAAGTATTTCCCTCAATTTTTGAGAACCAAGGTATCAATCCAGTAGGAGCCCACGCTCAAGTCCCTCGTACCTGCACAAAGCGATAGCTACTCGCAACCAACGCGATTAGGGGTTGTCAATCCCTTCTCGGTCACTTACGAGAGTGAGGTCTGACAGATATAATATTTTTGGTATTTTTGGTATAAAGATGCAAAGTAAAAAGTAAAAGCAAAGCAAGATTAAAGTGATGGAGATTGATATGATGAGAATAGACCCGGGGGCCATAGGTTTCACTAGTGGCTTCTCTCAAGACCATAAGTATTCTACGGTGGGTGAACAAATTACTGTTGAGCAATTGACAGAACTGAGCATGTATATAGGCATCACGTCCGTGACAAGTAGATCGAAACGATTCTGCACCTACTACTATTACTCCACTCATCAACCGCTATCCAGCATGCATCTAGAGTATTAAGTTAAAAACAGAGTAACACCTTAAGCAAGATGACATGATGTAGAGAGATAAATTCATGCAATATGAAATAAACCCCATCTTGTTATCCTCGATGGCAACGATACAATACGTGCCTTGCTGCCCCTTCTGTCACTGGGTAAGGACACCGCAAGATCGAACCCAAAGCTAAGCACTTCTCCCATGGCAAGAATTACCAATCTAGTTGGCCAAACCAAACGGATAATTCGAAGAGACTTGCAAAGATAACCAATCATACATAAAAGAATTCAGAGAAGATTCAAATATTATTCATAGATAGACTTGATCATAAACCCACAATTCATCGGTCTCAACAAACACACCGCAAAAAGAAGATTACATCGAATAGATGTCCACAAGAGAGGGGGAGAACTTTGTATTGAGATTCAAAGAGAGAGAAGAAGCCATCTAGCTACTAACTATGGACCCGAAAGTCTGAGGTAAACTACTCACACTTCATCAGAGGGGCTAGGATGATGTAGAATCCCTCCGTGATGACGGCCCTCTTCTGGTGGAGCTCCGGAGCAGGCCCCAAGATGGGATCTCGTGGATAGAGAAAGTTGCGGCGGTGGAATTAGGTTTTTGGCTCCTGTTCTGATCGTTTGGGGGTATGTGTGTATATATAGGAGGAAGAAGTACGCCGGAGGAGCAACAAGGGGCCCACGAGGCAGGGGGGTGCGCCCTAGGGGGGGCGCCCCCCACCCTCGTGACCGCCTCTTTTGTTCCTTGGAGCAGAGTCCAAGTCTCCTGGATCATGTTCGGTGAGAAAATCACGTTCCCGAAGATTTTATTCCGTTTGGACTCCGTTTAATATTCCGTTTCTTCGAAACACTGAAATAGGCAAAAAACAGCAATTCTGGGCTGGGCCTCCGGTTAATAAGTTAGTCCCAAAAATAGTATAAAAGTGGAAAATAAAGCCCAATATAGTCCAAAACAGTAGATAATATAGCATGGAGCAATCAAAAATTATAGATACGTTGGAGACGTATCAGACATCCCCAAGCTTAATTCTTGCTCGTCCTCGAGTAGGTAAATGATAAAAAGAGAATTTTTGATGTGGAGTGCTACTTGGCATAATTTCAATGCAAATCTTCTTAATTGTGGTATGAATATTCAGATTAGAAAGATTCAAGACAAAAGTTTATATTGACATAAAAATAATAATACTTCAAGCATACTAACAAAGCAATTATGTCTTCTCAAAATAACATGGCCAAAGAAAGTTATCCCTACAAAATCATATAGTCTGGCCATGCTCCATCTTCACCACACAAAGTATTTAAATCATGCACAACCCCGATGACAAGCCAAGCAATTGTTTCATACTCTAACTTTTTCAAAACTTTTTCAATCTTCACGCAATACATGAGCGTGGGCCATGGATATAGCACTATAGGTGGAATAGAATGGTGGTTGTGGAGAAGACAAAAAGGAGGGGAAGATAGTCTCACATCAACTAGGCGTATCAACGGGCTATGGAGATGCCCATCAATAGATATCAATGTGAGTGAGTAGGGATTGCCATGCAACGGATGCACTAGAGCTATAAGTATATGAAAGCTCAAAAAGAAACTAAGTGGGTGCGCATTCAACTTGCTTGCTCATGAAGACCTAGGGCAATTTGAGGAAGCCCATCATTGGAATATACATGCCAAGTTCTGTAATGAAAAATGCCCACTAGTATATGAAAGTGATAACATGAGAGACTCTCTACTATGAACATCATGGTGCTACATTGAAGCACAAGTGTGGTAAAAGGATAGTAACATTGTCGCTTCTCTCTTTTTCTCTCATTTTTTTATTTGTATTTTTTTGTTTGGGCCTTTTTTTGTGGCTTCTTTTTATTTGGGCTTCTTTGGCCTCTTTTTATTTTTCGTCCGGAGTCTCATCCCGACTTATGGGGGAATCATAGTCTCCATCATTCTTTCCTCACTAGGACAATGCTCTAATAATGATGATCATCACACTTTTATTTTTCTTATAACTCAACAATTACAACTCGATACTTAGAACAAAATATGACTCTATGTGAATGCATCCGGCGGTGTACCGGGATATGCAATATGACAATGATGGAGTGTGTCATGATAAACAGAACGGTGGAAAGTTGCATGGGAATATATCTCGGAATGGCTATGGAAATGCCATAATAGGTAGGTATGGTGGCTGTTTTGAGGAAGGTATATGGTAGGTGTATGATACCGGCGAAAGGTGTGCGGTATTAGAGAGGCTAGCAAAGGTGGAAGGGTGAGAGTGCGTATAATCCATGGACTCAATATTAGTCATAAAGAACTCATATACTTATTGCAAAAATTTAGAAGTTATCAAAGCAAAGTATTACGTGCATGCTCCTAGGGGGATAGATTGGTAGGAAAAGACCATCGCTCGTCCCCGACCGCCACTCAAAAGGAAGACAACCAATAAATAAATCATGCTCCAACTTCATCACATAACGGTTGACCATACGTGCATGCTACAGGAATCAGAAACCTTAACACAAGTATTCTTTAAATTCACAACTACTCAACTAGCATGACTTTAATATTATCACCTCCATATCTCAAAACAATTATCATGCTTCAATCTTTTCTTAGTATTCAATACACTCAAAAGAAAGTTTCACAAATCTTGAATACCAAGCATATTATTATTAAGCAAATTACCATGCTATTAAGAGACTCTCAAAATAATTTAAGTGAATCATGAGAGATCAATAGTTTCTTTAAAACAAATCCACCACAGCGCTCTAAAAGATCTAAGTGAAGCACATAGAGCAAAATTATAACGCTCAAAAGATATAAGTGAAGCACATAGAGCAAAATTATCTAGCTCAAAAGATATAACTGAAGCACATAGAGCAAAACTACTTAGCTCAAAAGATATAAGTGAAGCACATAGAGCAAAACTACTGCGCTCAAAAGATATAAGTGAAGCACATAGAGTATTCTATCAAATTTTAGTTAATGTATGGCTCTCTCAAAAGGTGTGTACAGCAAGGATGATTGTGGCATACTATGACACAAAGACACAAATAATACAAGACGCTCCAAGCAAAACACATATCATGTTGGTGAATAAAAATATAGCTCCAAGTAAATTACCGATGGAAGTGGACGAAAGAGGGGATGCCTTCCGGGGCATCCCCAAGCTTTGAATTTTTGGTGTCTTTGGATTATCTTGGGGGTGCCATGTGCATCCCCAAGCTTAGGCTCTTGCCACTCCTTGTTCCATGATCCATCAAAAGAATTCACCCAAAACTTGAAAACTTCACAACACAAAACTCAAAATAGAAAACTCGTGAGCTCCGTTAGCGAAAGAAAACAAAAGACCACTTAAAGGTACTGTAATGAACTCATTCTTTATTTATATTTGTGTTAAACCTACTGTATTCCAACTTCTCTATGGATTATAAACTATTTTACTAGCCATAGATTCATCAAAATAAGCAAACAACACATGAAAAACAGAATCTGTCAACAAAAGAAAAGTCTGTAGTAATCTGTATCTAGCGCAAGATCTAGAACCCCAAAAATTCTAAAATAAATTGCTGGACGTGAGGAATTTATCTATTAATCATCTGCAAAAAGAATTAACTAAATATCACTCTTCAAATAAAATGACAGCAGTTCTCGTGAGCGCTAAAGTTTCTGTTTTTTACAGCAAGTTCAACAAGACTTTCCCCAAGTCTTCCCAACGGTTCTACTTGGCACAAACACTAATTAAACACAAAAAACACAACCAAAACAGAGGCTAAATAATTTATTTATTACTAAGCAGGAGCAAAAAGCAAGGAATAAAAATAAAATTGGGTTGCCTCCCAACAAGCGCTATAGTTTAACGCCCCTAGCTAGGCATAAAAGCGAGGATAGATCTAGGTATTGCCATCTTTGGTAGGCAATCCTTCTATTAGGCATCTGTTTCCCTTAGGAATTTATTTCTTTCTAGTGATTATTAAACTTTTAGGCACAAGATCAAAAAATTCATGTGTAGCAAATGGTTCCTTAATGATATCAAAAAGATTGGGATGAATGCTTATAGATTTAAGATCCGCAGTTTCCTTAGATGATTCACCCTTATTTTTAGGAACATACATAAGCTTGGCAATTTTAGTAGGAGGACTTGGAGTGTTCTTTACGGAAGAAAAAGCGGTTCCCAAGTTTGTAATGATACCCTCAAGTTTATCAATTCTAGTAGAATCTAAGTTCATTTTCTCATTAACTATGGGTTCTTTTTCCTTGATATTTTTCAAAGTCATTCCTACCTTAGATCCATATTGAGTAATTTGATTGTGGATCTTTTTATCTAGATTTTCAATTGATTCAATAGTACCAACTTTATTTTCAATAATTTCAAGTCTTTGCATAACATGCTCCAAAGTTAACATGGTTCCATTAACTAAAAGAGGTGGTGAGCCAAATAAATTTAGCATAGCATTATAAGAATCAAAAGTATGGCTACCCAAGAAGTTCCCTCCGGTCATGGTATCGAGGATATATCTATACCAAGGATTAACACCAACATAAAAATTGCGAAGAAGAACTAAGGTAGATTGCTTCCTGGTAGATCTATTTTGAGCATTGCAAATTCTATACCAAGCATCTTTTAGATTTTCTCCCTCCCTTTGTTTAAAATTTAGAACTTCACTCTCAGGAGACAACGGAGAAGATATGAGACTAGTCATGACGACAAGCAAACAAACTAGCACGCGAGCAAACATGAGGCAAATAGAGAGGGAGGATAGAGAGAGAGAGGGCGAATAAAATGGCAAGGGTGAATTGGGGGGAGAGGAAAACGAGAGGCAAATTGAAAATAATGTAATGCGAGAGATAGCGATTGTGATGGGTACTTGGTATGTTGACTTTTTGCGTAGACTCCCCGGCAACGGCGCCAGAAATCCTTCTTGCTACGTCTTGAGCTTGCGTTGGTTTTCCCCGAAGAGGAAGGGATGGTGCAGCAGAGTAGCGTAAGTATTTCCCTCAGTTTTTGAGAACCAAGGTATCAATCCAGTAGGAGCCCACGCTCAAGTCCCTCGTACCTGCACAAAGCGATAGCTACTCGCAACCAACGCGATTAGGGGTTGTCAATCCCTTCACGGTCAGTTACGAGAGTGAGATATGATAGATATAATATTTTTGGTATTTTTGGTATAAAGATGCAAAGTAAAAAGTAAAAGAAAAGTAAAAAAGCAAAGCAAGATTAAAGTGATGGAGATTGATATGATGAGAATAGACCCGGGGGCCATAGGTTTCACTAGTGGCTTCTCTCAAGAGCATAAGTATTCTACGGTGGGTGAACAAATTACTGTTGAGCAATTGACAGAAGTGAGCGTAGTTATGAGAATATCTAGGCATGATCATGTATATAGGCATCACGTCCGTGACAAGTAGATCGAAACGATTCTGCATCTACTACTATTACTCCACTCATCGACCGCTATCCAGCATGCATCTAGAGTATTAAGTTAAAGATAGAGTAACGCCTTAAGCAAGATGACATGATGTAGAGAGATAAATTCATGCAATATGAAATAAACCCCATCTTGTTATCCTCGATGGCAATGATACAATACGTGCCTTGCTGCCCCTTTGTCACTGGGTAAGGACACCGCAAGATCGAACCCAAAGCTAAGCACTTCTCCCATGGCAAGACTACCAATCTAGTTGGCCAAACCAAACGGATAATTCGAAGAGACTTGCAAAGATACCAATCATACATAAAAGAATTCAGAGAAGATTCAAATATTATTCATAGATAGACTTGATCATAAACCCACAATTTATCGATCTCAACAAACACACCGCAAAAAGAAGATTACATCGAATAGATCTCCACAAGCGAGGAGGAGAACTTTGTATTGAGATCCAAAGAGAGAGAAGAAGCCATCTAGCTACTAACTATGGGCCCGAAGGTCTGAGGTAAACTAGTCACACTTCATCGGAGGGGCTAGGATGATGTAGAAGCCCTCCGTGATGACGGCCCTCTTCCGGTGGAGCTCCGGAGCAGGCCCAAGATGGGATCTCGTGGATACAGAAAGTTGTGGCGGTGGAATTAGGTTTTTGGCTCCTGTTCTGATCGTTTTGGGGTACGTGTGTATATATAGGAGGAAGAAATACGTCGGAGGAGCAACGAGGGGCCCACGAGGCAGGGGGCGCCCTAGGGGAGGCGCACCGCCCACCCTTGTGACCACCTCTTTTGTTCCTTGGAGCAGGGTCCAAGTCTCCTAGATCACGTTTAGTGAGAAAATCACGTTCCCGAAGATTTTATTCTGTTTGGACTCCGTTTGATATTCCGTTTCTTTGAAACACTGAAATAGGCAAAAAAACAACAATTCTGGGTTGGGTCTCCGATTAATAGGTTAGTCCCAAAAATAATATAAAAGTGGAAAATAAAGCCCAATATAGTCCAAAACAGTAGATAATATAGCATGGAGCAATCAAAAATTATAGATACGTTAGAGACATATCACTTGGTCGGATTCCTTCATCTTAATTTGATGGTATCCGGAGTATGCATCGAGGAAACACAGTGAATCGTGTCCCGCAGTTGCATCGATAATCTGGTTGATGCGAGGTAGTGGGAAGGGGTCCTTAGGGCAGGCCTTGTTAAGGTCTTTGAAATCGACACACAAGCGCCATGATTTATTCTTCTTTGGTACTATGACCAGGTTTGCTAGCCAGTCCGGGTGTTTGATCTCTTTGATAAACCCGGCCTCGAGTAGTTTCGCCAGCTCCTCCCCCATAGTCTGTCGTTTGGGTTCGAAAAATCGTCGGAGCATTCGCTTGACTGGCTTGTATCCCTTCAGTATATATAGACTATGTTCGGCCAGGGCATGTGGGATTCCTGGCATATTTGAGGGGTGCCAGGCGAGATGTCCCAATTCCCACGCAAGAACGCGTGTAATGCGGCGTCGACCATCGGGTCGAGCTGCGCCCCGATGGAAGCTGTTTTCTTGGGATCCGTCGGGTGGACTTGAAATTTGACTATGTCGTCAGCTGGCTTGGAAGATGTGGATTTGGGCCTTTTGTCAAGAATTACGTCGTCCCTATCTACTATGGAACGCAGTGTGGTGAGTTCCTCGGCCGCTAGGGCTTCGGATAATGCCTCAAGGGCCAGGGATGCGGTTTTGTTTTCGGTGCGGAGTGCTATGTTCGGATCACTAGAGATAGTGATAACACCATTGGGCCCGGGCATTTGAGCTTCATATACCTGTAATGAGGTATGGCTTGAAAGCGTGTGAATGCATCTCGCCCAAACAGGGCATGATATCCGCTGTTAAAGGGAGCCGCCTGGAAGATTATCTCTTCGGACCTATAGTTTTCTGGTGTGCCGAATACCACATCCAGCTTTATTTCCCCTGAGGTTCTTGCTTCCCTGTTGGGAATGATTCCCCTAAAGGATGTATTGCTCTGCTCAATGCGGCTCCGGTCCATTTGCATTTTATTGAGTGTGTCCTCGTACATGAGGTTCAGTCCGCTGCCACCATCCATTAGCACTTTAGTAAGCCGAAATCCGTCCACAATGGGGTTGGGGACCAGAGTGGCTGGTGCCCGGACTGAGCGGGATCTTGGTTCGTCATTGGCATTAAAAGTAATTGTCATATCATTCCAAGGGTTTATTGCTGCTACATGGCAGACTTCGGCAAGCTCATGAAGCGCCCGTTTGTGCCGCTTATTTGATGATAAGGTCTCGAAGACTGTGAGTACTTCGGAATTGTGTTCCGAAGAGTACTTTTCTGGTGTAGTATTGGTGAGGATACCCTCACCGCTCTTGGCCACCAGCCGGAGTATCTAACATGCTCGTAGGCAGTGAGTTGGTTCGGTATTCGGCATCGTATGTATTTGACAGGGCCTGTCGAGCCATTCCTCGAAGACAGTTCTGTGTCTCGTAAAGGGCTTGAATTTCTTGTCCACGGGTTGATGATTAGGTGCCCCATGAGGGTGCACCCTTTTTGCCCGTCTAGGGGATGGCTTAAAGGCATGCGGCTCCCAGTGGGCTATCTGAGTTTTCCTGTACTTCTATACTATGTGTGCCAAATCTACGAAATGCAGGACACGACGGTGATTGAGGGAATTAAGAATTCCCTAGTCCATACAGTTGTTGCAAAATACTGAAATTGCATCGTCATCACGGCAGTCCTTTATCTTGTTTTTAACAAGGAGGAATCTAGCCCAAAAGTGGTGGACTGTTTCTCGAGGCTACTGCCGCACATGCATTAGGTCGCATATGTCCGGAGAGCCAGAGTTGCTTGGCGAATATTGCTTATGGTGGGTGGGCGGGTTCGAATTCGCACCTTGACCCACCGTGGAGTCCGGAGCTTGAAGAATTTCCGAGGATACCAGCCCAAGATCCGGAGTGTCCGGGGAATTCCAGGCTTGACGCCCTATTTTATGTTCGGAGGACAAGGAGTCTCCTCTCGGGGGTGGGTATCTGGTTCGCCGGGTTCAGAAATCCGAACATAGTTGGTTCTCAAGGTAGGAGAGGAGTTATTGTCAGCATGTTCCTCCACAACCTTTACCTGATGGGTGACCGGCGGAGATTTAATTTCTCTCTGATCGGGTGTAAGCCCGATCCGATCATAGTCAGTTGAGACTCCCAGGGCGGCGATGCGATCTAGCAGTTCGTTCAAAGAGGACAGGTCTGCCAGGTCCATCTGGTCGAAATATGTTGGGCTGATGCGAAGGGGATTTTCAATGACTTGGGGGGTTGCCTTTGTCTTAATGGCCGGACGGGCACCCATAGTGAAGTCGCCGAGCCGGAGGGTTTGCCCTGAAATTAAGGCTCCTTCGAAAGTGATACTGTCATTGATGAAAAGGCGAGCCATTGGTCCTTCAGTTGACTCTACAGAGGAACTCTCAATGAAAGCACCAATGTCGGTGTGTGTCGGTGTCAAAACCGGCAGATCTTGGGTAGGGGGTCCCGAACTGTGCGTCTAGGCCGGATGGTAACAGGAGACAGGGGACACTTTGTTTTACCCAGGTTCGAGCCCTATCGATGGAGGTAAAACCCTACTCCTGCTAGATTAATATTGATGATATGGGTAGTACAAGAGTAGATCTACCACGAGATCAAGGAGGCTAAACCCTAGAAGCTAGCCTATGGTATGATTATTGTGTGTGGAGATGATTCTGTCCTACGGACTACAACCCTCCGGTTTATATAGACACCGGATAGGGTTAGGGTTACATAGAGTCGGTTACAATGGTAGGAGATCTTGAATATCCGCATCGCCAAGCTTGCCTTCCATGCCAAGGAAAGTCCCATCCGGACACGGGACGAAGTCTTCAATCTTGTATCTTCATAGTCCAGCAGTCCGGCTGAAGGTATAGTCCGGCTATCCGAACACCCCCTAATCCAGGACTCCCTCAGTAGCCCCTGAACCAGGCTTCAATGACGACAAGTCCGGCGCGCAAAATTGTCTTCGGCATTGCAAGGCGGGTTCCTCCTCCAAGTCCTTCATAGAAGATTGTAATCACCAAGATTAGTGTCCGGCTCTGCAAAATAAGTATCACATATTGCCATAGAGAGAATAATATTAACACAAATCAAATCTGCTGACGTATTCCGCAGTGCGCCAACACACTACTGCCAAGTCCTTCCAATTGTTTTTACTTTTTCACCTCAGCATGTTTTGCGAGGCGGTTTCCTTGGCACGTCTTGTCAAAGCAGAGATCGTGTACCCCCCTTTTACAGGATTCTCATCAATACGAACGTGGGTAACCCAACCGCGCCACTTATCACGGCGCTTGGGAGGCAAGCGAGTTTTACTAGGCAGGTGGGACGCACAGACGCGTCCACCTATATAAGGGGACAAGGATCCACCTTTTTGCCTACGCCTTCTTCCTCCTCTGCCTACCCATCTCCTGCGCACCTGAGCTCCAGCGCCCCAGCCCGCACTTCCCACCTCAACCTTCTCCAGCAATGTCCGGAGCGGGAGGCAAGTGGATGGTCTCCTCCGTCACGGAGGGTAAAGTAAAAAAGCTAAGGAAGGCCAGATACCTGTCCAAGGACATCGCGCACCGGCTTCCCGAAGAGGGGCAGCTTATCCCCACCCCAAGGCCCCATGAGAGGGTCGTGTTTCTCCCCCACTTCCTCCGCGGACTGGGTTTTCCGCTCCATCCATTTGTCCGGGGGCTTATGTTCTACTACGGCCTGGATTTCCACGATCTGGCTCCGAACTTCATCCTCAACATCTCGGCGTTTATCGTCGTGTGCGAGGCCTTTCTCCGCGTCCGCCCCCATTTCGGCCTCTGGCTCAAGACCTTCAACGTCAAGCCCAAGGTGGTGCGCAGCAGCCAGGCGGAGTGCGGAGGCGCTATGGCGGGCAAGATGGCCAACGTCCTATGGTTCGAGGGCTCTTTCGTGGAGACCCTAAAGGGATGGCAAGCCGGGTGGTTTTATATCACCGAGCCACGCGATCTGGAATGGACCGCAGCCCCCGAGTTCCGATCCGGACCCCCCACGCGGCTTATGTCCTGGAAAGAGACGGGCATGTCATGGGGTGACGAAAAAGAGGTGACCGGATTGCAAACATGCATCCATTCCCTGGTGAACAAGCCAGTCCGGCTTGTTAATATAATCCAGGTTATGCTCATCCGCCGGATCCTCCCGTGCCAACAACGGGATTTTAATCTGTGGGAGTTCGACCCGGCGCAGCACCAAACCCTCAACAGGCTCTTCGACACGACGTATGAAGACGCCTGGAAGGTGCTATTCAAGGGCGCCGAGGCTCCCGCATCCGCTTCCGAGGACCGCGGATACAGCTCGCAGCGTCACGCTAGCAAGGTATGCCATCTACACCCTTCACAGGATGTTAAGCCTTTTTTCATAGTTTGACACTATGCGGGATCTGAACTCCCCTACCTTTGATAGGCTTGGCAGGCGATAGCCGAGCCGATTAACTGTCCGGCTCCGCTGCCCGAAGATCCAGCCCTAGCTTTACTGGTGAAGCTGCTGGCCCCGGCGCCTTATGTGGTGCCGGAGAAGAAGGCCAAGAAGAAGAAGACCACGGGGACTCGAAAGAGTGCCCGCAACGTGGTGGTGTCAGACTCATCATCTGACGAGTCCGAGGCGCCCTCCTCCCGCGAGAACGAGGAGGAGGAAGAAGAAAACTCTCCCTCTCCAGTGGAGGGAGGAGAGAAGAGGAAGGCCACCCCAACGGGAGAGGCCGAGGGGTCTAGGAAAAGGAAGACCCCTCCGCCGGACTACGCCCCTGATGCCGAAGAGGGCGAAGAGGAGTGGCCGGACAGGGCCAAGCGTCCGGCAAAATCGTAAGTTCGGGTATCAGAGTAACTCATGATGTTCCTTTATTGTGCAGCTTTCCCTAATGTCGAATGTAATCATGCAGCCCGCCCCGGGCCGCACTCAACGAGTCGTCGAGCGGCTCCCTGGATTCATCGGACGTGAACTCTGTTCCGCCCGCTGTCTCCCCCCGCACTGCGGATGACGCCGAAGTGGCGTCGCAACGAGCTCCAGGGCAGGAGGAGGTGGTCCTGGAGGAGCCGCAAGGCGACCTACCGGACCCCAGGAGTGAAGGGGACAAGACCCCCCAGGGCTCCAAGTCTGGCTTTAAGCCGAACACCGTGCCGGAATCTTCAACAATTAAGGACCGCGGCAGGCGAACTCCTTCCAAGAGGAGCAAGCCTTCTGAGCCAGCAGCCTCCGTCCAACCGGAGGCGCCGGACAATCTGCTGGAGGTGCTTGAAGGCGCCTCCATCGATGAGGAGCACCGTACTATTATGAGTACGGTGATCCAGAAGGTTCAGTCCGCCAAGAGCGGGCTGAGTGAAGCTTGCGCTAGCCTCCTAACAGGCTTTGAGGTAAGTAAAAATATGTAAAAATATTACCGCATAGACAGTAGCCCCTGATGCTCTCTTTGGCGTTCGGAAAGAAAAGCCGAATAGAGGATCTATTAAATTTCGCAGGAGTCTCATAATGAAGGGTCAAAATGCGTATGCAGGCTTCGCTGCTAGCCACCGCCGCACTGACTGCGGAGGTGGATGCCCTGAAACAGGGACTCGAGCGGTCCGAGCAAGAGCTCGGCCTGGCCAAGCAGCAGCTCGAGGAGAAAGAAGGTAAAGAATACCTTATAAAAAAGTGCCTATAGAGAGGCGTGATTGCAAAAAAAAATAACAGGATTGAACTGCTTATTGTAGGGGCCACGACTGAGGTGGCGACCCTCAAGCAGGCGCTGTCCGAGGCCGAAAAGAAAACGGCCGCGGAACGCACTGAGCGAGAAAAACTTGGGTCTCAGGTCGGCGAGATGCAGCAAGAGCTTCAGGCTCTCATGAAAAAACATGAGAGTTTGGAGCTTGAGTCGAAGGCCCAAGCGTCCGAGCTCGCGACGGCCCTTGAGACTACCAAGTCTGCGAAGGCCGAAGCCCAAAAGGCCCTCCGAGAGTTGGAGGATGTGAAAAAGATAGCAGCGGGTCAGGCATTCTTTATGCAAAGAAGAAATATAAAAGTAAACTACTTGTTACTTACCCGAATCCGGAGTTCTCTAGGGGCATACGCAGATCTTCCCCGCAGCGTATCCGATGCCACCGCATTCTACCGAGCTGAAGAGGGCAACTCGACGGAGAAGGTGTTCTGGTCTCAGTATGCTGAGGCCAGACACCCTGTGCCCTTGAGCGACCAGCTGAAACAGCTGGTAGAACTCCACAAGGCGGCCGAACAAGCCATGAAGGGCTTCATAGTTCGGCTGTGGCCCGGAGAGGCCCTGCCTGGGAGCTACTTCAGGCTGGTGCGGCGGCTGGTGGAGGCCTGTCCAAGGCTCGAGGTCATCAAGCGCTCTGTCTACATCGAAGGTGCCTATAGGGCCCTTGCCCGTGTAAGGGTGCACTGGGGTAAGCTGGACGGTGAGAAGCTTGTGACGGACGGGCCGCCGCCGGGGAAGGAGCATCGCAAGCCGGAGAACTACTATTAGGATGTTCTTGCGGGTGCCCGCCTTGTGGCGGATGAGTGCACCAAGGATGTGATTTTTGAATGAATTCGCTCGTGTTTATCCTGTGCGCTGAAAACTTGTTCATATGCGCTAAGCAATGCTTATTGAATTTAAAATATTATTTTCTGTGCGGCCGTTTATCGAAAATTGAGAGATGGCCAGTCGTCGGCTTCTGCCCCCATGCCACTAGTGCTGGGGTGATCGGTGATAAACCTGGGCGCTCTTGTTCCCATGCTTGGGTCCTTCAAGGGAGGCGCTCAGCACGACGAACCAGGCAATCGGACTATAATCCTTGAACACTCTCACGTAGCCATAGAACTTTATAATTTTAAATTTCGGCGAAGCCCCTAGTTCGGAAGACCGAGTTCGGGGCGCTATCCACGCCTTGGCTGGGGTTATCCAGCTCCTCGCTCGAAGCGGCATAAGCCTTTAGGGACTCGAAAAACCTCTCGAACAGCGACCGGTCTCTCGCCTCATCATGACAGTCAGTTTTAGCTTTCTCCACTGAGGTGCTTAACCCAGCTCAACCGGGGCACAATCGCAGTGGTTCTCCTAGTGCTACCTTAGCCGATATAGCGGAACGTAAGGCACCAAAACATAGGAGCCGGGCAAACCCAACTATTGACCCAAATCATGATTTGGAGCCGATGCATATAGTGCTATAAGTTCGGGGTGCCGCACTTGTGAAAGTGTACGGACTTCTCACACCATATTAAAGGGTACTGAAGCCCCTGGCGTACTTTGTCGTACCACCATGTACGGGTGCGACATGTCATTAATGAACATATATATGAAAAGAGTAATGCAAAAAATAGACAAAAAGCTAAGCATTATTTATGGAGAGGCTATTTATCAAAGCCGAACGATACAAATGGTGCGGTAAGCAAAAGATATTGGACTATTCAGTATGTCCTGACTAGGGGCAGGCCGCGGAATTATATATAAAGTAGGTATACCGCTCGTAACAGAGACCACCTGGGAGTTCCATAATGCGGCATTGCTTATCTGCCTCCCTGGATCTTGCATCGTTTGTGCGGCAATCGAATTGCCGAACAGGTCGTCCGAAGTATGGAGTCCTGAAAGTAAGAAAAAATTAAAAAAATCCGGCAGCCCCTAGTACGTTTTAAGCCGTATTTTGGGCGTGCCGTTATTGTGCCCCTTCCCCTGTGCCCATGGTATTTCGTGGGCGTAGTTATGTACGTGAGGTACTGGTTTCGCTAGGTCACGAAAGCTGGGGTTGGGGCCGCATTGCTACGCTTGCTCAGAGTGTGCCAGGCGGTCCTGCTGTAGGTTACTCCGGGCGCCCTTGGCAGTGTCTGGCTTTTTAATGGCCGGATTGGAGAATTGCCTAAGAAGGCTACTTTGTACTTCCGCTGCGAGAGCCGCCGTATGCTCCTTCGTACGGAGGGAGCGTTCGGTGTTTCCGTTGACCGTGATCACTCCTCGAGGGCCTGGCATCTTGAGTTTGAGATATGCGTAGTGCGGCACCGCATTGAATTTTGCAAATGCGGTTCGTCCGAGCAGGGCGTGATAGCCACTGCGAAACGGGACTATATCGAAGATTAACTCTTCGCTTCAGAAATTATCCGGGGATCCGAAGACCACGTCAAGTGTTACTGAGCCTGTACAGTTGGCTTCTACACCTGGTATGACGCCTTTAAAGGTCGTTCTTGTGGGTTTGATCCTTGAGGGATCTATGCCCATTTTCCGCACTGTGTCCTGATAAAGCAGGTTCAGGCTACTGCCGCCGTCCATGAGGACTCTTGTGAGCTGAAATCAGTTGATGATTTGGTCGAGAACCAATGCGGCGAAGCCGCCATGACGGATGCTAGTGGGATGGTCCCTCCGATCAAAAGTGATCGGGCAGGAGGACCATGGGTTGAACTTTGGGGCGACTGGCTCCATCGCGTATACGTCCCATAGCACACGCTTCCGCTCCCGCTTGGGAATGTGGGTTGTGTATATCATGTTCACCATCCGCACTTGTGGGGGAAAGCCCTTCTGTCCATTGTTGTTCGGCGGCTTGGGCTCCTCGTCATCGCTGTGCAGCCCCTTGTCTCTATTTTCGGCTCTTAACTTGCCTGCCTGCTTGAACACCCAACAATCCCTGTTGGTGTGATTGGCTTGCTTTTCGGGGGTGCCATGTATCTAGCACAAGCGATCGAGTATTCGGTCCAAACTGGACGGGCCCTGAGTATTCTTTTTGAATGGCTTTTTCCGCTGACCGGATTTATAGCCTCTGAATCCGGCATTGACTGCCGTGTCTTCATTGCTGTCGCTGTTAACGCGGCGTTTTTGGTTGTTCCGACGTGTCCTGCCGCTTTTGTCCTTGGTATCCGAATTACCAGGGTTCTTTGATAAGTTGTTGCTGTGAGCTAGCCAGCTGTCTTCACCCGCGCAAAAGAGGGTCATGAGTGTCGTGAGGGCTGCCATGGATTTCGGCTTTTCCTGTCCCAGGTGCCGGGCAAGCCACTCGTCGCGGATGTTATGCTTGAAGGCTGCTAGGGCCTCTGTGTCCGGACAGTCGACTATCTGGTTTTTCTTTGTTAGGAACCATGTCCAGAATTGTCTGGCTGATTCTTCTGGCTGCTGAATTATGTGGCTTCAGTCGTCGGCATTCGGCGGTCGCACATAAGTGCCCTGGAAGTTGTCGAGAAATGCAGCTTCCAGGTCCTCCCAAGAACTGATTGAGTCTGCTGGCAAGCTGTTAAGCCAATGTCGGGCCGGTCCTTTAAGTTTGAGCGGCGGGTACTTGATGGTGTGTAGATCATCGCCGCGCACCATGTGGATGTGAAGGAGATAATCCTCAATCCATACCGCCGGGTCTGCGGTGCCATCGTATGATTCGATGTTTATGGGTTTAAAGCCCTGTGGGATTTTATGATCCATTACTTCATTCGTGAAGCATAATGGGTGTGCGGCGCTTCTGTACTGGGCTATATCACGACGTAGCTCGGAAGAGCTATGTCTGTTGTGTTCGGTCCGGCCGGATTTGTTGTATCCGGCGTGAAGATCATTGTCACATGCCATAGGGAGCCTGCGCGATCCGTAGATCGATCGTGTCTGTCTTGCCTTGTCCTCTAGTATGTCTCGCAGGTCGGGCGCATTTTCCCGTGCCTTAGTTGTGCGGCGTCAGGGCGTGGCTTGGGTGGAGGGCTGAGAGGCCTCTCTGTCGCGGCCACGAGGTGGCCGGTCTACCATGTCATGCACAGGTGATGTAGGTGCTTCCTCCTCTGATCGGCGTAGCGGCCTGTGCTTCGGGTAACTCTTGGAGGGGCGTTCGAGTTCATACTCTTCGGCCGCAAGGACTTCAGTCCATCTGTCAGCTAGCAAATCTTGGGCAACTTTAAGCTGTTGCTGCTTTTTCTTGAGGCTGCTTGCCGTGGCTAAAAGCCTGCGTCTAAAACGCTCTTGTTCGGCGGGATCTGATGGTGTGACGAATTCGTCGTCCTCGAGGCTTGCCTCGTCTTCGGAGGGAGGCGTATAGTTATCATCCTCGACCTCTCGGTCTGCCGCTCTCTCATGAGGGCTGGCTTCTCCATCTTCCTGTGCCGAATCTTGCTGGGGTGGGTGTTCTTCGGCGCTATCCGGGGTAGTATTATCTCCCATGCCGGAATCACCGTTTTTGCTTTGGCGGGATTTAGAGCGGCGCCGCTGACGCTGGCGCTTCGGCTATTTCTTGGGGGCGTCATCCCCCATTGTTCCATAGCCATCTCCGTCTTTTGGAGTATCCACCATGTATATGTCGTATGACGAGGTGGCGTTCCAGCGCCCTACAAGTGTTGGTTCCTGTTCGTCTCCTATATCGTCGTCCATGCCGTCAATGTCTTTGGAGCCGAAGTCCAGTATGTCGGTTAAATCGTCGACAGTGGCTACAAAGTGGGTGGTGGGTGGGTTTTGAATTTCCTCACCGTCCGTATCCCACCCTTGCTGACCGTAGTTCGGCCAGGGCTCTCCTGATAAAGAGAGAGAGACTTAAGGGAATTCAGGATGTCGCCAAAAGGCGAATGCTGAAAGATGTCCGCGGCGGTGAACTCCATTACCGGCGCCCAATCGGATTCGATTGGCAAGGGTGCGGGGGGCTTGGAGTTCGGAGAGGAATCCGGCTCCTCGGAGTATCGGGCCACGCGGAGTGCGGGGCTGGAGTTCGGCTCGATCGCCTATGAGATAGCAGCCCCTGAGGCAGCGTCCAACCGCTGATCCTCGATCGGCGCAGTAGGTTCCGAATCAATGGCTGAAACCAATGCGTGTGCGGCCTCCAAGGCACTGTTCGGCAGCAGAGCTATATCATGCCCGTCGAGACAGTGCGGCACTCTTGGCTGTGGCTCGAATCCGTCAAAGATCAAGTCCCCGCGGATGTCAGCCGTGTAGTTTAGGCTTCCAAACCTGACCTGATGGCCAGGGGCGTAGCTTTCGATCTGCTCAAGGTGGGCAAGCGAATTGGCCCGCAGTGCGAAGCCACCGAAGACGAAGATCTGTCCGGGGAGAAAAGTCTCACCCTGGACCGCATCGTTGTTGAAGATCGAAGGAGCCATCGGGCCTAAAGGCGACGACACAGAGGAACTCTCAATGAAAGCACCAATGTCGGTGTCAAAACCGGCAGATCTCGGGTAGGGGGTCCCGAACTGTGCGTCTAGGCCGGATGGTAACAGGAGACAGGGGACACTTTGTTTTACCCAGGTTCGGGCCCTCTCGATGGAGGTAAAACCCTACTCCTGCTAGATTAATATTGATGATATGGGTAGTACAAGAGTAGATCTACCACGAGATCAAGGAGGCTAAACCATATAAGCTAGCCTATGGTATGATTGTTGTGTATGGAGATGATTCTGTCCTACGGACTACAACCCTCCGGTTTATATAGACACCGGATAGGGTTAGGGTTACATAGAGTCGGTTACAATGGTAGGAGATCTTGAATATCCGCATTGCCAAGCTTGCCTTCCACGCCAAGGAAAGTCCCATCCGGACACGGGATGAAGTCTTCAATCTTGTATCTTCATAGTCCAGGAGTCCGGCTGAAGGTATAGTCCGGCTATCCAAACACCCCCTAATCCAGGACTCCCTCAGTGTCAAAACCGGCAGATCTCGGGTAGGGGGTCCCGAACTGTGAGTCTAAGGATCGATGGTAACAGGACATAAGGGACACGATGTTTTACCCAGGTTCGGGCCCTCTTGATGGAGCTAATACCCTATGCCCTGCTTGATTGACTTTGGTGAATATAGGGGTTACAAGAGTTGATCTACCACGAGATCATAATGGCTAAACCCTAATTGTCTAGCATGTATGATTATGATTGTGTCTACGAACTAAACCCTTAGGTTCATATAGATACTGGAGGGGGCTAGGGTTGTACATAGAAAGGAATATTCATATCTGCATGCCAAGCTTGTCTTCCACGCAAAGGAGAGTCCCATCCGGACACAGGGGAAAGTCTTTTATCTTGTAGCTTCACGGCCCATTAGTCCGGCCCAAGTTGCATAGCCCAGATGCCCGAGGAACCTATAATCCAGGACTCCCTCAAACACGTCTATATCCAATAGGAGTACCCAGTGCTCAGTCTCTACATGTCATCCTAGTCTTGGTACTCTTGTGGTTTGCTGTTCTTGCTATGTTTAGTAGATGTATTTGTGTTATCTAACCTTGTTTACTCAGGTTCATCTCTTCCTAAGCCAGCTTAAGACCACAAGGTAAGTATATGCATCACATTCGTGCGCATGATGATCTCTTGCTGATGTACATATTGTTTGCAAGAAGGAATCATGAACATGAAGCTACAATGTCTATATTCACATCATTTGTTCTGATGCATATAGCCAAGATACATGTAACTCACTGCTTCCTCTATTATGATTATGCATTCACATGCTCTTATACTCTATATTTACATGATTGCATACATGTAGGGGGAGCCTATGCATGTTACATGTCTTTCCATATCTTTACTTGCTATTCTCTATATATTTATCTAAAGCTTTGGTGTATCCTGACATCAATTACCAAAAAGGGGGAGCTTGAAAGCGCAAGTGCTCCCTGGGTGGTTTTGGTAATTAATGTCAACATATCTCTTGTTGGACTAATACTCTTATATAGTATATTTCAAATGAGTTCAACAATGGAGTGGCTTGGAAAAGAGGATGTGGAACCCCTTCTAGATGCTAAGGAGAGAAGATTGGCAAAAGCTCAAAAGCTCAAGACTCTGCATTTTCATTTTAGTGATCCAAGATCACATTGAGTCCATAGGAAAGCCAATACTATTAAAAGGGGATGAGGTGTTGCTTAATGGCATGCTTGCTCAAAGTGCTTAGTGATATTCTCCAAAGCCCTCAACCACTTTATCATATCCACATATGTGCCAAACCAAAAGTAAAACTCCGCCCCACCGATTTGATCTATCCGGCGCCACCGAGTTCACTTGACATAGCCGCTTCCAGAAACCCTAATCAATTCGGTCTCACCGAGATGGGATTGCGAACTCTCTGTTTCCCTTCATAACGTTTCGGTCCAACTGAGATGAGCGATCGGTCCCACCGAGTTCACAATACAAACTCTCAGTTTCCCTTTCGTAACGTTTCGGTCTCACCAAAATGAGCAAATCGGTCCCACCGAGTTTTCCTGACCTCTCTGTTTTGCTTATTATCAAAATCGGTCCCACCGAGTTTTTGTAATCGGTCAAACCGAGTTGAGGTTTTACCCTAACCCTAGAACATCGATCCCACCAAATTGATCATATCGGTCCCACTAAAAAACCTAACGTTCACATTTTGAACTGAATCGGTCTGACCGAGTTTTCTGATTCGGTCCCACCGAGTTTGGTAAATTGTGTGTAATGGTTAGATTTTGTGTGAAGGCTATATATACCCCTCCACACTTCCTTCATTATGAAGGAGAGCCATCAAAACGTGCCTACACTTCCAGCATTCATTTTCTGACAGAGAATCACCTACTCATGTGTTGAGACCAAGATATTCCATTCCAACCATATGAATCTTGATCTCTAGACTTTCCCAAGTTGCTTTCCACTCAAATCGTCTTTCCACCAAATCCAAATCTCTGAGATAGAGTTGAGTGTTGGTGAGACTGTCATTTTAAGCACAAGAGCAAGGAGTTCATCATCAACACACCATCTATTACCTTTTGGAGAGTGGTGTCTCCTAGATTGGTTAGGTGTCACTTAGGAGTCTCTGACAAGATTGTGGAGTTGAACCAAGGAGTTTGTACGGGCTTGGAGATCGCCTACTTCGTGAAGATCTACCCTAGTGAGGCAAGTCCTTCGTGGGCGATGGCCATGGTGGGATAGACAAGGTTGCTTCTTCGTGGACCCTTCGTGGGTGGAGCCCTCCGTGGACTCGCGCAACCGTTACCCTTCGTGGGTTGAAGTCTCCATCAACGTGGATGTACGATAGCACCGCCTATCGGAACCACACCAAAAATCTATGTGTCCCCAATTGCGTTTGCACACTCCAATCCCATCCCTTTACTTTCTTGCAACTTGCATGCTTTACTTTCCGCTGCCCATATACTCTTGCCATGCTTGCTTGAAATGTATTGTGAATGTTTAAACTGGTGCTAAATCTCTACCTTAACTTGAAGAAAGTAAAATTTGCTACATTTCTTTGTTAAGAGTCTATTCACCCCCCTCTAGACACCTCCTCTCGATCCTTTCACCATCAGCATTAGTCTTCTTCTTGAAGATCCATTTATTTTCTATGGCTTGCCGATCATCGGGCACGTCAACCAAAGTCCATACTTTGTTCTCATACATGGATCCCATCTCAGATTTCATGGCCTCAAGCCATTTCATGGAATTTGGGCTCATCATCACTTCCTCATAGTTCGTAGGTTCATCATGGTCTAGTAACATGACTTCCAGAACAGGATTACTGTACCACTCTGGTGCGGAACGTACTTTGATTGACCTACGAGGTTCGGTAGTAACTTGATCTGAAGTTTCAGGATCATCATCATTAGCTTCCTCACTAATTGGTGTAGGCATCACTGGAACTGATTTCTGTGATGAACTACTTTCCAATTCGAGAGAAGGTACAACTGCCTCATCAAGTTCTACTTTCCTCCCACTCACTTCTTTCGAGAGAAACTCCTTCTCTAGAATGGATCCATTCTTAGCAACAAATATCTTGCCTTTAGATCTATGATAGAAGGTTTACCCAACAGTTTCTTTTGGGTATCCTATGAAGACACACTTCTCCTATTTGGGTTCGAGCTTGTCAGGCTGAAGCTTTTTCACGTAAGCATTGCAACCCTGAACTTTAAGAAACGACAATTAGGTTTCTTGCCAAACCACAGTTCATACGGTGTCGTCTCAACGGATTTAGATGCTGCCCTATTTAACGTGAATGCAGCTGTCTCTAATGCATAACCCCAAAACGGTAGTGGTAAATCGGTAAGAGACATCATAGATCGTATCATATCTAATAAAAGTACGGTTACGACGTTCAGACACACCATTACGCTGTGGTGTTCCAGGTGGCATGAGTTGCGAAACTATTCCACATTGTTTTAAATGAAGACCAAACTCGTAACTCAAATGTTCACATCCATGATCAGATCGTAGAAACTTTATTTTCTTGTTACAATGATTTTCCACTTCACTCTAAAATTCTTTGAACTTTTCAAATGATTCAGACTTGTGTTTCATTAAGTAGATATACCCATATCTACTCAAATCATGTGTGAAGATTAGAAAATAATGATACCCGCCGCGAGCCTCAGCACTCATTGGACCGCATACATCAGTATGTGTTATTTCCAATAAGTTAGTTGCTCACTCTATTGTTCCGGAGAACGGAGTCTTAGTTATCTTGCCCATGAGGCATGGTTCGCAAGCATCAAGTGATTCATAATCAAGTGATTCCAAAAGCCCATCTGCATGGTGTTTCCTCATGCGCTTTACACCAATATGACCTAAACGGCAGTGCCATAAATAATTGCACTATCATTATTAAATTTGCATCTTTTGGCATCAATATTATGAATATGTGTATCACCACGATCGAGATTCAACAAAAATAGAGCACTCATCAAGGGTGCATGACCACAAAAGATATTACTCATATAAATAGAACAACCATTATTCTCTGATTTAAATGAATAACCGTCTTGCATCAAACAAGATCCAGGTATAATGTTCATGCTCAACGCTGGCACCAATAACAATTATTCAGGTCTAAAACTAATCCCAAAGGTAGATGTAGAGGTAGTGTGCCGACGGCGATTGATACATCTCCAACATATCTATGATTTTTTATTGTTTCATGCTATTATATTATCTGTTTTGGATGTTTAATGGGCTTTAATATACCTTTTTATATTATTTTTGGGACTAACCTATTAACCAAAATCCTAGTGCAAATTGCTGTTTTTTGGGCCTATTTTAGTGTTTCGCAGAAAAGGAATATCAAACGGAATCCAAACGGAATGAAACCTTCGCGAGGATCTTTTTTGGAACAAACGTGATCCAGGAGACTTGGAGTGGACGTCAAGGAAGCAGCGAGGCAGCCACGAGGTAGGAGGGCGCCCCCAGAGGGGCCTGGCACGCCCCCACCCTCGTAGGCCCCTCGCAGCTCCACCGACCTATTTCTTTCACCTATATATACTCATATACCCTGAAACCTTCGGGGAGAGCAACGAAACACCTTTTCCACCGCCGCAACCTTCTGTACCCATGAGATCCCATCTTGGGGCCTTTTCCGGCGATCTGCCGGAGGGGGATTCAATTACGGAGGGCTTCTACATCAACACTATAGCCTCTCCGATGATGTGTGACTAGTTTACCACAGACCTTCGGGTCCATAGTTATTAGCTAGATGGCTTCTTCTCTCTCTTTGGATCTCAATACAAAGTTCTCCTCGATCTTCTTGCATATCTATTCGATGTAACTCTTTTTGAGGTGTGTTTGCCGAGATCTGATGAATTGTGGGTTTATGAACTTGATTAGCTATGAATGTTATTTGATTCTTCTCTGAATTCTTATATGCATGATTTGATATCTTTGCAAGTCTCTTCGAATTATCAGTTTGGTTTGGCCTACTAGATTGATCTTTCTTGCAATGGGAGAAGTGCTTAGCTTTGGGTTCAATCTTGTGGTGCTCAATCCCAGTGACAGAAAGGGAAACGACACGTATTGTATTGTTGCCATCGAGGATAAAAAGATGGGGTTTATATCATATTGCTTGAGTTTATCCCTCTACATCATGTCATCTTGCCTAAAGCGTTACACCGTTCTTATGAACTTAATACTCTAGATGCATGCTGGATAGTGGTCGATGTGTCGACTAATAGTAGTAGAAGCAGAATCATTTTGGTCTACTTGTCACGGACGTGATGCCTATATTCATGATCATTGCCTTAGATATCATCATAATTATGCGCTTTTCTATCAATTGCTCGGCAGTAATTTGTTCACCCACCATAATACATGCTATCTTGAGAGAAGCCACTAGTGAAACCTATGGCCCCCGGGTCTACTTTACATCATATAAGTTTCCAATCTACAATTCTAGTTTACTATCTATTTTGCAATCTTTATTTTCCAATCTATACCACAAAAATACCAAAAATATTGAACTTATTTTCTCTATCAGATCTCACTTTCGTAAGTGACTGTGAAGGGATTGACAACCCCTTTATCACGTTGGTTGCCAGGTTCTTGTTTGTTTGTGCAGGTACTAGGGGACTTGCGTGTAGTCTCCTACTGGATTGATACCTTGGTTCTCAAAAACTGAGGGAAATACTTACGCTACTTTGTTGCATCACCCTTTCCTCTTGAAGGGAAAACCAGCGCATGCTCAAGAGGTAGCAAGAAGGATTTCTGGCACCGTTGCTGGGGAGGTCTACGCCAAGTCAAGACATACCAAGTACCCATCACAAACTCTTATCCCTCGCATTACATTATTTGTCATTTGCCTCTCGTTTTCCTCTCCCCCACTTCACCCTTGCTGTTTTATTCGCCTCTTTTCCGTTCACCCTTTTTCCGTTCGTCTCTTTTCGCTTGCCTCTTGTTTGCTTGTGTGTTGGATTTATTGTTTGTCACGATGTCTCAAGATAATACTAAATTATGTGACTTTACCAATACCAACAACAATGATTTTATTAGCACTCCGATTGCACCTCTTACCGATGCTGAATCTTATGAAATTAATACTGCTTTGCTGAATCTTGTCATGAAAGATCAATTTGCTGGCCTTCCTAGTGAAGATGTCGCTACCCATCTAAATAGCTTTTTTGATTTATGTGATATGCAAAAGAAGAAAGATGTGGATAATGATATTGTTAAATTGATCTATTTCCGTTTTCACTTAGAGATCATGCTAAAACTTGGTTCTCTTCTTTGCCTAAAAATAGTATTGATTCATGGAATAAGTGCAAAGATGCTTTTATCTCTAAGTATTTTCCTCCCGCTAAGATCATCTCTCTTAGAAACGATATTATGAATTTTAAGCAACTTGATCATGAGCATGTTGCACAAGCTTGGGAGAGGATGAAATTAACGATACATAATTGCCCTACACATGGTTTGAATTTATGGATGATTATACATAATTTTTATGCTGGATTGAATTTTGCTTCTAGAAATCTTTTAGATTCGGCCGCGGGAGGCACTTTTATGGAAATCACTTTAGGAGAAGATACTAAACTCCTAGATAATATTATGGTTAATTATTCTCAATGGCACACCAAAAGATCTACTAGTAAAAAGGTTCATGTGATAGAAGAGATTAATGTCTTGAGTGGAAAGATGGATGAACTTATGAAGTTGTTTCCTAATAAGAGTGTTTCTTCTGATCCTAATGATATGCCTTTGTCTACTTTGATTGAGAATAATAATGAATCTATGGATGTGAATTTTGTTGGTAGGAACAACTTTGGTAAGACCGCGTATAGAGGAAACTTTAATTCTAGGTCATTCCCTAGTAATTCTCCTAATAATTATGGTAATTCCTACAAAAACTGTTATGGAAATTTTAATAAGATGCCCTCTGATTTTGAAACTAGTGTTGAAGAATTTATGAATTCTCATAAGAATTTCAATGCTTTGCTTGAAGAAAAATTGCTTAAGATTGATGAATTGGCTAGGAACGTGGATAGAATTTCTCTTGATGTCGATTCTTTGAAACTTAGATCTATTCTACCTAAGCATGATATCAATGAGTCTCTCAAAGCCATGAGAATTTCCATTGATGAGTGCAAAGAAAGAACTGCTAGGATGATTGCTAAGAAAGATTGCTTTGTAAAAGCGTGTTCCTCTAGTTTTCATGATAATAATGATGAAGATCTAAAAGTGATTGGTATGTGTCCTATTAAATCTTTGTTTACCAATATGAATCTTGATAAATATGGGACTGGAGATGAGTCAACTTTAGTTAGAAGGCGTCCCAATGATTCGGAGTTTTTAGATCTTGATGCAAAAATTGGTAAAAGTGGGATTGAAGAGGTCAAAACTTTACATAGCAATGAACCCACTATTTTGGATTTCAAGGAATTTAATTATGATAATTGCTCTTTGATAGATTATATTTCCTTGTTGCAATCCATGTTAAATTCTCCTCATGCTTATGATCAAAACAAAGCTTTCACTAAACATATCGTTGATGCTTTAATGCAATCTTATGAAGAAAAACTTGAATTAGAAGTTTCTATCCCTAGAAAACTTTATGATGAGTGTGAACCTACTATTAAAATAAAGATTAAATATCATGAATTCTATGCTTTATGTCATTTAGGTGCTAGTGTTTCCACGATTCCAAAACTTTGTGTGATGTGCTAGGTTTCCGTGAATTTGATGATTGTTCTTTAAATTTGCATCTTGCGGATTCCACCATTAAGAAACCTATGGGAAGAATTAATGATGTTCTTATTGTTGCAAATAGGAATTATGTGCCCGTAGATTTTATTGTTCTTGATATAGATTGCAATCCTACTTGTCCTATTATTCTTGGTAGACCTTTCCTTAGAACGATTGGTGCAATCTTTGATATGAAAGAAGGAAATATTAGATTCCAATTTCCATTAAGGGAAGGCATGGAACACTTTCCTAGGTAGAAAATTAAATTACCTTATGAATCTATTATGAGAGCCACTGATGGATTGCATACCAAAGATGGCAATACCTAGATCTATTCTTGCTTTTATGCCTAGCTAGGGGCATTAAACGATAGCGCTTGTTGGGAGGCAACCCAATTTTATTTTTGTTCCTTGCTTTTTGTTCCTGTTTAGTAAGAAATAAATCATCCATCCTCTGTTATGATTGTGTTTTTTATGTTTTAATTAGTGTTTGTGCCAAGTAAAACCTTTAGGATCTTCTTGGATGATTGTTATTTGATCTTGCTAGAAAAAAACAGAAAGTATGTGCTCACGAGAATAATTTTCATTTTTAACCAGAGAGCGATAAAATACTGATTCCAACTGCAGTAGATCAATATACAAATTATTTATAGGTCATCCTAATTGGGTAGAATTTTTGGAGTTACAAAAGTATTCGAAACCTACAGATTACTACAGACTGTTCTGTTTTTGACATATTCTGTTTTTCGTGTGTTGTTTGCTTATTTTGATGAATCTATGGCTAGTATTTGAGTGTATGAACCATAGAGAAGTAGGAATATAGTAGGTTTAACACCAATATAAATAAAGAATGAGTTCATTACAGTACCTTAAGTAGTGATTTGTTTTCTTATACTAACGGAGCTCATGAGATTTTCTGTTGAGTTTTGTGTTGTGAAGTTTTCAAGTTTTTGGGTAAAGATTTGATGGATTTTGGAACAAGGAGTGGCAAGAGCCTAAGCTTGGGGATTCCCAAGGCACCCCAAGGTAAAATCCAAGGACAACCAAAAGCCTAAGCTTGGGGATGCCCCGGAAGGCATCCCCTCTTTCGTCTTCGTCTATCGGTAACTTTACTTGAGGCTATATTTTTATTCACCACATGATATGTGTTTTGCTTGGAGCGTCTTGTATGATTTGAGTCTTTTCTTTTTAGTTTAACACAATCATCCTTGATGTACATACCTTTTGGGAGAGACACACATGAATCAGAATTTATTAGAATACTCTATGTGCGTCACTTATATCTTTTGAGCTAGATAATTTTGCTCTAGTACTTCACTTATATTTTTTAGAGCACGGTGGTGGTTTTATTTTGTAGAAATTATTGATCTCTCGTGCTTTACTTATATTATTTTGAGAGTATTTTAGAACAGCATGGTAATTTGCTTTGGCTATAAAACTAGTCCTAATATGATAGCCATTAAAGATGGGTATGATAAAAACTTTCCTATATAGTGCATTGAAAATTATGATACTTGATAGAGGTTTTGAGATATAAAGGTGGTAATGTTAGAGTCATGATAGTTTGGTAATTGTGAAATTGAGAAATACTTGTGTTAAAGTTGGCAAGTCCCGTAGCATGCACGTATTAGTAAACGTTGTGTGACAAATTTGAAGCATGGGGTGTTCTTTGAGTGCTTTCCTTATGAGTGGCAGTCGGGGCCGAGCGATGGTCTTTTCCTACCAATCTATCCCTCTAGGGGCATGCTTAGTAGTACTTTGCTTCGAGGGCTAATAAACTTTTGCAATAAGTATATGAGTTCTTTATGACTAATGTGAGTCCATGGATCATATGCACTCTTACCTTTCCGCAATTTGCTGGCCTCTTCGGTACCGTGCATTGCCCTTTCTCACCTTGAGAGTTGGTGCAAACTTCACCGGTGCGTCCAAACCCCGTGATACGATACACTCTAAGAAAAGAACCGCTATGCTTAGAGCTAAAAGAGAATTTTTAGAAAAAGCGTTTTTCTAGTGATTTCTTTCTCAAAAGTGATGACGACTTAAAATGATTGGTGTTTCTTCTATTAATTCCTTGTTTAGTAAAGTTAATATTGATGAAAGAGGGACTGGAGAAGAGTCAACTTTAGGTAGAAGGCATCTCAATGTTTCGTAGGGTGAAAATCTTGTTGAAAAAATTGATGAAAGTGGGTTTGGAAAGGTCAAAACTTTAGCTAGTGATGTACCCACTCTTTTGGATTACAAATACTTTAATTATGATAGTTGCTCTTTGATTGATTGTATTTATTTGTTGCAATCCATGATAAATTCACCCCATGCTTATGAACAAAATAAAGCTTTTACTAAACATATTGTTGATGCTATGATGAAAGCTCTTGAAGAAAAATTGGAATTAGAAGTTTCAAGTCCTAGAAAATTGCATGATGAATGGGAACCTACTATCAAAGTCAAGATTAAAAATTATGAGTGCTTTTCTTTGTGTGACTTGGGTGCTAGTGTTTCTACAATTCCGAAATCTTTATGTGATGTGCTTGGTCTTACTAATCTTGAAGAATGTTCTTTGAATTTGCACTTGGCGGATTCTACTATTAAAAGGTCTATGGGAAGAATTAATGATGTTCTTATTATTGCAAATAGGAATTATATGCCCATAGATTTTATTGTTCTTGATATTGATTGCAATCCGTCTTGTCCAATTATTCTTGGTAGACCGTTTTTACGCACTATCAGTGACGTGATAGATATGAAAGAAGGCAATATTAAGTTCCAATTTCCTTTGAGGAAAGGTATGGAACACTTTACTAGAACTAGAATTAAGCCACCTTATGAATCAATCATGAGGGCATCTTACGGATCTTGAACCAAAGATGACAAAACTTAGATCCTTGCTTTATGTCTAGCTAAGGGCGTAGAATTATAGCGCTTGTTGGGAGGCGCCCAATGAATAAATTTTATTTTTGCTTTTTTCTTCCTGTTTTTGTGTGTTAGCACAATTATGCTACTGTTATGATTGTGTTTTTTATGTTTTAATTAGTGTTTGTGCCAAGTAAAGCCTTTAGGATCTTCTTGGGTGATAGTTGTTTGACCTTGCTAAAAAAACAGAAACTTTCACGCTCACGAAATTAGTGTTCGTTTCTTACCAGAGAGCGATAAAATACACATTCCACTTGCAGTATATCAATATACAGATTGCTCACGTTGTCCTAATTTTTCAGAATTTTTGGAGTTACACAAGTATTCGAAATAGTCAAATTGCTACAGACTGTTCTGTTTTCATAGATTCTGTTTTCTTTGTGTTGTTTGCTTATTTTGATGGATCTATCGTTTTCTTTGATGAGTTTTTGCTATAGAAAAGTTGGAATATAGTACATATAATACAAAAACAAAATATGAATTGGTTTGATACAACACTTATAGTAGTGATTTATTATTCTTATACTAACGGATCTCACGAAGGTTTTGTTGAGTTTTGTGTGATTGAAGTTTACAAGTTTTGGGTTATCTTACGATGGATGAAGGAAGGATGGAAGAGCCTGGCCCGGCATCCCAAGATATTATCCAAAAATAAGCAACAACCTAAGCTAGGGGATGCCCCAAGTGGCATCCTCACTTTCTTCCAACGATCATCGGTATTTTACTTGAAACTATATTTTTATTCGTCACATGATATGTGTTTTGCATGGAGCGTCTTGTATGATATGAGTCTTTGCTTGTGTTTATTATGTGTTTTAAGTCATCAATCCTTGCTGGACACACCTATTTGAGAGAGCCAAAATTATGTCATGATTTGTTAAAATTGCTCTCTATGCTTCACTTAAATTTTTATGAGCAATGGACTTGCTCTAGTGCTTCACTTATATCTTTTTGAGCACGGTGTGCTTTAGTATTTTTGAAGAAATGATCTCTTGATTCACTTAGATTTATTTGAGAGTTAGTAAAATTTTCAAGAAATTCTCTCTTGCTTCACTTAAATTAGTTTGAGAGAAATAAAATTTTATTATGCTCATGATCTTCACTTATATTTGTTGGAGCTTGTCAAAAGAAATACATGAAAATTAGTCCCAAAGTGATAGATATCCATGAAGGATAATAAAAACTTTCGTGAACATCATTGGACAAAATAAACTTGATTCTTAGTAATAGTTTTGAGACATGATGATGTGATATGTGAGTTATGTTGGTGAGTAATTATGCTTTAGTAAGAATATTGGTGTTAAGGTTTGTCATTCCCTATGCAAGTACGAAAGTCAATAGTCATGCAATGAAATTACATCCTACTTGTGGTGCATTATTCGGTGTTATTTATGCTTAATGCTTGCTTATGAGATTAGTCGTTTCTTAGTTGGTCGCTTCCCAATCTTTTGCTAGCCTTCATTTTGCACTGAGTATGATCACTACTTGTGCATCCAAAAACCTTTAACCCAGTTTTGCCACATGAGTCCACTATATCTACCTATATGCGGTATTCTTTTGCCGTTCGAAGCAAATTTGCATGCGCCATCTCTAATTTTCAAAATAAACTTCTCTTTTGTGTGCTTGTTTCGCTCACGGAGCGGTGAGGGTGGCTAATATTTTCCATGCTAGATGTGTTATTCTCAAGATGAGTGTTTATTCACTTGTCATTGCACGAGAGTAAGGCAAAGGTATTAGGGATGCCAGTCCCGAAATGCAAAAGAAATGAATTTACTTTATGTTGTCAAATAATAAATTTCTTGGAAAGTGTTGGTATGGAGGGCAACCGTGGATACGGCTAGCCATGGAAAGTGAAAGTATGGTGGAAAAAGGAATAAACTTTATTTTCTAGGGAACCGCCTATGATATATGTATGCATGGAAAGTATTGGGAACTCTAAGTCGTTTTCGTTGGTGGGATGGATACACCTCTCAAAATGTCTTTATCTCTAAGTTTTTCGCTTTGAGCTCTGGCACCTCTACAAATCCCCACTTCCCTCTGCGAAGGGCATTTCTTTTACTTTATGGAATTTTTATTTTGAGTCTCCATCTTCTCTTATAAAAGCACCAACTAGGAGGCAATATGATCGTACTTAATTATTGGGTGTAGCTAATATTCGAGTGTGTTTCATGAATGGATCAATGGTTGAGCATGATGGGCTAGGGATAACTTATTTTAGCATTGATATTTTGAAAGACATGGTTGCTTGTTGATATGCTTGAGTATCTAAATTATCATGTAAAAACTAGACTATTGCTTTGAACAACTAAAAGTCCAAATGTCCACGCTATAAAGAAAAGAATATGATATGACATGATAGGCAGCATTCCACATCAAAAATTATGTTTTTATCACTTACCTACTCGAGGACGAGTAGGAGTTAAGCTTGGGGATGCTGATACGTCTCCAACGTATCTATAATTTTTGATTGTTCCATGATGTTATATTATCAATCTTGGATGTTTTATAATCATTGTATAGTCATTTTATATCATTTTTAGGTACTAACCTATTGACATAGTGCCATTTGCCAGTTCCTGTTTTTCCATGTTTTCTACATCACAGAAAATCAATATCAGACGGAGTCCAAATGCCACAAAACTTTACAGAGAATTTTTATGGGCCAAAAGGAACATGGTGGGCCCTGGCTGCGCCTAGGGGGTGCCCCAAGGGGGGCACAACCCACCAAGGCGCTCCAGGAGGCCCAGGCGCGCCCTGGTGGGTTGTGCCCACCTCGGGTGCCCCCCGGACCGCCTCTTTGCTCTATAAATACCCCAAAAATTCCAGAACCCTAGGGGAGTCGACGAAATATTCATCCAGCCGCCGCAGAGTCCAGAACCACCAAATCCAACCTAGACACCATCTCGGATGGGGTTCACCACCTCCATTGGTGCCTCTCCGATGATGCATGAGTAGTTCTTTGTAGACCTTCAGGTCCATAGTTAGTATCTAGATGGCTTCATCTCTCACTCTTGATTCTCAATACAATGGTCTCTTGGAGAACCATATGATGTAACTCTTTTGCGGTGTGTTTGCTGGGATAACTTTGAGTTTATGATCAGATCTATCTTTTTGTATCCATGAAAGTTATTTGAGTTTCTTTGATCTCTTATATGGATGATTGCTTATAGCCTCGTATTTCTTCTCCGATATTTGGGTTTTTGTCGTGGAATTGACACGGCAGATGTCCTAGAGAAAGGACTTAGTCATAGGGCCATCGCACTAGGAAACTTAAAGGGGTTAATCGGGACAAAGGACACACGGGAGAGTTTTTATACTAGTTCGGCCCCTTACGATGAAGGTAAAAGCCTACGTCTAGTTGGGATTGGTATTGCTGAGGTTTTGATCTCCAAGAGGCTCAACTCGCCGGCTTGGTTATCGACTTGGTTGTTTCTTGTCCTAAACCGCCACCGGGTCGTCCCCTTATCTACACGTGTTGACGCCTGGTGGCCTACAGAGTCCCGGCCGGCTCATAATCGTGTCCGGCTCGGTGACTTCCTTTACATGCCTTTCTTTACAAGTCTTTCCTTACATACGGCGGTTTACAGTATCAGGCCTTAAGTCGGCCCCAGGCCTTTGGGCCTTCTATGCGTTTAGTAATACTATCATCTTGAATGTTTATCGGGCTTCTTATGTAACCCACCATTAGGGCCGACCCGGCCCCTCCTGGGCGGGTCATACTGGTAGTAATATCCCCAACATTAGGCCCCAGGTTGACTTTGAACTTTGTTCTTTGTCAATCTTCAATACTTAGATGGAATTCATCCTCTATCTGAAAACTTCTGTAACCCGCCGTGACGTCATCTTCTGAAAACACAAAAAACTTTCATGACATCATCTTCCAACGGATCTTTTTATTTTTTAATGCCTTCCGAGAATCGAGGCGTCTGTTTAGTTGGATAATCATTATTCGGGTCTCCGTGATTTTCGTGCCCGCCTGTTCGCGTACTCCCTTATAAATAGGCACGACCTAGGTCTTTTTCATTCTCCCCCTTCGGCCGTCTTCCTCCTCTCACTGTTTCGCTGCTACTCGAGCTCTGCCGCCGCCGCCGCAGATCTCCTCGTCTTCTCCACCTCAGGCCGCTGCATCGACCGGATTTGACCATAGAAACGCGACGAACCTCCGCAGTAGCCCTGCATCTGTAAGTCCCTTTCCTTCTCTGCCTTAGATCTGCATTACGGCTTCTCGAGTTCGTCAGTGTTCGTCGCTGCCTGTTACAGACTCTTGATAGATTTCACCTCCGATGCCCTTTCCTGATCGTCAGATAATGTAGAACTGCTGCGGTAGCTGTCTTGCATTCATTTTTGATAGCAGTAGATCCCTTTTTCCTATATAGATGCTTTGTTAGCTGATAAACTCATATGTACTGGACTTTTAGGTCTAGAATATTTTCTTTTTGGGACAGCCTTTTGATCCAAAATAATGATGATAGCTTGGTGAAACTTGTTTACGCCAACACTTAGCTGAATCTGCTTTCTGAGAAAGTCTGTAGTCATGGCGGCTTACCACTCTGGCTTTCTTTTCCTTATATGTCATTAGCCCTTAGTTTAAGCCGCCGTTACTTGTTTTATATCTTCAACCTTTTGCCGTAAATTGAACCGGCATGTTGTTTCTCCTTTTCCAGTCCCTTGCACATCATGCTGTCAAAGACACCAACCATCTGCAATTGGGTCCCCTCAACCATAACTGAGGAGCGTCTGAAAGAGTTCTTCCTCATTGGGTTTCTGCCTTCAAGAAACATCATGTCTTATCGTGCTCCTGACCCGGAAGAAGAACGACCCAATCCAAAAGATGGCGAAGTGATCGTCTTTACTGATTACCACCCTACGCATTAGTATTAGCAACAAACTCATCAGCCTTACGTTTATTACCTCCCTGATTCGCCGGGTTATGCTGGTGACCCTTTCCATTGCCGTTCTTCTTTCCCTTCGTTGCCTTTTCTTCGTCAGACACCGGGTCCTTGGTGGTATCAGAGTCGGCATACTTGACAAGAGCTGCCATCAACGTTCCCATGTCATTACAGTCACGTTTAAGCCGCCCCAACTTCTGCTTCAGAGGTTCAAAACGGCATTTTTTCTCCAACATCAAAACTGCTGAGCCGGCATCCATCTTATCAGATGAATGTATTATCTCCTTGACCAGGCGCACCCAATGGGTTGTAGATTCACCATCCTCTTGCTCGCAATTGGCCAGGTCCACAATCGACATTGGCTGCTTACACGTGTCCTTGAAGTTCTGGATGAACCGTGCTTTCAACTCCGCCCATGATCCGATAGAATTGGGTGGCAATCCCTTCAACCAAGTCCGAGCCGTTCCATCCAACATCATGGTAAAATACTTGGCCATTGCAGCATCGCTAACCTCCAACAGCTCCATAGCCATCTCGTAACTCTCAATCCAAGCCCCCGGCTGTAGATCAGCCGTGTAATTAGGCACCTTACGAGGCCCCTTGAAATCCTTAGGCAACCGCTTATTGCGTATGGCTGGGACCAGGCAAGGTACGCCTCCGGTTCTTGTGGCCACTCCTGCCTCAACCGAGGTTGCTGGATAAGCCGGAAAGGCTTGGTGAGCCGCCTGCTCTGCCGCCCATTCCGCTTCCTGACGAATCCTCTCTTGATCCACCAAGTTAAGGGCTCCAGCCCGCACCGGCTCATGCCTATATGGCCGGTTGTGGCGTTGAGCATTACTTGACATCTCTGCGGACTCCATGTGCCTACTGTAACTTGGGCTCCGACTTGGGCGAGGAGTTGAATGAATCGTGTCTCGACTGTAGGAGTATGCGTCCTGCTGGGCCAAAGCTGTCTGAAGCAGTTCTCTTACCCTTCAGGTTTCAATTGCTGCTGGCGAGTCGCCTTCCATTAGGAGAGCTGCCAAACGAGCCGACGCCGCGATGGGATTTTCCATAGGGTTGGAGAAGTGACCCGGAGGTGTCGATACATAACGAGGAGGAGTTGTATTCATGCAAGGTGGCTCCGTGGTGCGTGGCTGAACTGGTGCACCGGGTGTCGTGACCCGGTTTGCCTCTGGCAGGTTGCTCCCCCCAGCCCCGGGTGTATGGAACAGGTTCCTTGGATCCAGCGTTAGAGGCAGACGTGACTGAGTTTTCTGATGCCTCCTCCTCATGACCTCGTGTGACGCATTAAGATCCACCGAGAGCCGGAAAGTTTCTGCTTAAAGCTGCTGAGCACGAGCATCCAGAGCTGCTCGTTCTGCTGCCATCCGGGTTTCCTCCGTGGCCAGATTTTCTTTAGCTTGCACCATATCCTCCCGCACGTGTGCCACTTCCGCGTCGTGCTGGGCTTTATCTGCCGGTTCTACCACAGCGGTTAACAGAGTCGTCAGTTTATCCATGAGGTCCATTAGAACCTGAGCCGGGGGCGTGCGGGGTCTCCTGACCCGGCTGCTGCCGATCCGGTAGCTGCTGCTGCCGCTGCGGTGGAGTTTTGTCTGGGCTGCGTCCCCGCCATGAAGACTCCGACCCAATTCGGCGGCTCAAGGGGGTCCGGAATACTGTTGCCATCGGAACAGCCCCCGAGCATGCCGTGTTGCAGTTGGTACAACGAGTCCGTCTCACCTGTTGATGATGCAGTATCAGAGCAGATGGCCATCTCCCCGCCTTCCATCGATCCTTCGGAGTATTCACCGCCATGGATGCAGCCGACGAAGGCATGTTTCATGACAGATTGAACACGGGCGGACCCGGCGCGCTGAGCCGTTTCGATGAGGTTGATGTGGACGTCCGGCTCAGGGCCTGACTCGCCGATCCGGCCGATGAAGACGTGAATTCCGCCGAAGGGGACCCGGTACCCGTACTTGATCGAGCCGGCCTCGGGGCCCCAGCCTTCGTCGTCGATGTAGAGTTTGCCACGACGACTCTTGGTCATCCGGCGCACAGCGTATCCCTTGAGCCCTTCAAAGTTGCCCTTCAAGAACTCAAATCCACCGTGCGCTGGCCCCACGATGGGCGCCAACTGTCGTGGAGTTGACACAGCAGATGTCCTAGAGCAAGGACTTAGTCGTAGGGCCATCGCACTAGGAAACTTAAAGGGGTTAATCGGGACAAAGGACACACGGAGAGTTTTTATACTAGTTCGGCCCCTTACAATGAAGGTAAAAGCCTACGTCTAGTTGGGATTGGTATTGCTGAGGTTTCGATCTCCAAGAGGCTCAACTCGCCGGCTTGGTTATCGACTTGGTTGTTTCTTGTCCTAAACCGCCACCGGGTCGTCCCCTTATATACACGGGTTGATGCCTGGTGGCCTACAGAGTCCCGGCCGGCTCATAATCGTGTCCGGCTCGGTGAATTCCTTTACATGCCTTTCTTTACAAGTCTTTCCTTACATACGGCGGTTTACAGTATCAGGCCTTAAGTTGGCCCTAGGCCTTTGGGCCTTCTATGCGTTTAGTAATACTATCATCTTGAATGTTTATCGGGCTTCTTATGTAACCCGCCATTAGGGCTGACCCGGCCCCTCCTGGGCGGGTCATACTGGTAGTAATATCCCCAATAGTTTTGTTTGGCCAACTCGATCTATTTATCTTGCAATGGGAAGAGGTGCTTTGTAGTGGGTTCGGTCTTACGGTGCTTGATCCCAGTGACAGAAAGGGAAATGACACGTATGTATCGTTGCTACTAAGGATAAAACGATGGGGTCTATCTCTACATAGATAGATCTTGTCTACATCATGCCATCATTCTTATTGCATTACTCCGTTTCTCCATGAACTTAATACACTAGATGCATGCTGGATAGCGGTCGATGTGTGGAGTAATAGTAGTAGATGCAGACAGGAGTCGGTCTACTAATCTTGGGCGTGATGCCTATATAATGATCATTGCCTGGATATCGTCATAATTATTTGAGGTTCTATCAATTGCCCAACAATAATTTGTTTACCCGCTGTTTGCTATTTTTCTCGAGAGAAGCCACTAGTGAAACCTACGGCCCCCGGGTCTTCTTTCTCATATATTTGCCTTTGCGATCTATTTTTATTTGCTTTTATTTTCAGATCTATTAAACCAAAAACCCAAAAATACTTTGCTGCAATTTATTCATACTTATTTATTTGGCGTTTGATCTATCAATCTACTACAAATTTATCTCATGTCTGTTTGCCTATCTTGAGGTGTCGTACCCCGAAAGGGAATGACAACCCCTTTAACACGTCAGGTTGCGAGGATTTGTTATCTGTGTGCAGGTGATGTTTACGTTGTGTTGCTTGGTTCTCCTACTGATTCGATAATCTTGGTTTAATATCTAAGGGAAATACCTATCTCCTCTGTGCTGCATCATCCCTTCCTCTTTGGGGAAATACCGACATAGCTTCAGGCGACATCAATGTGCAGTTCGATGAAACTAACGGCTCGCAAAGAGAGCACCTACCTCCTGTTCTATATGAAATGTCATCTGAGGAATCCATTAAATTCAAGGCCACTGAGGATGTCATTCCTACCGAAGAATCTACTGAAGAAGTCATTCCAGAACATGAAGAACATCATGCTAGTGCACCTGAGGAAAATGGCTCTAAAGAAAATGCTGAGCCCACTCAACGTCGTCAACCCGCTCATCCTCGCGTTGCTAATGAAGTGCAGATTGAGAGAATCATCAACGACATCAAAGTACCAGGTCCTCTCACACGCTTAAAGGCTTCACATTTAGTCTAACTTTTGTGGGCACTTTGCTTTTGTATCTATCATAGAGCCCACCAAAGTAGATGAGGCATTTCTGGAGCTTGAGTGGATTCAAGCAATGCAAGAGGAATTACATCAATTTGAGCTCAACAATGTGTGGGAACTTTTCAAGCGACCAGACCCACACAAGCACAATATCATCAGCACAAAATGGATCTACCGCAATAAGAAAGATGAAAATGGCCTTGTAGTGAGGAATAAGGCACAGCTAGTAGCTCAAGGCTACACACAAGTTGAAGAAATTGATTTCGATAAAACTTTTGCACCTGTTGCTAGACTTGAGATTCTTCGCATATTTCTTGCTTGTGCTAACCATCATAGTATCGTCTTATATCAAATGGATGTGAAAAATGCATTCCTCAATGGTAAGCTTGAGGAAGAAGTATATGTTGCTCAACCCCTAGGTTTTGAAGATCCAAAGCATCCTGACGTGGCCTCAAGCAGGCCCCTCGGACGTGGTATGATACTTTGAAGGAATTCCTCATGAAGAAAGGCTTCAAACCCGGTTCACCTGACCCAACTCTTTTCACCAAAAACTATGATGATGAATTATTCGTGTGCCAAATCTATGTTGATGATATTATCTCGCACCGCGGCCGTCCTGGCTTTGTGTCTCGTCGGGATCGTAGCCAGCGCCCGATGCACCACCCTCGAAGATGAGGTTTTGCATGTAGTCCTCGTCGACGGCGGACGGCATTTCCTCGAACAGGTTACGGGCGTCCGGGAGCCCGCCGGCCGGCGTCTATCGCGCGCGTTTCCTCGTGCCGTCGGACGTTGAGCCACCGACCACCGGGTGGCGTTGAGGTCGATGGGCGTGGGCGCGGGCGTGGAAGGCGCGACCACGCTCACGTCGGGTGAGCACTCCCCGAAGAGGCGGGAGGCCTGCGGGTAGACGTGGAAGCCGAGGACCGGGTTGCAAGCCGACGCGCGGGGTGAGTCGGGCATCACCATCCGAGGAAAAGCCGACGAGCCGGTGCTGTCCGCGGTGACGGTGGCTTGGAGGACGCTGTGCTGGCTAGGGTTTACCCCTAGCATGTAGAGCGCCTCCCTCGTTGCCGCGGCGACGCGGGCGTTGGTGAACTCCTGCTGCATGGCGGCGACGGCGGCGGCCTGCGCGGTGGCCTCATCCCTCGCGTCCACGGCGTGCCTCCGGCCCTTCCTCTTGGCCGACTCCCTTGCCCACTGTTCGGGCGTCAGCGTCTTCTTCGGCTTGGTCGCGGCGGCGGTCTTGCGCGGGGCACGAGGCTTGCCTTTCCCGGAGGGGACGACGACGCCGGACGAGGCGAGAGAGGCGAGGCCGGCTGCGGCGTCGAGGTCGAGGTCGATGGCATCCTCCATGGCTGGTTTGGGGGCGGGGACGCGCGCGAGCAGGAGCGTTTTTGGGGAAAATGAAGGAAAATGGTGGTGGCTGCCACCGACCGGCGGGCCCGGGAAAAGGAGTAGGCGCGCGCGCGTCCGTCTCGTGTCCGCGCCGACGCAAATCCAGCTCAAAATTAGGCCTGAAATGGATCACCCGCAGACAAAAAACGGGCGCGCGTCCGTTTAAATCGACACGTTGGACTGCAACCTTTGTTTGCGACGATTCAAACGGACGCGGGCGGACGAAATGGATCATCCCGTTAAAGTTGCTCTAACCGCCGGATCGCCCCCATTCCCGGACGCAACCGGCGACCAAGACGACACCGGCGCGTGCCTACCTGCCCGCTTCCCGTAGCGACGGGCGGAAAGGAGAAGATCCGGTGTGGAGCCCGAGGTGGCTTGTAGGGGAGTGTCAGCTTGGAGCACACACAATCTTCAACACGTAGAGTACGGATCTGGTACTGAATTGATTGACGAACTAGGTTAGGTTAGCTGCGGCAGTGGAAAATTACTGACGCCGGAAACTAGCGTAGGGGTGGGTGAGGAGGAGCCGTGAAGGTACAATTGAATGATCGGTGGAGGAAGGCACATGGGCCGGCATGCCTCTGCCGCGGCTTAACTTGGAATCGTTGGATGCATGGAGAGCTGGAGATGCCAACCCATCGGTTTTAGTAGAGTTCCCTGTCAGTCTCAACCCATCGGTTCCATCGGTTTGTTCGGTCAGAGAAGAGAGTGTGCCGGACCAATTAAGCTTCTTTTACACACAAAATAAGATTTTGTTAACGTTTGTCATGTCAAGTCAAACCGTAAGCACGGAAGCACCAGCGTAGGCTAATTCAGCTGTCATTGCATGTTACCTAATCCGAGTATCTTTCAGCCCGACACGCACGCTTAAATTAAGCGCCTCCGCACTTGTGTGTGCCAGTGTCCAAGTGAACCATACACACACATAATTAGCCAATCAGTCGGCGTCTAAACTAATGATGCCGTGGTGATGATGCTAAATCAGTGGAGTATATACGTGCATGTGGTGGCACGCTACTCGAAGCCGCCGGTCGAGCGAAAGGTCAGGGAGGAAAGTTGGTTGACATGGTTTCGTGTGAGATCAGCACCTCCCAGCCTGAGAGAGACATCTTGGGAGCTCAGGCCAACTCCACCGCACGACCTCAAACAAATGTTCGTTTTGTTCAAATTATATCCATTTGGGTAAGATAATAAAGTCGTGTCCGGACAGTTTTTGGATGCGGTGGCCATCCGCCTAATGTGTGGACGCATCCCGGCCACATTCTGTTCACACACATTTTTTTTGCAAGACCATAACTTTTTTTTTCATTATTCATTTTTGGTACATGGGAATATATCTTCAAATTTTGACTAGAAAAGCAAGACAAAAAAACAAGAACCACAAGAATACATTTTAGAAGATATCCAACTTCCGTAACTGCTCCTATAAGTTGGATTAGTGTCTTCTCGATGCATTCATTGTTGATCCGCGGAGGAGCCTCGATCTTGCGTGCTTCTTTCTTCTTCGAGTCTAAAGAAGTAGAGGTTGCTTCTTCGCATCTAGTCTCATGTCTAGCCTCTATTCTAGCAACAAGTGCATTAGTCTCATCTCTAGCCTCTATACTAGTTAAAAGTGCACGAACATGTACTAAATTGCGTCTTATCAATATATTGATGTACTATTCTTCCCAATACCAAAACTTGCATCCATGCTACACAATAAAATGTTAAGTTAGCACAACTAGTCAAATCCAAGAGCACAACCGAAGCTAAAAAGAGCATATACCCCATCGTTTAAGCACATGATGAACACCCATCCGGAATGTTTCGGCGTTGTAGACACGCGGCGCACGAACTTCTTTGGGCAGTGGTCGCTAATGAGTGGCAACGGTGCGCCGACGAGCTTTTGGGCCAGCACCGAGCCCGGCCGAAAGCCATTCGTGTATTTGCCGGCGGACCACCGGCGGTGTAGATCCGAGCGGCTAGAGGAGGAGCCACTACCTGCATGCGGCCTTGCGGCCTTGCCAGGGCCTTCCGGCCCGGTGCCCGGCCAGTCCATGGCGCGGAGCGGCCTCCCACAGCCGGGCGAGTTTAAGACCGACCCGATCCGCCCCAAATCCGGCCGCCGGGTGCGTAAATCAGGTGGCCGTGGTTGGGTAGCTCGGGGGCGCCGAGGGAAAGGGGTTGGGCGAGCGTGCGTCCGAGCTGCACAGCTGCAATGGCAGCGACGGCGGCGGTGAGAGGAAGAGTGGACAAGAGTGGAGGGGGTGCGGCCGAAAGGAGGGAGGGGCGGATAGAAAAAGGCGTCCATGTGCCACCGACGAGCGGGCCAGGGGAGGACACGCGCACACGGTCCGTCCGTCCGCGTGTTGTCCGTTTCATCCCAAAAGCGGCGCAAATTTGGGCCGGGATGGGTCGAAAGCGGATAGAAAACGGATAAAAGTCCGTTTAAGCCCGCACGCTGGGCCGTCTGATTTATCCGTTTTACCTCAAACGGATGCACCCGGACATAATGGGTTGTGCGGTGGAGTTGGCCTCACACACGTCACTGAATTTGAGCTCAGTTATCCGAGGAAGAAAAGAGGAGAACGGATTCCAGTTACCCTTGCAGCATCTCTCGCTACAACAGTCGGGAGTGTGATGTAGAGGTTGCTTGCTTCTTTTTCCAAGACCAAATCCATCCATCAAAGTGTCAACCATGCACTGCACGACAGACACGAGACACGACACGACACGGTCCCTTTCCTTCCCTGGCTGGCCAAGCAAGGCTACGCTACGCATGTCATGCACTGCACGGTCGACCCAAAAAGTCCATCAGGCATGCATGGGCTCGACTCGTTCCCTCCCCTCTCTTCTCGCTTGCAGGTCATCACCATAGGAAATGGGATAATGTTTTTAGGACAGCGAGGGGTGGGGTTGACATACACACGTACGTACGGCACTGCCTTCGACCGGTCCTTGCAGCAACTAACACCACTCGGTTTCATCGCACTACAAGCAACACCACGCACGCTCCCACTACGGACCCCGGAGAATTTGTTACTTGCTCGGGTCATGGGAGCCCTGTAATCTCGCGAAGCAGAGGGGCCCCACGAGGTTTACGAGTGTGATCATTTCGGATGTGCGGTCGCGAAAGCACAAGTACCGTCCAATGATCGGCAAAACCACATCATGAAACTGCATGGACCTCTCTGTTGGGGTCACACGCGCATGTGCTGATCACGAGTCAATGAACCAATGATGAACGCAGAACGCCGATCTACTTTCTTACCAAGTGTCGCAAAGAGTCGGCACGTCCTGAACACAGGTACATGTGAACCCGCTTTTCAAAAATATACTTTAAACGCGTTTTGTAATGTTAAAAAAATAAAAACTAATTTGTGTGCATACATGTTCGCGAAAGTATGTCAGCGACACAATTTTTTTGTGAAAAAAAGTCTCTTTATTTTGTCTCCGCAAAAAAAGATAGATTTCAGTACTTCTAAATAGCGTTCCGTGATACAATGTTTTGTCTTTTTTGCACAGGCCATAAAAAAATTATTTTCTGTGAAACTTTCTGCACATACATAAAATATAGAGACATCCGCACGCACTTTTTTTTCAGAATTTTTTAGCATTTTAAAATATGTTTTTCAAAATGGGTCCATATGTAACTGGGTTCATCCATGCATTTTCCGTGTCGCAACTTTGAACTAGTTATAGTTCAAAGTTCCGACACTTATTTTGGATTGGAGTGGGTAATATTTTAGCTCACGAGCATGTGCAGCTCATATCTGGCTCAAAAATAACTAGGTTTAGTTTAGTTGTGTTTGTACATTAATTGATGAACGAATAAGTGAGCGAGGCTCATCACGTAGCTAGCTAGGGCGTCTGGTGGTGCGACTACGAGCATTTCAGGTGCAAACAGTGCATTTGGCGGAACAGAATCAGTGAAACACAGCAATTGCCCGGTCAGTATACTTGGCCGGCGAGGATGGTTAAATGGAGGCAGCTTTAGAGCATCTATGACCACAGATAGCTATGGGTTGCTAAACGTCGGCGGATGCCCGCAGAGGGTGACCGGTCATACTCCAAATTACACCTCCAACAATCGTAGTTGCTAAATTTTGAATAGCATTTCCATACAAAACCCTGCAACACCAAGATCTACGTCCTCTGTCCTCATAGTCCAAGATGTTGATGAATTTCGTGCCGGAGCCGCTGGCCTTGTGGTCATTGGCGTCCAGGCGCACATCCAGTTCCTTGTTGGAGTCCGTGTTGGCGAAGATCTCATCAAGCTCCGCGGCCTCCAAGAAGATGAAGCGGCGGTTGGCCTCATCTCGCCTTCGATTGGATGGATTCGAGGATGGCTTGCTACTGCTGCTCCTCCTGCTCCATGGTCGCTCCCTCCTCCGGCTCCTCATCCTCCTCTTCCTCTTTCATTTGCGGCGAATCCGGAGGCAGGCCGGCTGCGAACTGAGCGCCGCGCCTGGCCCAGATCTCTTCCAGTTGCTATAGCCGATGCTTCGGTGTTAGCATGGTGTAAGTGGTGATCTGGTGCCTTGGCATGCTAGCGGCGGACGGATTGGAAGTGGCGGTGGAGGAGGGGAGAAAGGGGAAGAAATGCGGCGAGCTAGGGTTGGGATGCGTCCTCTGGGTTAAATAGACGGACCTGGTTCCTTGGAAGGCATGCCGGAGCGGCGCCACCCGGTAACATAAATGCGTCCTCACCGAAGTAATGGCCTTTTATGTTTGTAGACTAACCCGGGTATCCATCACTATCCTCCCAAAGAAAAAAGATGCCAACACCGTCGAGGATTTCAGGCCAATTAGTATCATTCAGAGATTCATGAAAATCGTTTCAAAGAAGAGGAACAAACATTATCTCTAACAACACGCATCCACTTACTCACATTGACACATATCAATCAGCATTTATCAAGAATCGCTCACGCATAGAAACTTTGTCGGTTTTGACAGAACCACTTATCTTTCGCCACAAACATAAGATCCATATGGTCCTACTCAAGGTAGACTAGAATGGAGGAGGGTCGCTCACGCATAGAAACCGCCGTCCCACCTCTGAACGCCGCCGGACTACGTCAACCTCGTCAGCGATGACGACGACAACGGCGGCCATTGATGATGGCGACGGCCACGACATCGACGGGCACGGCAGGAGCGCGCAGGCGGCGGTTTTTTTTTCTTTTTTCTGTTAATTATGTCTATTTGGACCATGGAACTGGGCCGTTTTGTGGCCGTGATAGTTTTTGTGTTTTTTTAAATCACATCCACCCTGAACATGATTTGGGGTGCGGCCGCATGTTGGGCGCACCGACAACCCAACGGCCCGAAGCGGACATGGGTGAACCCATTGCCGCCCCAAACGGACGATAAGAGCCACTCCAATGGGGCGACCCATTTCGTCCGTCCGCGTCCGTTTGGGTCGGCGCGGACAAAAGTGGCGGCCCAACGCGTCGACCCAAACTTAAATCGTGTCTGCCCGGCGTCCGCGCCGTTCCATTTTCGGCCCAAAATTGCGCCTGGAATGCATTGCTACCTCTTTTAGCACTGCCTTGGTTTTCCCTGAAGAGGAAGAGATGATGCAACAAAGTAACGTAAGTATTTCCCTCAATTTTTGACAACCAAGATATCAATCCAGTAGGAGGCTACGCGCGAGTCCCTCGTACCTGCACAAAACAAATAAATCCTCGCAACCAACGCAAATAGGAGTTGTCAATCCCTATAGAGCTACTTACGAGAGTGAGATCTAATAAATATGATAAATATAATATTTTTATGATAAAGATGCAAAGTAAAATAAAGTCAAAGTAAATAGCAAACTAAATAATTAAGTAGTAGGAGATTGATATGATAAAGATAGACACGGGGGCAATAGGTTTCACTAGTGGCTTCTCTCGAGAACATAAGTATTCTACGATGGGTGAACAAATTACTGTTGAGCAATTGACAGAATTGAGCATAGTTATGAGAATATCTAGGTATGATCATGTATATAGGCATCACGTCCGAGACAAATAGACCGACTCCTGCATGCATCTACTACTATTACTACACTCATCGACCGCTATCCAGCATGCATCTAGAGTATTAAGTTAAAAACAGAGTAACGCCTTAAGTAAGATGACATGATGTAGAGGGATAGACTCATGCAATATGAAGAAAACCCCATCTTGTTATCCTTAATGGCAACAATACAATACGTGCCTTGCTGCCCTTACTGTCACCGGGAAAGGACACCGCAAGATTGAACCCAAAGCTAAGCACTTCTCCCATTGCAAGAAAGATCAATCTAGTAGGCCAAACCAAACTGATAATTCGAAGAGACTTGCAAAGATAACCAATCATACATAAAAGAATTTAGAGAAGATTCAAATATTACTCATAGATAGACTTGATCATAAACCCACAGTTCATCGGTCTCAACAAACACACCGCAAAAAGAAGATTATATCGAATAGATCTCCAAAAGAGAGGGGGAGAACATTGTATTGAGATCTAAAAAGAGATAAGAAGCCATCTAGCTACTAACTATGGACCCGTAGGTCTGAGGTAAACTACTCACACTTCATCGGAAGGGCTATGGTGTTGATGTAGAAGCCCTCCGTGATCGATGCCCCCTCCGGCAGAGCTCCGGAACAGGCCCCAAGATGGGATCTTGTGGATACAGAAAGTTATGGCGGTGAAATTAGGGTTTTGGCTCCGTATCTGATCGTTTGGGGGTACGTGGGTATATATAGGAGGAAGAAGTACGTCGGTGGAGCAACAAGGGGCCCACGAGGGTGGAGGGCGCGCTTGGGGGGTAGGCGCGCCCCCTACCTCGTGGCCTCCTGTTACGTGTCTTGACATAGGGTCCAAGTTTCCTGAGTTGTATTTGATGAGAAAATCATGTTCCCGAAGGTTTCATTCCGTTTGGACTCCGTTTGATATTCCTTTTCTTCGAAACCCTAAAACAGGCAAAAAAACAGCAATTCTGGGCTGGGACTCCGGTTAATAGGTTAGTCCCAAAAATAATATAAAAGTGGATAATAAAGTCCAATAATGTCCAAAACAGTAGATAATGTAGCATGGAGCAATCAAAAATTATAGATACGTTGGAGACGTATCAAGCATCCCCAAGCTTAATTCCTGCTTGTCCTCGAGTAGGTAAATGATAAAAACAGAATTTTTGATGCGAAGTGCTACTTGGCATAATTTTAATGTAATTCTTCTTAATTGTGGTATGAATATTCAGATCCAAAAGATTCAAGACAAAAGTTCATATTGACATAAAAATGATAATACTTCAAGCATACTAACTAAGCAATTATGTCTTCTCAAAATAACATGGTCAAAGAAAGTTCATCCCTATAAAATCATATGGTTTAGTCATGTTTCATTTTCGTCACACAAGAATGCTATCATCATGCACAACCCCGATGACAAGCCAAACAATTGTTTCATACTTTATCAATCTCAAACCTATAAACTTTCACGCAATATATGGGCGCGAGCCATGGACATAGCACTATAGGTGAAATAGAATATAATGAGGGGGGTTATGTGGAGAAGACAAAAAGGAGGAAGTCTCACATCAACGAGGCTAATCAATGGGCTATGGAGATGCCCACCAATTGATGTTAATGCAAGGAGTAGGGATTGCCATGCAACGGATGCACTAGAGCTATAAATGTATGAAAGCTCAACAAAAGAAACTAGTGGGTGTGCATCCAACTTGCTTGCTCACGAAGACCTAGGGCACTTGAGGAGGCCCATTGTTGGAATATACAAGCCAAGTTCTATAATGAAAAATTCCCACTAGTATATGAAAGTGATAACATGAGAGACTCTCTACTATGAAGATCATGGTGCTACTTTGAAGCACAAGTGTGGCAAAGGATAGTAACATTGTCCCTTCTCTCTTTTTCTCTCTTTTTTTGGGGCCTTTTCTTTTTTTATGGCCTTTTCTCTTCTTTTTTGTATTCCTCACTTGGGACAATGCTCTAGAAAATGATGATGATCACACTTATATTTATTTACAATTCAATGATTACAACTCGATACTAGAACAAAGATGACTCTATATGAATGCCTCCGGCGGTGTACCGGGATATGCAATGGACCAAGAGTGACATGTATGAAAGAATTATGAATGGTGGCTTTGCCACAAATACTATGTCAACTACATGACCATGCTAAGCAATATGACAATGATGAATGTGTCATGATGAACGGAATGATGGAAAGTTGCATGGCAATATATCTCAGAATGGCTATGAAAATGCCATAATAGGTAGGTATGGTGGCTGTTTTGAGGAAGATATAAGGAGGTTTATGTGTGAAAGAGCGTATCATATCACGGGGTTTGGATGCACCGGCGAAGTTTACGCCAACACTCAATGTGAGAAAGGGCAATGCACGGTATCTAAGAGGCTAGCAAGGATGGAAGGGTGAGAGTGCGTATAATCCATGGACTCAACATTAGTCATAAAGAACTCACATACTTATTGCAAAAATCTACAAGTCATCAAAAACCTCAGTACTACGCGCATGCTCCTAGGGGGATAGATTGGTAGGAAAAGACCATCGCTCGTCCCCGACCGCCACTCATAAGGAAGACAATCAAATAACACCTCATGTTTCAAATTTGTTGCATAACGTTTGCCATACGTGCATGCTACGGGACTTGCAAACCTCAACACAAGTATTTCTCAATTTCATGACTACTCAACTAGCACGACTTTGATATTATTATCTCCATGTCTCAAAACAATCATCAAGCATCAAACTTCTCTTAGTATTCAACACACTCATAAGAAAGTTTTATTATTAATCTTGCATACCAAGCATATTAGAATTTTAAGCAAATTACCATGCTATTAAGACTCTCAAAATAATCTAAGTGAAGAATGAGAGATCAATAGTTTCTATAAAACAAATCCACCACCGTGCTCTAAAAGATATAAGTGAAGCACTAGAGCAAAATTATATAACTCAAAAGATATAAGCGAAGCACATAGAGTATTCTAACAAATTCTAAATCATGTATGGCTCTCTCAAAAGGTGTGTACAGCAAGGATGATTGTGGTAAACTAACAAGAAAAGACTCAAATAATATAAGATGCTCCAAGCAAAACACATATCATGTGGAGAATAAAAATATAGCTCCAAGTAAAGTTACCGATAGAAGTAGACGAAAGAGGGGATGCCTTCCGGGGCATCCCCAAGCTTTGGCTTTTAGGTATCCTTAGATTGTCTTGGGGTGCCATGGGCATCCCCAAGTTTAGGCTCTTGCCACTCCTTGTTCCATAATCCATCAAATCTTTATCCAAAACTTGAAAACTTCACAACACAAAACTTAAAGTAGAAAATCTCGTGAACTCCGTTAGCGAAAGAAAACAAAAGACCACTTTAAGGTACTGTAATGAACTCATTCTTTATTTATATGGGTGTTATATCTACTGTATTCCAACTTCTATATTGTTTATAAACTATTTTACTAGCCATAGATTCATCAAAATAAGCAAACAACACACGAAAAACAGAATTTGTCAAAAGCAGAACAGTCTGTAGTAATCTGTAGCTAGCGCAAGATCTGGAACCCCAAAAATTCTAAAGTAAATTGCTGGACGTGAGGAATTTATCTATTAATCATCTGTAAAAATAATTAACTAAATAGCACTTTCCAAATAAAAATGACAGCAGTTATCATGAGCGCTAAAGTTTCTGTTTTTTACAGCAAGTTCAACAAGACTTTCCCCAAGTTTTCCCAACGGTTCTACTTGGCACAAACACTAATTAAACACAAAAAATACAACCAAAACAGAGGCTAAATAATTTATTTATTACTAAACAGGAGCAAAAAGCAAGGAATAAAAATAAAATTGGGTTGCCTCCCAACAAGCGCTATCGTTTAACGCCCCTAGCTAGGCATAACAAGCAATAATAGATCTAGGTATTGCCATCTTTGGTAGGCAATCCATAAGTGACTCTCATAATAGATTCATAAGGTAATTTAATTTTCTTTCTAGGAAAGTGTTCCATGCCTTTCCTTAATGGAAATTGGAATCTAATATGTCCTTCCTTCATATCAATAATTGCACCAATCCTTCTAAGGAAAGGTCTACCAAAAATAATAGGACATGAAGGATTGCAATCTATGTCAAGAACAATAAAATCTACAGGCACATAATTCCTATTTGCAACAATAAGAACATCATTAATTCTTCCCATAGGTTTCTTAATAGTGGAATCCGCAAGGTGCAAGTTTAGAGAGCAATCATCAAAATCACGGAAACGTTACAAATCACACAAGGTCTTTGGAATCGTGGAAACACTAGCACCGAAATCACATAAAGCATAGCATTCATGATCTTTAATTTTAATTTTAATAGTTGGTTCCCACTCATCATAAAGTTTTCTAGGGATAGAAACTTTCAATTCAAGTTTTTCTTCATAAGATTGCACCAAGGCATCAACGATATGTTTAGTAAACGCTTTATTTTGACTATAAGCGTGAGGAGAATTTAGCACGGATTGCAACAAGGAAATACAATCAATCACAGAGCAATTTTCATAGTTAAATTCCTTGAAATCCATAATAGTGGGTTTAGCAACATCTAGGGTTTTAATTTCTTCAATCCCACTTTTATCAAATTTAGCATCAAGATCAAAAGATTCCGAATTCTTGGAACGCCTTCTTGGTAAAGGTGGATCATATTCAGTCTCATTATTATCAAGATTCATATTGCAAAACAAAGATTTTATAGGGGACACATCAATAACTTTTGATCTTCATCATTATTTTCATAGGAACTAGAAGAACACACTTTTATAAAGGCATCTTTCTTAGCACGCATCCTAGCGGTTCTTTCCTTGCACTCATCAATGGAAATTCTCATGAATTTGAGAGACTCATTGATATCATGCTTAGGTGGAATAGATCTAAGTTTCAAAGAATCAACATCAAGAGCAATTCTATCAACGTTCCTAGCCAAATCATCAATCTTAAGCAGTTTTTCTTCAATCATAGCATTAAAATTCTTTTGCGAAGTAATAAATTCTTTAATATTAGAATCAAAATCAGAGGGCATCTTATTATAATTTCCATAAAAATTGTTGTAGGAATTACCATAATTATTAGAGGGATTACTAGGATAAGGCCTAGGATTGAAATTTCCTTTATGCACGTTGTTACCAAAATTGTTCCTACCAACAAAGTTCACATCCATAGATTCATTATTATTCTCAATCAAAGTAGACAAGGGCATATCATTAGGATCAGAAGAAACACTCTCATTAGCAAATAATTTCATAAGTTCATCCATCTTTCCACTCAAAACATTAATTTCTTCTATCACATGCACCTTTTTATTAGTAGATCTTTCAGTATGCCATTGAGAATAATTAACCATAATATTATCTAGGAGTTTAGTAGCTTCTCCTAAAGTGATTTCCATAAAAGTGCCTCCCGCGGCCGAATTTAAAAAATTTCTAGAAGCAAAATTCAATCCGGCATAATTTTTTTGTATAATCATCCATAAATTTAAACCATGAGTATGGAAATTACGTATCATTAATTTCATTCTCTCCCAAGCTTGTGCAACATGTTCATGATCAAGTTGCTTAAAATTCATAATATCGTTTCTAAGAGAGATGATCTTAGCAGGAGGAAAATACTTAGAGATAAAAAAATCTTTGCACTTGTTCCATGAATCAATACTATTTTTAGGCAAAGACGAAACCAGGCTTTAGCATGATCTCTAAGCGAAAAAGGAAATAGCTTTGATTTAACAATATCATTATCCACATCTTTCTTCTTTTGCATGTCACACAAATCAGCAAAGCTATTTAGATGAGTAGCGGCATTTTCACTAGGAAGGCCGGAGAACGGATCTTTCATGATAAGATTCAGCAAAGCAGCATTAATTTCACAAGATTCAGCATCGGGAAGAGGAGCAATCGGAGTGCTAATAAAATCATTGTTGTTGGTATTGGTGAAGTCACACAATTTAGTATTATCTTGAGCCATCGTGACAATCAAGCAAACTAGCACACAAGCAAACAAAAAGCAAGCAGACGAAAAGAGGCAAATAGAGAGGGAGGATAGAGAGAGAGAGAGAGAGCAAATAAAACGGCAAGGGTGAAGTGGGGGGAGAGGAAAACGAGAGGCAAATGGCAAATAATGTAATGCGGGAGATAAGGTATGTGATGGGTACTTGGTATGTTGACTTTTGCGTAGACCTCCCTGGCAACGGCGCCAGAAATCCTTCTTGCTACCTCTTTTAGCACTGCGTTGGATTTTCTCAAAGAGGAAGGGATGATGCAGCAAAGTAGCGTAAGTATTTCCCTCGGTTTTTGAGAACCAAGGTATCAATCCAGTAGGAGGCTACGCGCGAATCCCTTGTACCTGCACAAAACAAATAAATCCTCGCAACCAACGCAAATAGGGGTTGTCAATCCCTATAGGGCTACTTACGAGAGTGAGATCTGATAGATATGATAAAGATAATATTTTTGGTATTTTTATGATAAAGATGCAAAGTAAAATAAAGTCAAAGTAAATAGCAAAGTAAATAACTAAGTAGTAGGAGATTGATATGATAAAGATAGACCCGAGGGCAATAGATTTCACTAGTGGCTTCTCTCGAGAGCATAAGTATTCTACGGTGGGTGAACAAATTACTATTGAGCAATTGACAGAATTGAGCATAGTTATGAGAATATCTAGGTATGATCATGTATATAGGCATCACGTCCGAGACAAGTAGACCGACTCCTGCCTGCATCTACTATTATTACTCCACTCATCGACCGCTATCCAGCATGCATCTAGAGTATTAAGTTAAAAACAGAGTAACACCTTAAGCAAAATGACATGATGTAGAGGGATAGACTCATGCAATATGAAGAAAACCCCATCTTGTTATCCTTGATGGCAACAATACAATACGTGCCTTGCTGCCCTTACTGTCACCGGGAAAGGACACCGCAAGATTGAACCCAAAGCTAAGCACTTCTCCCATTGCAAGAAAGATCAATCTAGTAGGCCAAACCAAACTGATAATTCGAAGAGACTTGCAAAGATAACCAATCATACATAAAACAATTTAGAGAAGATTCAAATATTACTCATAGATAGACTTGATCATAAACCCACAATTCATTGGTCACAACAAACACACCGCAAAAAGAAGATTACATCGAATAGATCTCCACAAGAGAGGGGGAGAACATTGTATTGAAATCTAAAAAGAGAGAAGAAGCCATCTAGCTACTAAATATGGACCCGTAGGTATGAGGTAAACTACTCACACTTCATCGGAAGGGCTATGGTGTTGATGTAGAAGCCCTCCGTGATTGATGCCCCCTCCGGCGGAGCTCCGGAACAGGCCCCAAGATGGGATCTTGTGGATACAGAAAGTTACGGCGGTGAAATTAGGGTTTTGGCTCCGTATCTGATCGTTTGGGGTACGTGGGTATATATAGGAGGAAGAAGTACGTCGGTGGAGCAACAGGGGGCCCACTAGGGTGGAGGGCGCGCCTGGGGGGTAGGCGCGGCCCCCTACCTCGTGGCCTCCTGTTACGTGTCTTGACGTAGGATCCAAGTCTCCTGAGTTGTATTTGATGAGAAAATCACGGTCCTGAAGGTTTCATTCCGTTTGGACTCCGTTTGATATTCCTTTTTTCGAAACCCTTAAACAGGCAAAAAACAGCAATTCTGGGCTGGGCCTCCGGTTAATAGGTTAGCCCCAAAAATAATATAAAAGTGGATAATAAAGCCCAATAATGTCCAAAACAGTAGATAATATAGCATGGAGCAATCAAAAATTATAGATACATTGGAGACGTATGATGCGTCGGCGCGGACGCGTAGCGGACGCACCGCGCGTCTCCTCGCCGTCCGCCGCGTCCCCTCCTGGCGGCCGTCCAACCTCGACGGTCAACATAATTTATGACGACCACCCACCTTGGGCCCACGCGTCAGCGACGGCGATCGTCCTTTTTTAAGTCGGGCGTGCGGCGGGGCCGTCCTCATCCACTGCCAATCGCCCCCCGTCCCCATCTGGCCACCCTTGCCCCACGGCGGCGACAACCCTAGCCACCGCCAGCATGGACTTCTTCTCCGGCATTGGCAGCAGCCGAAAGGGCAAGGCCCCCGCCCGCCATTCCCACTCCCTCCACTCGCTCCCCGGCAGAGGCTGCGCATCAATGTGCCGTTGCACCAGGCCGAGTGGCACTGGCACCACCGCATGCCTCTGCCGTACCCCGACTTGACGCTGTCTCATGACTCGCATTTGGATCCGGAGAGGATCCCAGTGCCGGCGCCGCCGCGGACGGCGAGGGCCCATGTGGAGGAGGTGCTGCGCCGGCGGGCATTGCTAACGCCGAAGCAGCGCGCCGTACCGCACGACGCCATCGACTCGCCCAACTGGGCTCAATGGCTCGCCTTCGAGCACGAGGAGGCGAGGCGACATGGCGTCGACCGCCGCCTGCCGCCGCCCGCGCTCGTCGTCCGCGACGAGGACCAGGAGGCCGAGGCCGCCTACCAGGCGGCCATTAAGGAGAGCGAGGCGGAGGAGCGGTGGAGGGAGGCGGATGAGGCGGCTTTCGAGGCTGCCATGGCCCTTTCCACGGCGGGCAACTGCGTCGTGCCGCCGGTGACCCCGTCGTCCCCGCCCAAAGCCGAGCCGGAGGAGCCGGTCTACCTCGAGCGCTACTCCTGGACCGGAGTAGAGCGCAAGTGGGTCAGCGCTCCACCGGTCTGGCTTGGAGCGACGGAGAAGCAGGAGGCGGCCTACCTCGACCACTAGCGCCGCGTTCGGCTGGCCAAGGAGCGCCGGGAGGGCGAGCGCCTGGAGATGCTCGAGCACAAGGCCGAAGAGGAGGCGCGCCAGGCCCAGGCAGCGGCGGCGCAGCTCGACATCGCCCTCTGGAACACGGCGTTCCCCTGGGCCGGCCCTGCGCCGACGCTGATCGACCTCACCGGCCCCAACGCAGACGCTGCCGCCGACAAGGACGCCTAGAGCAGCGCATCGTTCAATTTTTAGTTTTTTATGTTAATTAATGTAATGTGGACTTTCGCCGGCCTTCGTGGCCGGCTTTTATGTTTAATTAAATGCATTTATTTATTTTTAAAATGCTTGCAAAACTTCTTTTTAGCGCGCCGACGAAATGGGTCGGGCCAGCGTTGGGCGCTTGCATCGACCCAAAAAAAAGCGGACGTTTGTGTCCGCCGGGCTGACCCAAACGAAAAAAAAACGGACAAAAGAGCTCTCCGTTTGGGTTGGCCCGTTGAAGTTGCTCTAACAGGTCAAATCGGACGTCCGTTTGGAGTCGTGTGCTGGAGTTGGCCTTGGCCTAACTGTACCACAACAACAAGGACCATACATACATGCATGAACCAACGGTTTTCTTCCTGATGTTGATGAGAGAACGAATTTGACCGGAGTGAAACTGTGTGCCGTCCAACACTGAACCAAGATGGTACTACTATCTGCCACCTGTGTCTCCGCTCAATGTTCAGACAACGGAACTATCGAAGGCAAGGTACATGAAATTGTACTGTTCATAGATAGCAACCGGCCGGGGCCGTCGGTATCGTGGGACGGAGCCAGCAGTTGAGTCAAAGCGGTATCTAAATGGGACGCAGATAGTACTACAGCCTAGCCTGACGGCGGCAGCGAGCACAGCCGGGTCGGGTCGAGGTTGCCAGCAATTCAAGACAGGGACGACTGAGGGAGCCCGTCTTTTCACGAGTGTCCGCGCGGCAGGCTCATCAATCACCGCCCGGCATCCGTCCGTTCACGCACACGGCTAATTTGGTTGCAGCGGATTCCTCCGGGATCCCTGCCTAAAACCAGGGCATGGAACCCACGGGTCCACTTAGGCCCGGGCAAGATCATCTGTGCATTTGGACGTCCTCCAGACGGGGTAAACTGTCCTCATCCACGCCACTTCCACGGAAAGATAATCCACGCGTCGCCGCATCGGGAAGGAGATCCCTGGCTCTCTCGCGATCGTCCGCCTCCGCCTCTGCTTTTCCTTCCTCTATCGAGCGACCACCTCCACCTTCTCCTGGAGCACACCCACCTGCTGTAGTATCGATCCCTAGCTCTCCCCCTCCCGCTTTCCTTGCTGCCAAACTACCACGACTGGTCTCCCCCAAGGAGAGAAGGGGATCCCCACGTGCTGGTTAAAATTCCCTTTGGGGATTTGCTGCCCTGGGTGATTCTCGCTTGACTACCAAATGAGCCCGAAGCGATTTGATCCTCCTCTCTTGCTTGCAGACGCACTGTCTCAGCTCGCAACGCAACGGTGTCAGGCTCGGCGGGGAAGCTCCGGCTACGGCGTTGGCGTGCACTACTGCAGTGCGCGCGGCTGATCAGTTTGGCATGTGATCCTGACCGCCCGATCGCTTCCGTGCCCGGACGCAACCGGCGACCAGGACGATCGACACCGGCGCGCGCGTGCTTCTCGTACCGACCGACGGAAAGGAGAAGATCCGGTTCCTTGTAGGGAGTGTCAGCTTGGAGCACACACAACTCTCGACACATATGGTGGGTGAGGTGAAGGTACAATTGAATGAACGATGGAGGCAGGCACATGGCTGCTCCAGCTTAACTTGGAATCTTTGGATGCGTGGAGAAATGGAGATGGCAACCCATTGGTTTCAGTAGGGTTCCTCGCGAGTCTCACTCGTATAGTTAACCGGAGTGTCTATCATGGTTTGCTTGGTCAGAGGAGATGGTGTGCCGGACCAATTAAGTTTCTCTTGCACACAGAAGCTTTTCTCAAAGTTTGTCAACTTGCCATCGCCGTAAGCACGCAAGCACTGAGTTAGGCTAATTCAGCTGTCATGCACTATCTTTCCGCCAGACACGCAGATTGAAATTAAGCGCCTCCGCACTTGTGTGTGCTAGCGTCCAAGTGAACCACCACATAGACATAGATAATCAGCCAGTCAACCGGTGTCTATAAGCTAATGATGCCGTGGTGATGATGCTAAACTAGTCCAGTATACGTGCATGCGGTGGCACGCTACTCGAGGCCGCCGATCGACCGAGAGAGATCTTGTGAGATCACCGGCGCGGTCACCTCCCAACTAGTATAGCAGAGAGAGGTCTTGGGAGCTCACGCACGCCACTCCCCATCTGAGTTCAGTTCACCCAGCTCTCTACAACAGAGTGGGGTGGGACGTTGGGTGCTACCGTAGCTGTATGGCAGCAGCTGCTGTTGCTTGCTTCCTTTTCCAAGACCGAATCCATCCATCAAGGTGTCAACCGTGCATGCACGACACACACGACTCGGTTCCTTCCTTTCTCACTCCCTCCCCTTCCCTAGCTGGTCACCCCAAAAGGCCCATCAGTCAGTCATGGGCTCGCTTCCTTCGCCTCTTTTCTCGCTTGCAAGTCACCACCATGACTCGCTCACGGGAAAAGGAATGGTTTCCTAGGACAGCGAGGGGTTGACGGACTCATCGGACACAGGTGTACGTACTACGGCGCTGCGTCCGGCCGCTCCTTTTGCACCAACTGCCTCCACTCTACTCCTAGCTGCTAGCTACCGGTTTCATCGCACAACAAGCAACCTACCCAGGCACAGACGCCACCTCTTCCTCTCCTGTTCTCTTGAATTCAATTCTGTTATTTTACAAGCCTTTCTGTACAAGTCAGTCTGATTTTAAGAACTGAAATCTTTCGAGTTTTTTGCTTGCCATTTGAAGAAAGAAAGTCTCATCTTCGTTGTTGTACCAGCTAAGTCCAAACACAGACAACCAAGTTGCTGGAGGATTACATACTTAAAGAAGTCTCAGTCATGTCATATACTTCTTCTGTCCTAAAATAAATGTCTCAACCTTAATACAACTTTGTACTAGAATTAGTATAAATTTGAGACACTTCTTTTGAGACGGAGGAAGTAACATATAAGAAAGAGAAAACAAATCTTTTACACAGATATCAATGTAAGATCTTACGAGTATAGTGTCGACTAAGATTTAGCAAAACTGTTTTTTTCTTCATGATACCCATAGCTCTTTGCAATCTTACGAAGGGGAGAGACCCTACGAGGTTAATCCGTGATCATTTCGGATGTGAAATAGCAAACGCACGGCTACCATCCAATGATCTGCCAACCATATCATGATGAAACTGCACATATGCATGGACCGCTCCGTTGGGGTCAAGCGCACATGCATGCGCTAATCACCGCAGACAAGTTAGCTAAAGTAGGTTTAGGCGATGATCTTTGTAAGGTTTAGTTTTCTGTACCATCAGATTGCATTCTGGCGACTATTTTGGACAAAATTCCTAGTTACATTTAAGTAATAAAGCGGCGACATTGATCCTAAAAAAACTAATGATGATGGCAGAAAGCCTGTTCACTCAAAATAAACCAAGTTTGGTTTAATATTGTGCATTACTTATTAAGTAAAGAAATTTACTAGCGAACGAGGCTCACCACGTAGGGACCTAGGGTGGCTCGTGCTGTGAGTGTGTGACTACGAGCATTCCAGGTGCACACATTGGCATCAATAATCCTACATCTACGTAAAATCGCTACGAAGACTTACATAACCTGCTTGTTTAATCTTCTCCTCCCCTGATTTTCAGGGGTTGGGTGAGGGAGTCCTGGATTAGGAGGTGTTCGGATAGCCGGACTATACCTTCAGCCGGACTCCTGGACTATGAAAATACAAGATTGAAGACTTCGTTCCGTGTTCGGAAGGGACTTTTCTTGGCGTGGAAGGCAAGCTTGGCGATACGGATATACAGATCTCCTACCATTGTAACCGACTCTATATAACCCTAACCCTAGCCGGTGTCTATATAAACCGGAGAGTTTTAATCCGTAGGACAACATACACATCAACAATCATACCATAGGCTAGCTTCTAGGGTTTAGCCTCTCTGATCTCGTGGTAGATCTACTCTTATACTACCCATATCATCAATATTAATCAAGCAGGACGTAGGGTTTTACCTCCATCGAGAGGGCCCGAACCTGCGTAAAACTTCGTGTCCCTTACCTCCTGTTACCATCCGGCCTAGACGCACAGTTCGGGACCCCCTACCCGAGATCCGCCGGTTTTGACACCGACATTGGTGCTTTCATTGAGAGTTCCTCTGTGTCGTCGCCGTCAGGCTCGATGGCTCCTACGATCTTCAACAACGATGCAGTCCAGGGTGAGACATTCCTCCCCGGACAGATCTTCGTCTTCGGTGGCTTCGCACTGCGGGCCAATTCACTTGGCCATCTGGAGCAGATCGAAGGCTACGCCCCTGGCCGTCAGGTCAGATTCGGAAGTTTAGACTACACGGCTGACATCCGCGGGGACTTGATCTTCGACGGATTCGAGCCACTGCCGAGCGCGCCGCACTGTCCCGGCGAGCATGATCTAGCTCTGCCGCCGAACAGTGCCCTAGAGGCCGCACCCGCATCGGCTTCGATCCTTAATTCGGAGCCAACTGCGCCGATCGAGGATGGGCGGTTGGACGCCGCCTCGGGGGCTGTGTAACGCCCCGAGACCGATGTGCCAGGTGTCCTCCAATTATTCGTTGTTGTTGTGTTGTTATTGCTTGCGTGTCATGCATTGCATATCATGTCATGATGTGCATTTCATTTGCATACATGTTCGTCTCATGCATCCGAGCATTTTCCCCGTTGTCCGTTTTGCAATCCGGCGCTCCTATGTCATCCGGTGTCCCTTTCTACCTCTTTTCATGTGCGGGTGTCAAACATTTTCGGATTGGACCGAGACTTGTCATGCGGCCTTGGTTTACTACCGGTAGACCGCCTATCAAGTTTCGTACCATTTGGACTTCGTTTGATACTCCAACGGTTAACCGAGGGACCGAAAAGGCCTCGTGTGTGTTGCAGCCCAACACCCTTCCAATTTGTCCCAAAACCCACATAAACCCTCTCCATCATCTAGAGCGTTCGATCACGATCGCGTGGCCGAAAACCGCACCTCATTTAGACTCTCCTAGCTCCCTCTACCTATATATATGTGCTCCCCTCTGAAATTCTCGCGCAGACGAAACCCTAGATCCACTTCCTTCACGCCGCCGGACACTTCTCCCACCGGCCGGACATGTCCAGCCGCCGCCGCCACCTCGCTCCGCCCTATCCGATGTCGCCACATCACCCCGCCGCCGCCGCTATCCAATCCCGCTTCGCCACCTGTCTCCGCCGCCTTCTCTCTCCTCGCCTGCGCCGCCGCGGCCCTGCGGGCCCAAGGCCGGCCCGCCCGGCCCGAGCGCGACCGCACGCCTGCCCGCGGCCTCCCGAGGCACGCGCCTCCCGCCGGGGCGCGCCGCCCGGCCGCCTCATTGCCGCTCCGCCGCGGAGCAGCAGCTCCGTCCACCGCCACCGCGACGCCGCTCGTCGGACCACCGCCTCGCCGTCACAAGCCCCGGCGCCGGCGACCTCCTCCGCGCCCGCCGCCGCAGTCCGGCCTCAACTCCGGCACCGACTCCGGCCGCCGTCCACCGCATCGGCCTCCCCGCGCCTCCCCGTGCCGCTCCTGCCTCAACTCCGGTGAAGGCCCGGCCCTGCCTCGATCTGCGTGCGACCGGATCAAAACCCTAGATCTGTTTCTATTGCCAGTTTCTATTGCCCATGTTCATCGTATCATAATTCATCATCCGTAACTCCGATTTGAGCATGTAGCGTATCAAAATGTTCGTGTCAGAGAGTACATCATTTCATCTCATTGCATCATTTTCATTTGAGCTCATCTTGATGTCCGAAATGCTGTTGGAAGAGAGCTATTTGAGCTAATTGTCAGATCTGCTGCACCAAATAGCTATTTGTCATTTTTGCCATGATTAATGTGTGCATGATATGCTCATGAGCTCTACATGTGTTTTGTTATATGCTTTGCCATCTTTACAGAGGTGCTATCCATGTATTTTTGTGACATGTGTGGTGACTAGCATAAGCTTGCAAAGTGGTGCATTCGTTAATGCTGATTTCAGGGACTTAGCAATTCCAGCAAGTCCTTGATCTATTTTTATCAATATGCCATATGTTCATATTGTTTCCTAGTGATCCGTGCCTCTTTTGAGGATGATCAGTAAGGATGAATTGTTAATCTTGTGGTGCTCTATCCTTCCATGTCTTTGTTTGTAATTATGGAGCACCCTAGCTTGAGTCAATCGAGCTCTACTTTTGCTATTTCGTGAATCTGGGTAGATTGTCTACTTATTAGCGATTTTGCCGAGGATGTTGTAGTTGATCCGTGCATGCTATGTTGTTGTTCTTGCCATGTCTAGCTTATATAATGTGTATTCTTGATGGGTTTATGCTTAGGTTTTCATGCCTTGCTCTGTAATGAGTGCATCGAGCTCGTAAACATGCCTACCTGTTAATAGATTTGCATGCTCCAGTTTTTCTCTAAGTCTAAGATCTGATTATGTTTTTGCCATGTTCACATGCTTGCAATTGTATTTTCTGATCCCTTTTGGCTCAAGGTCACTAAGGGACTTTTGTTAAGTGATTTGAGTAGCTTCATTTCATGCCTTGCTTTGCCATGTTAAGTTCCTGTAGCGTATAGTTTTCATGCTCCAAAGTGTGCTACTTGATCTGAAATTCCAGACTTGTGTTAATTTCACCAAGTCTGAAACTTGTTTACCAATTGCACTTTTGCCATGCTTGTTTGAACCTGTTAGTGGATGAATTAGCCGTAGCTCAGTGTTCATCTTTTGTTAAGCATCTTGAGTGGATCTCTGCCATGTATTTTTTTTGCCATGTTTGAGTGTTGTAGCATAATTATCTTGATGCATTTAGATGGCTACTTGCTGATTATCGCAGACCGATGCCATATTTGTTTTGCTTGCCATTTCCAAACCGTGCATCCGATTCCGGCGATCTTTATATCGATTTCAACCGAAATCACCTCACCTTTCTAGTGGCACTCTTTGATTTCCAAGTTGAGGCCAGGTTCAATCATTCATTTGCATATCATGCATATGCATCGCATACCGCATCCCGCATATCATACCATGTTCATGTGTTGGTTGTTTACTATGTTGTGTGTTTCTTTCCGGTGTTTGCTTCTTCGGTTTGGTTCCGATATCGTCGCGTTTATGAGGACCCGTTCGTCTACGTCTGTTTATCTTTTTCATGGACTCGTTCTTCTTCCTTGCGGGATTTCAGGCAAGATGATCATACCCTCGAAATCACTTCTATCTTTGCTTGCCTAGTTGCTCGCTCTTTTGCTATGCCTATGCTACGATTCCTACCACTTGCTTATCATGCCTCCTATATTTTTGAACCAAGCCTCTAACCCACCTTGTCCTAGCAAACCGTTGTTTGGCTATGTTACCGCTTTGCTCAGCCCCTCTTATAGCGTTGTTAGTTGCAGGTGAAGATTGAAGTTTGTTCCTTGTTGGAACATGGAGATGTTGTTCCTTGTTGGAACATGTTTACTTGTTGGGATATCACAATATCTCTTATTTAATTAATGCATCTATATACCTGGTAAGGGGTGGAAGGCTCGGCCTTATGCCTGGTGTTTTGTTCCACTCTTGCCGCCCTAGTTTTCGTCATATCGGTGTTATGTTCCCGGATTTTGCGTTCCTTACGCGGTTGGGCTATTATGGGAACCCCTTGACAGTTCGCCTTGAATAAAAATCCTCCAGCAATGTCCAACCTTGGTTTTACCATTTGCCACCTAGCCTTTTATTTTCCCTTGGGTTCTGCAGACTCAAGGGTCATCTTTTAACCCCCCCCCCCGGGCCAGTGCTTCTCTGAGTGTTGGTCCAAACTAGAGCCCCTTGCAGCGCCACCTCGGGGAAACTCGAGGGCTGGTTTTAGTTGTACGGACTGCTCATCTGAGTGTGCCCTGAGAACAAGATATGTGCAGCTCCTATCGGGATTTGTCGGCACATTCGGGCGGTGTTGCTGGACTTGTTTTACCATTGTCGAGGATGTCTTGTAACCGGGATTCCGAGCCTGATCGGGTCTTCCCGCTACAAGGAATATCCTTCATTGACTGTGAGAGCTTGTGATGGGCTAAGTTGGGACACCCCTGCAGGGATTTGAACTTTCGAAAGCCGTGCCCGCGGTTATGGGCAGATGGGAATTTGTTAACGTCCAGTTGTAGAAAACCTGAAGTTGACCTTAATTAAAATACATCAACCACGTGTGTAACCGTGATGGTCTCTTTCCGGCGGAGTCCGGGAAGTGAACACGGTGTTGGAGTTATGCTTGACGTAGGTTCTTCTAGGATCACTTCTTGATCATACTTTCATCGACCGTGCTTTGCCTTCTCTTCTCGCTCTCTTTTGCGTATGTTAGCCACCATATATGCTAGTCGCTTGCTGCAGCTCCACATATTACCTTACCTTACCCATAAGCTTAAATAGTCTTGATCGCGAGGGTGCGAGATTGCTGAGTCCCTGTGGCTCACAGATACTTCCAAAACCAGCTTGCAGGTGCCGTTGAACCGTGCAGATGACGCAACCAAGCTCAGGAGGAGCTCGATGAAGATCTTGCCCTTTGTGTTGTTTCATTCTAGTTGATCAGTAGTGGAGCCCAGTTGGGGTCGATCGGGGACCGTGTCGCATTTGGGGTTCTTCTTTTATTTTGGCTCCGTAGTCGGGCCCTGATTGTATTTGGATGATGTAATGCTTTATTCATGTAATTGTGTGAAGTGGCGATTGTAAGCCAACTATGTATCTTTTCCCTTATGTATTACATAGGTTGTGTGAAGATTACCTCACTTGCGACATTGCTTTCAATGCGGTTATGCCTCTAAGTCGTGCTTCGACACGTGGGAGATATAGCCGCATCGAGGGTGTTACAGGCTGCGATCCCAGCGGCGATTGAGCCGAACACTAGCCCCGTACTCTGCGAGACTCGTGACTCCAAGGAGCCGTACTCCGAACACTCCGCGCCCGTGCCAATCGAATCCGATTGGGCGCCGATCATGGAGTTCACTGCTGCGGACATCTTTCAGCACTCGCCTTTTGGCGATATTCTGAAGACACTGAAGTCTCTCTCTTTATCAGGAGAGCCCTGGCCGGACTACGGTCAGCAAGGTTGGGATTCGGACGATGAAGAAATTCAAAGACCACCCACCACCCACTTTGTAGCCACTATCGATGACTTAACCGACATGCTCGACTTCGACTCCGAAGACATCGACGGTATGGACGCCGATGAAGGAGATGATGAAGAACCATCGCCTACTAGGCCCTGGAAAGCCACCTCGTCATATGACATATACATGGTGGACACCCCAAAAGAGGGAGATGGCGATGGAATAACGGAGGATGACCCCTCCAAGAAACAGCCTAAGCGCCGACGTCAGCGGCGCCGCTCAAAATCCCGCCAAAACAAACACGGTGATTTCAGCACGGGAGATAATAATACTCCGGAAAGCGCCGAAGAAAACCCCCTCCAGCAAGATTTAGCACAGGAGGATGGAGAAACCAGCCCTCATGAGAGAGCGGCAGACAAAGAGGTCGAGGACGATAATTATATGCCTCCCTCCGAAGACGAGGCAAGCTTCGACGACGACGAATTCGTCGTGCCAGAGGATCCCGTCGAGCAAGAGCGTTTTCAACGCAGGCCTATGGCCACGGCAAGAAGCCTCAAGAAAAAACAGCAACAGCTTAGAGCTGATCAAGATTTGCTAGTTGACAGATGGACTGAAGTCCTTGCGGCTGAAGAGCATAAACTCGAACGCCCCTCCAAGAGCTACCCAAAGCGCAGGTTGCTACCCCAATTAGAGGAGGAAGCACTTGATGCGGCCGACTGGCCACCTCGTGGCCGCGACAGAGAGGCCTCTCGGCCCTCCACTCAAGCCGCACCTCATACCAAGGCATGGGACTATGCGCCGGACTTACGAGATATGTTGGAGGACAAGGCAAGGCAAACAAGATCGATCTACGGATCGCGTGGGCGCCCCACGGCTCGAGACGGCAACCGTCACGCCAGCCACAAATTTGGCAGGGCCGAACACAGTACACAAAGCTCATTGGAGCTACGTCATGATATAGCCAAGTACAGAGGCGCCGCACACCCACTCTGCTTTACAGACGAAATAATGGATCATCAAATCCCCGAGGGTTTCAAACCCGTAAACATAGAATCATATGATGGCACAACAGATCCTGCGATATGGATCGAGGATTATCTCCTTCATATCCACGTGGCCCGCGGCGATGATTTATACGCCATCAAATACCTCCCACTCAAGCTTAAAGGACCAGCTCGGCATTGGCTTAACAGCTTGCCAACAGGATCAATCAGCTGTTGGGAGGACCTGGAAGCCGCATTCCTCGACAATTTCCAGGGCACTTATGTGCGACCCCCAGACGCCGATGACCTAAGTCACGTAATTCAACAGCCAGATGAATCGGCCAGGCAATTCTAGACACGGTTCCTAACAAAGAAAAATCAAATAGTCGATTGTCCGGACGCTGAGGCCCTAGCAGCCTTCAAGCACAATATCCGTGACGAGTGGCTGGCCCGGCACCTTGGACATGAAAACCCGAAATCTATGGCAGCACTCACGACACTCATGACCCGCTTTTGCGCGGGAGAAGACAGCTGGCTTGCTCGTAGCAACAATATAATCAAGAACCCTGGTAATTCGGACACCAGGGACAGTAGTGTCAGGTCGCGTCGCAACAAACAGAAGCGCCGCATTAACGGCGATAATGCAGATGATACGGCAGTTAATGCCGGATTCAGAGGCTCTAAATCCGGTCAGCGGAAAAAGCCATTCAAAAGGAATCCTAGGGGCCCGTCCAGTTTGGACCGAATACTCGACCGCTTATGCCAGATACATGGCACCCCCAAAAAGCCGGCCAATCACACCAACAGGGATTGTTGGGTGTTCAAGCAGGCAGACAAGTTAAACGCCAAAAACCAAGACAAGGGGCTGCATAGTGATACGTCTCCAACGTATCTATAATTTTTGATTGCTCCATGCTACTTTATCTACTGTTTTGGACTATATTGGGCTTTATTTTCCACTTTTATATTATTTTTGGGACTAACCTATTAACCGGAGGCCCAGCCCAGAATTGCTGTTTTTTTTGCCTATTTCAGTATTTCGAGGAAACAGAATATCAAACGGAGTCCAAACGGAATGAAACCTTCGGGAACGTGATCTTCTCACCGAACGTGATCCAGGAGACTTGGACCCTACTCTAAGAAGTTTCCGGGGAGGTCACGAGGGTGGAGGGCGCCCCCCCCCCCTGGGCGCGCCCCCTGCCTCATGGGCCCCTCGGAGCTCCACCGACGTGCTCCTTCCTCCTATATATACCTACGTACCCCCATTAGACCAGAGGGGAGCCAAAAACCTAATTCCACCGCCGCAACTTCCTGTATCCACGAGATCCCATCTTGGGGCCTGTTCCGGAGCTCCGCCGGAGAGGGCATCCATCACGGAGGGCTTCTACATCAACACCATAGCCCTTCCGATGAAGTGTGAGTAGTTTACTTCAGACCTTCGGGTCCATAGCTAGTAGCTAGATGGCTTCTTCTCTCTTTTTGGATCTCAATACAATGTTCTCCCCCTCTCTCGTGGAGATCTATTCGATGTAATCTTCTTTTTGCGGTGTGTTTGTTGAGACCGATGAATTGTGGGTTTATGATCCAACTTATCTATGAATAATATTTGAATCTTCTCTAAATTCTTTTATGTATGATTGAGTTATCTTTGCAAGTCTCTTCGAATTATCCGTTTGGTTTGGCCAACTAGATTGGTAGTTCTTGCAATGGGAGAAGTGCTTAGCTTTGGGTTCAGTCTTGCGGTGTCCTTACTCAGTGACAGAAAGAGTTGCAAGCCACGTATTGTATTGTTGCCATCGAGGATAACAAGATGGGGTATTTATCATATTGCATGAATTTATTCCTCTACATCATGTCATCTTGCTTAAGGCGTTACTCTATTTTTAACTTAATACTCTAGATGCATGCTGGATAGCGGTCGATGAGTGGAGTAATAGTAGTAGATGCAGGCAGGAGTCGGTCTACTTGTCACGGACGTGATGCCTATATACATGATCATACCTAGATAACCTCATAACTATGCTAAATTCTATTAATTGCTCAACAGTAATTTGTTCACCCACCGTAGAATATCTATGCTCTTGAGAGAAGCCACTAGTGAAACCTATGGCCCCCGGGTCTATTCTCATCATATCAATCTCCATTACTTTATTTTACTTGTTTTGCTTTTACTTTTCACTTTGCATCTTTATACCAAAAATACCAAAAATATTATCTCTATCAGATCTCACTCTCGTAAGTGACCGTGAAGGGATTGACAACCCCTAAGCGTTGGTTGCGAGTTGCTACCGTTTTGTGCAGGTACGAGGGACTTGCGCGTGACCTCCTACTGGATTGATACCTTGGTTCTCAAAAACTGAGGGAAATACTTACGCTACTGTGCTGCATCACTCCCTCCTCTTCGGGGAAAACCAACGCTAGCTCGAGATGTAGCACATAGCGATGACGACGAGGAGCCCCGGCCACCGAACAACAGGGGACAGAAGGGTTTTCCCCCACAAGTGCGGACGGTGAACATGATATACGCAACCCACATCCCCAAGAGGAAGCGGAAGCGCACGTTAAGGGACGTATATGCGATAGAGCCAGTCGCCCCAAAGTTCAACCCATGGTCCTCCTGCCCGATCACCTTTCATCAAAGGGACCACCCCACTAGCACCCGTCACGGCGGCTTCGCCGCATTGGTTCTAGACCCAATTATTGACGGATTTCATCTCGCTAGAGTCCTTATGGACGGCGGCAGCAGCCTGCACCTGCTTTACCAGGATACAGTGCGGAAAACGGGCATAGATCCCTCGAGGATTAAGCCCACCAAAACGACCTTTAAAGGCGTAATACCAGGTGTAGAGGCCAACTGTACAGGCTCAGTCACACTTGAAGTGGTCTTCGGATCTCCGGATAATTTCCGAAGCGAGGAGTTAATCTTCGACATAGTCCCGTTTCGCAGTGGTTATCACGCACTGCTCAGGCGAACCGCATTCGCTAAGTTCAATGCGGTACCGCATTACGCATACCTTAATCTCAAGATGCCAGGCCCTCGAGGAGTAATTACGGTCAATGGAAACACCGAACTCTCCCTCCAAACGGAGGAGCACATGGCGGCCCTTGCAGCGGAAGTACAAAGCAGCCTCTCCAGGCATTTCTCCAGTCCGGCCACTAAACGACCGGACACCGTCAAGCGCGCCCGGAGTAACCTACAACAAGACCGCCTAGCACGATCCGAGCAGGCGTAGAAATGCGGCCCCAACCCCAACCCTCGCAAAAAGGCGACGTCAGTACTTCGCGTACATAACTACGCTCTAGAGATACCATGGGCACAGGGGGAGGGGCACCATCGCGGCACGCCCAAAACACGGGTTAAACCGTACCAGGGGCTGCCGATTTTTTTTAAATTTTTTTTTACTTTCAGGACTCCATTCTTCGGATGGCCTGTTCGGCAGTTCAATTGCCGCACAAACGATGCAAGAACCTGGGAAGCAGACAAGCCACGCCGCATTACGGAACTCCCAGGTGGTCTCTGTCACGAGCAGTATACCTGTTTCGCATATTATTCCGCAGCTTGCCCCTGGAGCAGACATGTTACATAGTCCAACCTTTTGCTTATCGCATTATTTGTATCGTTCTGCTTTGATCTCAGCTCTTTTTAATAAACAATGCATAGCTTTTGTCTATTTTTGCATTACTCTTTTTTTATATTTATATATGTTCCTTAACGACATGTTGCACCCGTACACTTTGGTACGGCCAAAATACGCCAGGGGCTTCAGTACCCCTCAACATGGTGTGAGAAGTCCGAACACTTTAACAAGTGCGGCACCCCGAACTTATAGCATTATATGCATCGGCTCCGAATCATGTCTTGGGTCAATAGTTGGGTTTGCCCGGCTCCTATGTTTTGGTGCCTTACGTTCCGCTATATCGGCTAAGGTAGCACTAGGAGAACCACTGCGTTGTGCCCCGGTTGATCTGGGTCGAGCACCTCACTGGAGAAAGCTAAAACTGACCGTCATGATGAGGCGAGAGCTGGTCGCTGTTTGAGAGGTCTTTTCGAGTCCTTAAAGACTTATGCCGCTTAGGGCGAGGAGCCGGCTCTGTCCGGCCATGGCGTGGATAGCGCCCCGAACTCGGTCTTCCGAATACCAGGGGCTTCGCCGAAATTTAAAATTATAAAATTCTATGGCTAATTGAGAGTGTTCACGCATTATAGTCCGATTGCCTTGTTCGTTGGGCTGAGCGCCTCCCTCAAAGGACCCAAACATGGGAAAAGGAGCCCTCAGGTTTATCCCCGAACACCCCAGCACAGCGGCACGGGGGCAGAAGTCGACGACTCGCCATCTCTCAGAATTGATAAACAGCCGCCCAAAAGGTAATATTTTAAATTCAAACAGCATTGCTTAGCGCATATGAACAAGTTTTCAGCGCACAGGACAAAACGAGCGAGTTTTACTCAAAAATTACATCCATAGAACATTCATCCGCCACAAGGCGGGCACCCTTCAGAACATCCTTATAATAATTTTCGGGTTTGTGATGCTCTTTCCCCGGCGGTGGCCCGTCCTTCACAAGCTTCTCAGCATCCAGCTTGCCCCAGTGCACCTTCGCACGGGCAAGGGCCCTACGGGCACCTTCAATGCAGATGGGGCGCTTGATAACTTCGAGCCTTGGACAGGCCTCCACCAGCCGCCGCACCAGCCCGAAATAGCTCCCAGGCTGAGCCTCTCCAGGCCACAGCCGAACTATGAGGCCCTTCATGGCCTGTTCGGCCGCCTTGTGGAGCTCGACCAGTTGCTTCAACTGGTCGCTCAAGGGCACGGGGTGTCCGGCCTCAGCGTACTGAGACCAGAACACCTTCTCCGTCGAGCTGCCCTCCTCGGCTCGATAGAATGCGGCGGCATCAGATATACTCCGGGGAAGATCTACGAACGCGCCTGGAGAACTCCGGATTCGGGTAAGTAACAAGTAACTCACGCTTATGTGTTTACTTTGCATAAAGAATGCCTTACCCGCCGCTATCTTCTTCACCTCATCCAACTCCTGGAGGGTCTTCTGGGATTCGGCCTTGGCAGACTTGGCACTTTCAGTAGCCGCCGCGAGCTCGGACGCTCGCGTCCTTGAGTCACGCTCCAAACTCTCATGTTTTTCCATGAGAGCCTGGAGCTCTTGCCGCACCTTGCCAACCTCAGCCTCATACTTTTCTCGCTCAGTGCGCTCCGCGGCCGACCTCTTCTCGTCCTCGAGCAGCGCTTGCTTCAGGGTCGCCACCTCAGACGTGGCCCCTACAATAGCCACGATACTCCTGTCATTTTTTGCAATTGCACCTTTTTATACACATTTATACAAGGTATTTCTTACCTTCACTGTCCTCGAGATGCTTCTTGGCATGTCTGAGCTCTTGCTCGGACCGCTCGAGGTCCTGATTTAGCACGTCCACTTCCGCAGTCAGTGCGGCGGACGCCAGCAGGGAAGCCTGCACACGCATATTGACTTCTTTTTGTTAGACTCCTGTGAATTTTATTTGATCCTCTATTCGGCTTTTCTTCCCGAACGCCAAACAGAGCATCAGGGGCTACTGTCTATGCGGTAATGTTATTTACACATTCTTTACTTACCTCAAAACCTATTAAAAGGCTTGTAAAAGCTTCAGTCAGTCCGCTCTTGGCGGACTGAACCTTCTGGACCACCGCACTCATAATAGTGCGGTGCCCCTCGTCGATGGAGGCGCCTTGGAGCGCCTCCAACAGATTGTCCGGCGCCTCCGGTTGGACGGAGGTCGCCGGCGCGGTGGGCTTGCTCCTCTTCGAAGGAGGTCCCCCGCCGAACTCTGGAACCTTTGAAGGTTCCGGAGCGGTGTCCGGCCTAGGGCCGGACTTGGAGCCCTGGGGGGTTTCGTCTCCTTTACTCCTGGAGTCCGGGAGGTCGCCTTGCGGCGCCTGCAGGACCACCTCCTCCCGGATTGGAACCTGTTGGGACAACACTTCGGTGTCGTCCGTAGGGCGGGGGGAGGAAGCCGTCGGCAGCGAGTTCACGTCCGACGAGTCTAGTGAGCAGCTCGACGACGCGTCGAGCCGGTCTTTGGGTGGGCTGCATAAACATATTCGACATAAGGGAAAGCTGTGCAATAAACGAATACTATGAAATCACTTCGGTATCCGGATACTTACGATTTCGCCAGGGGCTTGGCCCTGGGTGGCCACTCCTCTTCACCGTCGTCGGCGTTGGTGGAGTAGTCCGGAGAAGGGGTTCTCCCCTTCTTGGACCCTTCGGCCTCCCGAGTTGGGGCGGCCTTCCTTTTCTTCCCTTCCCCCGCTGGAGGGGGAGGGGTCTCTTCTTCCTCCTCCTCATCTTCGTGGGAGGAGTGCGTCTTGGATTCGTCGGATGATGAATCTGACACCTCCGGGCGTCGGGCACTCTTTCGAGTCCCCATGGCCTTCTTCTTGGCCTTCTTCTTGGCCTTCTTCTCCGGCACCACATAGGGTGCCGGAACCAGCAGCTTCACCAATTGAGCGTCCGCTGGGCCTTCGGGCAAAGGAGCCGGACAGTTGACCTGTCCGGACGTCACCTGCCAATCCTGTCAAAGGAAAGGGAGCTTAGATACCGCATGGATTCAAACTATGAAACACTGATACCCTGTAAAAGGAAAAAAAATAGCTTACCGCAAGAGCGTGACGCTGTGCACTGAATCCGCGATCCTCAGTAGCGGATGCGGGAGCCACGGCGCCCTTGAAAAGCACCTTCCAGGCATCTTCGTACGTCGTGTCGAAGAGCCTGCTCAAAGTTTGGTGCCGCGCCGGGTCGAACTCCCATAGGTTGAAAGCCCGTTGTTGGCACGGGAGGATCAAGCGGATGAGCATAACCTGGACTAAGTTGACAAGTTTGAGCTTCTTGTCCACCAGGGTTTTGATGCATGTTTGGAGTCCGGTCAGCTCTCCTTTTTTACCCCACGACAGGCCCGTCTCTTTCCAGGACGTGAGCCGCGTTGGGGGTCTGGACCGGAACTCAGGGGGTGCGACCCATTCGGCGTCGCGCGGCTCGGTGATGTAAAACCACCCCGATTGCCACCCCTTCAGGGTCTCCACAAAGGAGCCCTCGAGCCATAGGACGTTGGCCATCTTGCCCACCATGGCGCCTCCGCACTCCGCCTGGTTGCCGCGCACCACCTTCGGCTTGACGTTGAAGGTCTTGAGCCATAGGCCGAAATGGAGGCGGATGTAGAGGAAAGCCTCGCACACGACGCCAGATCGTGGAAATCCAGGCCATAGTAGAACATGAGCCCCCAGAAAAATGGATGGAGAGGAAAACCCAGTCCGCGGAGGAAATGGGGGAGGAACACCACCCTCTCATGGGGCCTTGGGGTGGGGATGAGCTGCCCCTTTTCGGGAAGCCGGTGCACAATGTCGTTAGACAAGTATCCGGCCTTTCTTAGTCTTTTGATGTGTCCCTCCGTGACAGAGGAGACCATCCACTTGCCTCCCGCTCCGGACATGGCTGGAGAAGGTTGAGGTGAGGAGTGCGGACTTGGGCGCTGGAGCTCGAGTGCGCAAGAATGGATAGGCGAAGGAGGAAGAAGGCGTAGGTGAAAAGGTAGATCTTTATCCCCTTATATGGGTGGACGCAACTACATGTCCCCACCAGCCTGGTAAAACTCGCTTATCTCCCAAGCGCCGTAATCAAAGGCGCGGTTGGGTTACCCACGCCCGTATTGATGAGAATCCCGGAATAAGGGGACAAGATCTCTGCTTTAACAAGACGTGCCAAAACCGCCTCGCATAACGCGCTGAGATGGGACAGTAAAACAGTTCGAATAAAAGCTTGGCCGTGGTGCGATGTCACACTACGAAGTGCGTCAGCAGATTAGATTTGTGTAAATATTATTCTCTCTATGGCAATATGTGGAAACTTATTTTGCAGAGCCGGACACTATCTTTTTGTTCAAAATCTTCTATGAAGTACTTGGAGGAGGAACCCGCCTTGCAATGCCGAAGACAATCTGCGTGCCGGACTCATCGTCATTGAAGCCTGGTGCAGGGGCTACTGAGGGAGTCCTGGATTAGGGGGTGTTCGGATAGCCGGACTATACCTTCAGCCGGACTCCTGGACTATGAAGATACAAGATTGAAGACTTTGTCCCGTGTCCGGAAGGGACTTTCCTTGGCGTGGAAGGCAAGCTTGGCGATACGGATATACAGATCTCCTACCATTGTAACCGACTCTATGTAACCCTAACCCTATCCGGTGTCTATATAAACCGGAGGGTTTTAGTCCGTAGGACAACATACACATCAACAATCATACCATAGGCTAGCTTCTAGGGTTTAGCCTCTCTGATCTCGTGGTAGATCTACTCTTGTACTACCCATATCATCAATATTAATCAAGCAGGACGTAGGGTTTTACCTCCATCGAGAGGGCCCGAACCTGGGTAAAACTTCGTGTCCCTTGCCTCCTGTTACCATCCAGCCTAGACGCACAGTTCGGGACCCCCTACCCGAGATCCGCCGGTTTTGACACCGACAGTGGGCCCCTTCCCGCCTAATTATCCACTAATATGGCTCCACGTTGCTATTTACGTAAAGTACGTAACAACTATTACGTAGGTCTAGCATTGCCCCATTGGCATTGGCATGGACTGGAAGGTGCAAACACCAAAGCGGAAAGGAAGCAGTGGAACACAGCAAATCAACCGGCGGCTCAGTATGCTACATCCTCCGTCCGGATTTGTTACGGCTTCGTATATTGGGTCAAATTTTAATCAATTTTAACTAATATAATGTAATTTATATGTCATAAAAGATTATATCATGAAAACCTCTTTCCAATACAAATATAATACTTTGTTTAAATCAACAAAAATTAGTATGGATCGAGGGAGTAGTATTTTGTTGTTGTATCATGTACTTCGTATTTTCTTGGTAATATAGATGGTCAAAGTTTGACTTGAAGAACAAGGGAGGAGCGGCCCGACGGCTAGATGGAGTGGCTGCAGCGCCGACAACAGCTGCAGCAAGTGGGCAGGGGCTCACCGAGATCGGTGGAGAAACAAGAGAGAGAGGACTCGGAGAGTATATGAGGTTTGACGGTGGGGTCAGGTTATTCGCACCAACGAGGCGATGGACATCTCTCACTTCTTACCTAGATTATAGACCAAAGTGGGGTTTACGGACAATTCAAAGAAATAGTGACAGTTGGGGGAGGGGGTAGGAGGGTTGTCCTTTGGAGGATGTAGCTATGGAGCGGAGCGGTTAGGAGGAGAAACTCGAGAGCTTACTCGACACCGCTTAAGTGGGAGGCTCCAATGATGGCCTTGTGTAAGATTGGGCACCATCGCATGGGCCACAGCTAACGTCGCCCTATAGCAGAGACCATGTGCATAGCTCTTGTACTGATCTCACGCTCCCAATCTAGGTTTCCACCTCCGAGTAGTCGTTGCCCTTGCCGCTGGTACCTCTACTGTGACTGAGTTGATGTCGTCGCAGAGTTTCTCCGCCGCCATGGAGCGAGAGGAGAGGAAGGAGGAGAGAGAGAGAGCGTGCGGGGGGGGGGGACTGAAACGACCGCGTTTGCCTGAGCCGGTGAACGGTCGTCACCCCGTGCGGTCTTGTCCCTACCACGTGGCCTGGTGGGGCTGACTGGTCAAAATCTAGCTAATTATCTTATAGTGTTTTGTTAGAAAGATTATGCCCCAGTAGGCTGCATTATACAGCAAACCACAAATGGGATGGTTTTTAAAAATCCTAACCAAGAATGTGATGGTTTTACACTATTCGTTCTGAGAAAGAGAGAAAGACATGGTGCAAGAAGGGGTAGGAGAGAGATGGACATGTCATATGGATTACGGTGAGTCAATGAATGTAACGGGACTGTCCTTTTTGCAACTGTGCCGGCTTTCCAAAAATATTAGAAGCTAAAGAGTCAGAATTCGATTCCGAGTTTCCGACAAACATAGATTCCAGGTTTATTTTCTCCCAGCGTTACTCCTTAAGAACAAATTTGTGGAGAAGGCCTTCGGACATGACCGTTGGAATGATCTCACGTTGCAGCACCTCATCGAATTCATGGATTTTTGGTTGGAATTGCAAGCAGTTATCCTAAATGTTCACACTAGGGATGCCATTGTTTTGAACAACACGACCTCAGGCGAACACCACCTCCTCAGCATATTTGGTGCAACTTGAAGACTCAAACGCGAACCTCCCTGGAAGCCTATGGTTAGTAAAAATTAGGCACCGCCGAAGCATATATTCTTTGTTTGGCTAGTCATACAAGGTCATTTGTGGACCGCGAACCGACTTCAACGAAGATATTGGCCAAATTGTAGGCTATGTCATGCCTTGCGAGAGGGAACCAGAGACGACAACACATCTTCTTTTCAAGTGTAGATACACAAGACACATTTGGGTCAACATTCAAGGATGGCTCGGGCTAAAACAAGTGAACAATGATGACGGAGCAACTTCAACTCGATAAAGGATTTATGGCACTCCATAAATGTCAGCGAGGTGTCTGCAAGGGACTTGCTTCCCTTGTTATGGTTACATCATGGGAGATTTGGTATGAGAGAAATGTCAGGGTTTTAGAAATTGTGCATCCATGTCGGGCACCGTGTTTAGTAAGATCAAAAGATAGCCTCTATTATGGGAGTAGGCACGGCCAAATACTCAGGATCCGTGATTCCGTGAGAGTAGTTTGTTGTATCTCCAACCATTTGGTCATCTTTTGTGTGTAAACTCGTCTTAATTAATGTGATGTGGCTAAACTTTCGCCTCCATTTTCTCTATTATTAAAAAAATAATAGTGTTTTTTTCTATTAGGCGGAGTGTTTCGTCCAACATTGGATGTATTTTATGATCATTTTTTAAAAACCACCTTAATCCTCTCATCTTTTATTGACTTATCAAATAAACTATATTTTCTTTGGCAAGTGTACCCGAGGATCAAAAGGAGGGAATCTGGGATTCTGGGCTGGAACAGGCCAGAGATGGTCGTTCCTTGCAGGGGAGTGTGAGCTTGGAGCGCACACAACTTTCAACACAGAGTACTGATCTAAGGCCAACTCCACCGCGCGACCCTATCCTATTCGACCCCGTCCGTTTGGGGTAAAAGGGACAAAAAAGGCGGTCCAGCGCGCGGGAGCAAACGGACTTTTGTCCGCTTTGTGTCCGCTTTCGACCCATTCCCGGCCCAAACTTGCGCCGGTTTTGGGGTGAAACGGACACCACGCGGACGGGCGGGACGCCCGCGCTTGTCCTCCCCTGGCCCGCCTGTCGGGGACACTAGCAGTCCCTCCGCTCCCAACGCTTCACCCTCTCTCCCCGCCCCGCCCCGTCGCCGGCGCCGCCGCTATTCTCCGGCCGCCTCCTCACCGCGCAGCCCCCCCCCTCCCCGCCATACCAAACTACGTCTCGACATGGCCGTCACCACGCCCGCGCTTCCGCCGTAGTTTTGGTCGTCGATCGGAGGAGGTTTGGCCGTGGCCGTCCTTGCCGGTGGCAGAGTCGGACACGACTGCCGGCGACGTACCACGGCGGCCGAGGCAGATTCCGACGAGAGCTCCAGAGCGGCCTGTAGCCGGCCGGCAACCACCCTGCTGCGTCGAGGTGATCATCGCGGCCTCTTCGCCACCACGATCGCAAGGTGTTCGACCTTTTGCCAACAAAGGTATGGACAGTGGAGACGAGTTTTTCTTCCATCACTTCCTTTGTTCATCGGACGATTCGTCGTCGAATGATGACGATCTTGTGGTGGCTGCACTGGTCGTTCATGACCATATTCAACGGCAGCTTCCTTGGTACAGGGGGTCAGTCCCTGGCCGTGCTCCCAACCTGAACCGCAACAGGGAGAGAGGCCACGCCCTGCTCTATGCAGATTACTTTGCCAACACCCCGCTCTTCAGGCCGAATAAATTTCGTCGCCGTTTTCGTATGGCAAGGCATGTGTTCAATCGTATCCGAGAGGGAGTGGTTGCTCATGACCCATACTTCGAGTGCAAGACGGATGCCCTTGGCAAGCTTGGATTCTCCTTCTATCAGAAATGCACCGCGGCCATCCGCATGCTTGCATATGGAATTCCAGGCGATCTGGTGGATGAGTATGTGCGTATGAGTGAGACAACATGTCTGATGTCAATGTACAAGTTTTGCCAGGCTGTGATCGAGGTCTTTGGGCCAGAGTACTTGAGGCAGCCAACTGCCGCTGATACAGAGAGATTGTTGGCGACCAACGCAGCTAGAGGATTTCCAGGTATGCTTGGCAGCATAGATTGTATGCACTGGGAGTGGAAGAACTGTCCATTTGCTTGGCAGGGCCAGTACAAGGGGCATGTTAACGGGTGCACTGTCATATTAGAAGCGGTGGCATCACAAGATCTTTGGATATGGCATTCTTTCTTCGGCATGGCAGGTTCTCACAATGATATCAACGTGCTGCAGCGTTCTCCAGTCTTCGCGAGGCTTGCAGAAGGCCACTCCCCACCTGTCAACTTTGAGATCAACGGCCACCATTACAACAAGGGATACTATCTAGCAGATGGTATATATCCTCAGTGGTCAACTTTTGTGAAGACAATCTCGAAACCCCAAGGTGAGAAGAGAAAGAGATTTGCCCAAATGCAAGAGAGTGTTAGAAAGGATGTGGAACGTGCTTTTGGTGTGCTTCAATCCCGGTGAGGTATCGTTCGAAACCCTGCACTGTCATGGGATGAAGGGAAGCTTTGGAAGGTGATGACTACTTGTGTGATCATGCACAACATGATCGTCGAGGACGAGCGGGATGAAAGTATCTTCGACCAAGGATTTGATTATCAAGGTGAAAATATTGAGCCCCTGCACCAAGACCCGGCCACATTTGAACAGTTTGCCCAATTCCACCGTGAGATGCGTGATTGGCACACTCATGTGAATCTTCAAAATGACTTGGTTGAGCACGTGTGGGATCACATTGGCAACCAATAGATGTATTTCTCTATTTTATGTTCAGTCAAGACAATTTCGATTTGGTTGTAAAACTATTTTATTAAAGACAATTTCAATTGGGTTGTAAAACTATTTTAATTTTCAGACAAATATTTGAGTTGGAAAGTAGTTTTAATGCAAATTTGGGCATTTCTTGGCCCTGACGGACAGGATGGGGTAAAAGCATGCGGCCGCGCGGACACGACCCTAAATCCCTACCCAAAGGGACAAAAATAGGACAAAACGAACATCCGTTTGGGTCGCGCGGTGGAGTTGGCCTAATGGTACTACCTTGATCTGATTGACGAGTGGGTGAGGTGAAGGTACAGTTGAATGGACAACCGAGGCAGGCGGGCAGGCACATGGGCCAGCAGCAGCTTTGTGGTTTAACTTGGAATCTTGGATGCGTGGCGAATCGGAGATGGCAACCCATCGTTTTTACTAGTCGTATGCTCCATGGTTTCTCTTCTTTGTTGTGTTTCCTGTCAGTCTCACACATAGTTTCTTTGTCACAGAATAAGTGTTACAACTCTATACTAACTCTAATACATAGTTGTATTAAAGTTAAGATAATTATTTTAGGACGAAGGGAGTAGTATTTAACTGCAATATTATCATGGTTTGTTGTCCCTTCAGAGACATCTAATCACGGTTTGTTCGATCAGAATAGAGGGTGCGCCCCACTAATAAGTTTGGACTCTGATAAATGTTATATGTGTGTGGCACGAATATAAGATAATTTTGAACGTTTTTTGTGACAAGTTTATTGACGCCAGAATGACAATTTTAGTTGTCAAATATGATAAAAAAATTGAAAGACAAGTTTTAGTTTTTTTTGGATTTGTTTGTTCTTCTCGGATGGCAATTTTAATTGTAAAAAAGTCAGGACCGGATTGCTTCGTGCCACACATGGGAGACACTTACCATTTGGAATAAGTTTATTTGTGCAGAAGATTTTGTAATCAAGGTCTGCCAACTTGCTATCGATGTGAAACCATAAGCACGCAGGCACTAGCTTAAGCTAACCCAGCTGTCATGCATGTCACTTAAGCCCGAGTATTATATCTTTCAGCCCGACACGCACACGTAAACTAAGCCCGAGTGAAGAGCAACAAGCCAATCAATCAGTGCCTAAGCTACGTGCATGTGGTGGCACGCTGGTCGACCGTCGACGCCGCCGACCGACCGAAAGGTGGGCGAAGGCTAGGGACAACGCTCTTGTTTTGCCATCGTTTCGTGTGAGATCACCACCACCCAACTATAGAGATCTTGGGAGCTCACACACGCCACCCCCCATTTGAGGTCAGTCAGACATGAATGCATCATCAGGTAAGGTAAGCAGCCTAGCAGCATCTCTGTGGAGTGTGCTGTAGCAGTTGCTTGCTCAGCTTCGTTTTCCAAGACCGAATCCATGAATCCCTCCATCCATCCATCGAAGTGTGTCAACCAGACCATGCACGACAGACGGACACGGGTGGCCTAGCTAGCAACGCTGGGCATGCAGCGCACCTGCACGGTCGTCCCGGAAAGTCCATGAGGCATGGGCTCCCTCCCCTCTCCTCTCCTCTCGCTTGCAAGTCACGGACATGACTCGTGTATGTATGCGCCACAAGGAAAACGATGTGACGAGGAGGCATAGCTTTGCATTCGGCCGGTGGACAAACAGACGTACGTACGGCACTGCGTCCGGCCGATCCTTGCACCAATTACAACCACTCTATCCGCTATCGGTTTCATCGCACAACAAGCAACGCCACGTTCTCTTAAAAAAAACAGGTTTGCTATTTCACATCTAAATGTGAAATAACTATCTCACATCTAACTTCCTAGCCATATATAGCATATTAAGATTCGTGATTTTTGCCTTCGCTTCTTCGTGTCTTGTTTTTTTTAGGAGCTTCGTGTCTTTCTGTTTGTCAAGACGCGTGCGTAACAACTTTTTGTTGCCTAGGCCGCTTCGCGTTATAACTGCCAGCTTTGCTTTGCCTGGGCCGCTCCTATTGTGGAATTTTTTCCATCGATTTTTTGTGTGTGCCGGTCTCCTGTAGTCTTTAGAGCTGGTTGTCTTTTTTTTTGAGCCATTCGCGTGCTTGTGCTGTGGAAACAAGGCGTCATGTCTTTCCATTTATTTTTGCCTCGTCGTTTTACTTTTTTATTTTTATTTTTTGTTTCATTATTTGTTTTAAATTATGAAGTATTTTATACTCATGATCTTTTGTCTTTTATTTATATTTATATTTATTTATTCTTTTTTTTTTAATTTATGAATTTTCACTCAGCCATCTTTTCTCTTTAAATGTCATGCAAATCTTGATCAAGAGTTGTTTTCTCACACGGGTATCGTGTCACATCGTGGGTCTGGTGACTACTTGTCGGCCTTGCTCATCCAACTCAGTCACCCTAGTTTCTAATCGCCCCAGTTGCAAGGCAACCATGTACTCGCAACTTGGGGGGATGTAGTTTTGTAGTTGTCTCGGTTGCAAGTTCACCCTCGACTCGCAACTCGGGCCGTGTTGTTTTTTGTTCTTATTTCATAGTAGTTGCAATTAGACCCTCGACCCGCAACTAGGGGTTTCTGTCGGCCCAGTTGCAAGTCTACCCTCGACTCGCAACTCGGGAGGGTGTTGTTTTGTTTCAGCCCATTTGCAAGTCCACTCTTCACTTGCAACTCGAGGGATGTAGTTTCTAATCGCCCCAGTTGCAAGACAACCATGTACTCACAACTCGGGAGGGTGTAGTTTTGTAATTGCCCTAGTTGCAAGTCAACCCTCAACTCACAACTTGGGGGGGGGGGGTTGTTGTTTATTGTTCTTGTTTCATAGTAGTTGCAATTAGACCCTCGACCAGCAACTAGGGGTTTATGTCGGCCTAGTTGCAAGTCCACCCTCGTCGCGCAACTCGGGCGGGTATTGTTTTGTTTTCACCACAGTTGCAAGTCCACCCCCGACTTGCAACTCGAGGGATGTAGTTTGCAATCGCCCCATTTGCAAGAAAACCATGTACTCACAACTCGGGAGGGTGTAGTTTTGTAGTTGCCCTAGTTGCAAGTCGACCCTCAACTCGCAACTCGGGGGTGTTGTTTTTTGTTCTTGTTTCATAGTAGTTGCAATTAGACCCTCGACCAGCAACTAGGGGTTTCTGTCGGCCTAGTTGCAAGTCCACCCTCGTCTCGCAACTCGGGAGGGTGTTGTTTTATTTTCACCACAGTTGCAAGTCCACCCCCGACTTGCAACTCGAGGGATGTAGTTTGCAATCGCCCCAGTTGCAAGTCCACCCCGACTTGCAACTCGAGGGATGTAGTTTGCAATTGCCCCAGTTGCAAGTCCACCGCCGTCTCGCAACTCGGGGAGGGTGTCTTTTGTTGTTTGTTTTCATCCCAATTGCAAGTCTACACCCGACTTGCAACTCGAGGGATGTAGTTTGTAATCACCCAAGTTGCAAGTCAATCGTGTACTCGCAACTTGGGAGGGTGTAGTTTTGTAGCCCTAGTTGCAAGTCCACCCTCGACTCGCAACTTGGGGGTGTTGTTTTTTGTTCTTGTTTCATAGTAGTTGCAATTAGACCTTCGACCTGCAACTAGGGGTTTCTGTTGGCCCAGTTGCAAGTCCACCCTCGACTCGCAACTCAGGAGGGTGTTGTTTTGTTTTCACCCCAGTTGCAAGTCCACCCCCGACTTGCAACTAGATATGTATTTTGTTTTTCATCCCAGTTGCAAATCCACGCTCGACACACAACTGGGCTTATAGTTTATTATTCTCCCAATTGCAAGCCCATCCTCGAATCGCAAATGATATTTTAGTTTTGTGTAGTTGTCCGAGTTGCAAGTCCTCCCTCAACTTGCAAGTAGGCTTGTAGTTTGTTTCGTCCCGATTGCACTTCCATCCTCTATTGGTTTTCTGGTTATTCTTTTGGTTTTTTCTATTTCTTTTTTTCTTCTTCTTTTGCTTCGCATTTTGTTTTAATTTTTTTTGAACATTTTCAAATATATGAAAAAAAATTCAATTCATGAAAATTTTGGAGCTTTGTGATTTATTTATTTTGAATTGGCGAACATTTTCTGAATCCACGAACAATTTTTAACACTTTTGGATGCACGATCAATTGTTCTATGTGTTTAAAAAATTATTTAGTGTATATTATAAAAATGTTTAACCGTATATTTAAAAGGGTTCTACGTATATTAAAAAAGGTTAAGTTTGTATTTAAAAAATATTTAGTGTGTATTAAAAAATCTTAGGGAATATAATTTAAAAGGCTCATTGTATATAAAAAAGTTCACTGTATATTAAAAATGTATATTACCACAAATTCGTGAACATATTTCTGATTTTTTTAATCAAACTTTGTCTTTTACTGAAAATTAATGCATAAAATATAAAGAGTGGAACGGGAAAGCAAAAACCAAAGGGCAAAAAAAATCATTTATAGCCTATTAGAAGCTAGCGATCAGAGACACGCCGCTAAAAAGTGGGCAATAAAACGCAAAAACTAACTAATCGATGGTAGAGCTAATTTATTTTCACTGATATACATCTGATCACTTGCTTTTCCTGGAAAAAAAATCTGATCCTTAGCTTCGAGTAGTGACACAACACAACTTATCAAGGTGCTTGCTGCTTCTCCCTACGTCGCCATCCGATCTAATATGATCTATTGATCTACCATGCACACACAGGGAGAGACACATGTAGCAAGAAGGAATCTTCGGCTGGCTGATGCACAACGTAAAAAGCTAGCCTCACTACGAGCTGTCGGACGTATAGGCCGGCCCATCGAGGCGGACGTGAGCGCGAAACAAATCAAAATCGTAGACTTGTCTCAAAAAAAAATCAAAATCGTAGACAAATTAAAATCGAACAAATAAACAATAAAAAGGCGGCGATGACATCATACTTAGATGTGAGATATTATCTTACATCTAGATGTAATATAGACGACCCAAAAAAAAAAGCAACACCACGCACGCTCCTCTCCCTCTGACAGCAGCTTCAATTCAAAGTGCGGCCCTGCATAATTCTGTTCTTGGGAATTCTGTAATCTCACCAAGCGCGGAGACCCTACGAGGCTTATGCGTGATCATTCATTTCGGAAGTGCGACCCGAATCGCGCGCACAGCTACCGTCCAATGATCCGCAAACCACATCATGAAACTGCATGGACCGATGGACCTCTCTGATGGGGCCACGCGCGCATGCATGTGGATGTGGTGATGGTGCGTCAATCGACCAATGATGAAGATGGAACGCAGACACATGTCCGTCAATCTTACTTTGATCCAAAGTTAGCTAGTATATCTCCTACGGTAGCATTTCTCAGCTCCGATCTGCCTGCTGACCAACGTATCGGCGTCAGTGCTCCTTAACAGTGATGTTTTTTTCAAAAAAAAGAAAAAGAAACGCAGAGTGCATCTGAAAGCGACTCGAAATTTGAGTTCGTGAGAGCTTGAACATGGAAGTTTACATTGTCGTCGACGCAAGCTAACTAGGTGCCTTGTGGTACGACTATAAGCATTTCAGGTGCAGACATTGGCATGTGGCGGAGCCCATGCATGGATTCGAAGCTGCGAGCAACCAAGCGAAAAGGAATCAGTGGAGTGGAAGAAAGAGGAGCTAGCTACCTAGGCAGCCGACCTGCCTGCAAGATCCACCATCTCAAATTAATTCGCTGGTCACTAGCCACCTGTTCGGCTTATCTCGGAAGGGAGAATCTAAATCAAGTCAAGGAAGAAAATCCTCTACTCGATTCGGTCGATTGCGAGTGCGCCTGTTGCCTGCAAGCATCCGAGTAGCTTTGAAATTCCTTCCATTTTCTTATTTCGAAATAATTTAAATATATATTAAAAACACTGTACACAGTATTTTTCCAAAAAAATTATCATGCATTTCCTCACAAAAATATATATTAACCATGCATTAAATTTTTTAAAGGTGTATAGAAAAACGTTTTTAGTGTATATAAAAAATGTACAAAGTATATGAAAAGATTTAGATATCAAAACAAGTATATAAAAAATGTAATCATGTATTTGAAAAAAATTAAACATGCATAACAAAATGTACAAGGTGTATGAAAAAAATAGACATCCAAAAATATGTTTTCCAAGATGTTAATCATATATTAGAAAAATGAAAATCATGTAAAAATGCTTATATGTATATAAAAAATAGACATCCAAAAATATGTGTTTCAGAAGATAAACATGAAAACATGTATTTCTTAAAAATATTATTCCTCTATTAGAAAATTATGTGTAGGATAATGTTTTATGTATATAAAAACGTACAATGTGCATGGAAAAGATAAACATGAAAAATATTAATCATATATTTGAAAAATGTTAAACGTGTATAGTAATGTATACAAAAAATATAGACTTGTGTCAAAAAATATAGACGGTTAGCACCTCATCAAATTCGTGGATCTTTGGTCGGAATTACAAGCATTTATCCTGAATGCCCATACCACGGATGCCATTGTTTGGAAAAGAATGACCTGAGGCAAGTAAACCGTGTCCTCGGCATATTTGGCGCAGCTTGAAGACTCAAACACGAAAGCCTCGCTCATGAAACTGGCGGTTGGTAAAAATTGGACACCCCTAAAGCATAAATTCTTTGCTTGACCAGTCATAGAAGATTGTTTGTGGACCGCGGACCGGCTTCAAGGAAGTGATTGGCCAAGCTTTGCAAAAAGGAATCGGAGATAACGACACATCTTCTTTTCAAGTGTAGATACAAGACACATTTGGGTTGGCATTCAAGGATGGCTTGAGCTGTAACAAGTGAACATCGATGACTGGGGCAACTTCAACTCGGTGAAGGGTTGGTGGCACGCATGCATGTAGCAGTTTAGTGGCACTACCTCCCGACCGCCTCCATCTCTAGACGCAACCGGCGACGAAGACGTCGACACTAGCGAAGAGTGCCCGAAGATCAAAAGGAGGAGATCTGGGATTCTGGGCTGGAACCGGCCCGCGGTGGTGGTTCCTTGCAGGGGAGTACACACAACTTTCAGCACGGGGTACTGATCTGATCTAATGTACTACCTTGATCTGATTGATGAGCGGGTGAGGTGAAGGTACAGTTGAATGGACGACCGAGGCAGGCGGGCAGCAGCAGCTTGTGGTTTAACTTGGAATCTTGGATGCGTGGCGAACCGGAGATGGCAACCCATCATTTTTAGTAGTCGTATGCCCCATGGTTTCTCTTCTTTGTTGTGCTTCCTGCCAGTCTCACACATATATAGTACTACGTATTTAACTGCAATAATATTATCATGGTTTGTTCGGTCAGAATAGAGGGTGCGCCCGACTAATGAGTTTATTTGTGTAGAAGTTTTTTTCTTTGAGAATGAGAATGAATTTGTGCAGAAGATTTTGTTATCATGGCCTGTCAACTTGTTATCGATGTCAAAGCATAAGAGCAAGTACAATAGTGGGCTTGACAATTCTGCCTATGTGAAGGAATGAGACGTGAAAAAATAAGGAAAGTGGGCTCTCATTCAAGAGTCTGGCTATATGCATGCTACAAGGCAGATGCAATAAATGTGAGGAAAGAGATACAAAAAAATGAGAAAAGGTATTAACCTTATAGCCAACCTTAGAGCTAACCATGTTGTGTGAGTAACTATATGTGTCAGCTATAGATCAGATGGCAATATCTTATAGCCAACAGTTGGTTGTATCATTAGCCATACTCTAAACACGCAAGCACTAGCTTAAGCTAGCCCAGCTGTCATGGATGTCACCTAAACCCAGGAGTATCTTTCAGCCCGACACGCACACTTAAACTAACCCCGAGTGAACAGCAACAAGCCAATCGATCAGTGCCTAAGCTATGTGCATGTGGTGGCACGCTGGTCGACGCCGCCGACCGACCCAAAGGTGGGCGAAGGCTAGGGACAACACTCTTGTTTTGCCATCGTTTCGTGTGAGACCACCACCACCCAACTATAGAGATCTTGCGAGCTCACACACGCCACCCTCCATTTGAGGTCAGTCCGTCGGTCAGCCATACATGCATCATCTCTGGACTGTGCTGCAGCAATTGCTTGCTGAGCTTCGTTTTCCAAGACCAAATCCATCAATCCCTCCATCCATCCATCGAAGTGTCAACCATGCACGACAGACGGACACGGGTGGCCTAGCTACGCTGCGCATGCATTGCACCTGCTCGGTCGTCCCAATAATAAGTCCATGAGGCATGGGCTCCCTCTCCTCTCCTCTCGCTTGCAAGTCACGGCCATGACTCGTGCATGTATGCGCCACAAGGAAAACGATGTGACGAGGAAGGGTAGCTTCCTGGGGCAGCATGGGGCCTGTGGACAGACAGGCAGACGTACGTACGGCACTACCTCCGGCGGGTCCTTGCACCAACCACCACATCACTCTAGTGGATCTGTGGCGGGCTATTGGCTATCGGTTTCGACGCACAAGAAGCAACACCACGCTCGCTCCCTTCCCTCTAACGGGCATCTTCAGTCCAAAGAGTGATCGTGCGTGAGACCCTACGAGGTTTATGCGTGATCGTGCGTGCGACGCTGGCCAGGTGTGTAGCGTCTATCTGTGAGGCGTTGCACAGTGTAGTGTGGCGCCTTCGTGTCGGGCGTCACATAAAAAGGTCAGCCGCGTGAAATAGTTTCACAGACAGTTCATTCTGTGATTTGATTTCATCCATAGATCAAATTTGTCAATTTTGCCCACAAGAAGCAACACCACGCTCGCTCCCCTCCCTCTAACGGGCATCTTCAATCCAAAGAGTGATCCTGGACAATTCTGTTACTTGGGAGCCCTGTGATCTCACCAAGCGCAGAGACCCTACGAGGTTTATGCGTGATCATTTATTTCGGAAGTGCAACCCAAATCGCGCGCCCAGCTACCGTCCAATGACCCGCAAACCACATCATGAAACTGCACATATATGTCCGTCGATCTTACTTTGATCGGAAGCTAGCTATGTCCTACGGTAGCAATTCGCAGCTGGCTCCAAATTAAGCGAGCTCCAATCTGCCTGCTGACCAACGTATCGGCGTCAGTGCTCCTTAACCGTGATGATTTTTCAAAAAAAAAGAAAATAGAAACGCAGAGTGCATCTGAAAGGGACTCGAAATTTGAGTTCGTGAGAGCTTGAACATGGTAGTTTACATCGTCGTCGACGCAAGCTAGCTAGGTGCCTTGTGGTACGACTATGAGCATTTCAGGTGCAGACATTGGCATGTGGCGGAGCCCATGCATGGATTCCAATCCAAGGTGCGAGCGACCAAGCGAAAAGGAATCAGTGGAGTGGAAGAAAGAAGAGCTAGCTACCTGTAGGCTGCCTGCCCTGCCTGCAAGATCCACCATCTCAAATTAATTCTCTGGTCACTGGCCACTTGTTCGGCTTATCTTGGAACGGAGAATCTAAATCAAGTCAAGGAAGAAAATCCAAGGTCCAAAGAGCTCCTCTACTCGATTCGGTCGATCGCGAGTGCGCCTGTTGCCTGCAAGCATCCGAGTAGCTTTGAAATTCCTTCCGCCTTTTTATGTACTTTTTTCAAATTTCGAAGTAATTTTACAAAAAATAGTGTACATCAATTTCTAAAAAAAAGTTAATCATGCATTTGAAAAATGTCAAAGGTGTATAGAAAAACATTTTTGGTGCATATGAAAATATATGAAGTGTATGAAAAGAACTAGATATCAAAACAGGTATATGCAAAAACGTAATCATGTATTTGAAAAAAAATCTAAACATGTATAACAAAATGTTCCTGATGTATACAACAAAAAAATGTATGAGGTGTAATAAAAAAATTGACGTCCAAAAATATGTTTTGAAAATGTTAATTATATATTGGAAAAATTAAAAACATGTACAAAAAATGTTTATATGTACATAAAAATGAACAATGTATTTTAAAACATAACCATCAAAACATGTATTTTAAAAAATTATTAGTCCTGTATTAGTAAATTGTTGAATGTGTAAAATAATGTTTTTATATGTGAAAAAATTACAATGTGCATGAAAAAGATAAACATCAAAACATGTATTTTAGAAAAATGTCAATCATATATTTGGAAAATGTTAAATGTGTATAATTATGTATACATAAAATACAGAATTGTGTCAAAAAACAGAAAAATAAATTAAAAAACCATTGAAAGCCGAAAAAGAAAGAAAAACAAAAGAATACCAGGAGAAAACAAAATATAACAAAGAAAACAAAAAAAGAAGTGAAAACCCGAAAGAAAATCAAAGTAAACCGATGAAGACATAAAACAAAACCTAAGAAAAACTAAAAATAAAAAAAATATGAATGAAAACCGAAGCAAAGAACCAGTGAAGCAACCACGAGCAAGTGAACGAGTGGGTTAACACAATACCATAGCACATAGGCAAATCGTTCACGCAAGAGCTTCTTTCATCTCGCTATAAGCGAGTTATAACTCTCGCAGTATCATTGTTCCGGTACGGTTCAGGAGGAACATGAAGAACACCATGTTGGCCCATGTATTGACCACCTAAAGATGCAGAGCATGCTCGCAAAGAACTCCCTGGAGACAAAGGGGCTGTTTGTAGATTGAGCCCAATCTTGCCCTACCAAATAATTGGCATCACCAATTCCAGGGCATGACCAAAAAATTGGCAAGTCATGATTGTTTGGATTGTAGCCATTAGTACTTGCTAATTTTTTGGCAAGACCCCTCTGGACAAGATTGTGGCACGGAGAAAGGAGGCGCGTCGGCTCCTGGCGACCGACGGGACGGTGCCGCAACCATATCGCTTGAGAGCATGATTCTCAAAACAGACCCCTGCATCTCCCAGCAGGTTCATAGCTTAAGCGTTCAAAGTCCAGCTAAGGCAAGACTCAACGTTCGACATGCAACATGCATGGTCTAGGCAGTGTTGTGGTAGGCTCACGGCAGATGCCACGGGGTGGCTAAAGAGAGGGATGGGCAAGAGGCAGCCGATGGGCTTCAGAGACGGGTTTGATAAGAGCGAGCGTGAGACACAAGACGTATCTAAGTTCGGGGCTTTCCGGAGAGATAACACCCCTTGTCCTGCCGAGTGTGGTTCATATGAGGTGGATCCAAGCTTGCTCGTTGAGCTGATTTGGGAAGGAAGGAAGACAGGCCAGTGCATAGGTTGTCCCTTCTTCATGTGTGTGTGTGTGTGTGCGCATGCACACCCTACCCCTATGAGCACCTTCGAGAAACCGAACCGGCATATCATTTTGAGATTTTACGAAGTCGCCTCGTAGTCGATAGAAACGTCTTCTCCGACTAAACGCGTATCGACAGAAATCCTGAAATAAATCCAGGATAAATGCGAGCATTGGGACTTGAACTCTGGTGGGCTCGGGATATCACTATCCACCTTACCATCTAACCTCATGTTGGTTCGAATCATCTCGCTATAAGTGAGGTATAACTGTAGCAGTGTCATTCTTCCGGTATAGTCAAGAGGAATATGAAGACCACCATTTTGGCCCATGTATTGACCGCCTAAAGCTTCGCTCATGGAAAAGGTCAGCCCACAGAGCACAGAGCTCGTCGGGATGATAGGTCATACATACAAGACGCTCGTTTCACAAATAAAAAACATACAAGACGCTCGCAACCGTGGTTCATGGCCTGGCCAGTTTGGCAGCGCTTCTATACAACGCGCTACATTCGGGGAGCTCCTTTTCTTTTCCAATTGGTGCTTTAAACGCCGCCGAGAAAAGCCGGCCCATTAAGCTGTCGTGTGTACAGGAGCTGATGTGTTCGATAAAAAAACTCAGCTATCTAAAAACGTAGCCACTCAATTGTTATCTATTCATATCTGTTTTCTTCCCTCTAGTTAGGGTTTTTTCCTCTTGGGGGTGACTACCACCGCCGTTGAGATCTAACTTCTTCCCTCCGTCGAACTCTGACCGGGAGATTGATTCGGGCCGATCAAGGGGTGATCTAGCATCACCACCCGGCCATGGTTGGTTTCCTGGTATGTAGAGAGAGGCGGCTAGGGTTTGCATCACAAAATACCCGGGAGTTCGCTTGCCGGGTAAGGATTCAGAGATGGCTTCGGAGGATGCCGGCGGATCGAAGACAATGGGGGGGTCCTCATCGGCGAGCGAGATTGAAAGCTTGATGGCCGAGCTAGGGATCTAGGAGGAGAATCTGGATGATGTAGTTGTGGACGAGGAGGTTGTTCCTCGTGACGCGGCTCGATGGACGGCAGTAGCAAGAGTCCACATTGATAAGCCGTATAGTCAAGGGTGGTTCTTTAGGAATATGAGGGCCGCCTGGGATCTAGCACAAGTAGTGACCTTCAAGCCACTAGAAGCAAATTTGTATACCATGAAGTTCAGCTGCCTTGGGGATTGGGAGAGAGTCATGCAAGAGGGCCCTTGGAATTTCAGAGGCAACGCGGTTGTGATGGCAGAGTATGATGGCATAACCCAGCCGTCAAAAGTGAAGCTAGACACGATTAACATATGGATCCAGATTCATGATGTGTCAAGTCTGTCTGCGCACCTGATCCCTTCGCTAGCATCTAAGGTGGGGGAGGTCCTGTTCACAGAGAAGGATTCACATGATTTCGTCGGGAACTTTCATCGTGCTTGGGTCAAGATCAATGTCCATAAGCACTTAAAGAACCATGTTTCGCTGGTTAGGGACTCAAAGCGACAGATATACAGGGTGAAGTACGAACGCTTGCCAGATTGGCGCACTGTTTGCGGTCACTTGGGTCATGTTTTCAAAGAACATGGGGATGGAATCCACCCAAGATCTGCCCTAGTGTTCAAAGACCTCCGTGCATCATGGTCAATGAGACTTGGGCGAGGCCCGGGTGCATCGCAGGGTCACAGAGGCGGCAGAAGGGGAGGACGAACCGGAGGCAACAGAGACAACTGGAAAGAGGACCTTGGTGGTGACCGAACAGAGGAGGAGGAGGGCCAGTTTGAGGCATCCGCTGCTGATATTGCTATGGAGAATATCAATAGGAAGAGATGTGAAAGGCCCTATGGAGGTGGCTATTCCAATGAGGCGAAGGATCGGCAAGCGCCTGGACAAGATGGAAAGCAACTTGCAATTGTCCCAGTGGGGAGTAGTGTGGTAAGCCCACCCCCCAAGAGAGACCCGAAGAGGACCAAGGTGGTAACAGAAGGCAAAGGGGATGAGCACATAGTGAAGAACTTGGCGGGCTCCTTCGAGGAACGTCGGCAGGGACAATGGGTGCCCTGTGCTGGAACTGTCGCGGTGTGGGCAATCCCGCGACAGTTCAGGAACTTCGCGAATTCACGAGGAAATTTGCCCCTACCCTGTTGTGCATTGTTGAAACACAAATAGATGGTTCTAGGTTAGAAGCGTTAGCGGGTACTTTGGGTTATGACAGAGCTTATGCAGTTGATAGCCAAGGTAGAAGTGGTGGAATAGGACTTTTTTGGAATAATGAAGTGAAAATTGATGTTTTGGGTTATTCTTGCTATCATCTTGATGTCTCGGTACAGGAGGTAGGTCATGATACATGGAGACTAACATTTTGTTGGGGAATGTAGTAATTTCAAAAAAATTCCTACGCACACGCAAGATCATGGTGATGCATAGCAACGAGAGGGGAGAGTGTTGTCTACGTACCCTCGTAGACCGAAGTGGAAGCGTTGATGCAACGTAGAGGAAGTAGTCGTACGTCTTCCCGGTCCAACCGATCCAAGCACCGTTACTCCGGCACCTCCGAGTTCTTGACACACGTACAGCTCGATGATGCACCCCGGGCTCTGATCCAGCAAAGCTTCGGGGAGGAGTTTCGTCAGCACGACGGCGTGGTGACGATCTTGATGTTTAACCGTCGCAGGGCTTCGCCTAAGCACCGCTACAATATGATCGAGGTGTAATATCGTGGAGGGGGGCACCGCACACGGCTAAGGAACGATCACGAACATCAACTTGTGTGTCTATGTGGTGCCTCCTGCCCCCGTATATAAAGGAGTGGAGGAGGGGAGGGCCGGCCCTCTCTATGGCGCGCCCTAGGGAGTCCTACTCCCACCGGGAGTAGGATTCCCCCTTTCCTAGTCCAACTAGGATTCCTTCCATGTAGTAGGAGTAGGAGACAAGGAAGGGGAAAGGAGAAGGGAAGGAAGGAGGGGGTGCAGCCCCTCCCCCTAGTCCAATTCGGACTAGGCCTTGGGGGGCGCGCGACCTGCCCTAGGCAGCCCCTCTCTCTTTCCCGTATGGCCCAATAAGGCCCAATACTTTTCCCCTGTATTCCCGTAACTCCCCGGTACTCCGAAAAATACTCGAATCACTCGGAACCTTTCCGATGTCCGAATATAGTCGTCCAATATATCGATCTTTACGTCTCGACCATTTCGAGACTCCTCATCATGTACCCGATCTCATCCGGGACTCCGAACTCCTTCGGTACATCAAAACTCATAAACTCATAATATAACTGTCATTGAAACCTTAAGCGTGCGGACCCTACGGTTCGAGAACAATGTAGACATGACCGAGACACGTCTTCGGTCAATAACCAATAGCGGGACCTGGATGCCCATATTGGCTCCTACATATTCTACGAACATCTTTATCGGTCAGACCGCATAACAACATACGTTGTTCCCTTTGTCATCGGTATGTTACTTGCCTGAGATTCGATCGTCGGTATCCAATACCTAGTTCAATCTCGTTACCGGCAAGTCTCTTTACTCGTTCCGTAATACATCATCCCGCAACTAACTTATTAGTTGCAATGCTTGCAAGGCTTAAGTGATATGCATTACCGAGAGGGCCCAGAGATACCTCTCCGACGATCGGAGTGACAAATCCTAATCTCGAAATACGTCAACCCAACATGTACCTTTGGAGACACCTGTAGAGCACCTTTATAATCACCCAGTTACGTTGTGACGTTTGGTAGCACACAAAGTGTTCCTCCGGCACACGGGGGTTACATAATCTCATAGTCATAGGAACATGTATAAGTCATGAAAAAAGCAATAGCAACATACTAAACGATCGGGTGCTAAGCTAATGGAATGGGTCATGTCAATCAGATCATTCAACTAATGATGTGATCCGTTAATCAAATGACAACTCTTTGTCCATGGTTAGGAAACATAACCATCTTTGATTAACGAGCTAGTCAAGTAGAGGCATACTAGTGACACTCTGTTTGTCTATGTATTCACACATGTATTATGTTTCCGGTTAATACAATTCCAGCATGAATAATAAACATTTATCATGATATAAGGAAATAAATAATAACTTTATTATTGCCTCTAGGGCATATTTCCTTCAGTCTCCCACTTGCACTAGAGTCAATAATCTAGTTCACATCGCCATGTGATTTAACAGGAATAGTTCACATCATCATGTGATTAACACCCATAGTTCACATCATCATGTGACCAACACTCAAAGGGTTTACTAGAGTCAGTAATCTAGTTCACATCTCTATGTGATTAACACCCAAAGAGTACTAAGGTGTGATCATGTTTTGTTTGTGAGATAATTTTAGTCAACGGGTCTGTCATATTCAGATCCGTAAGTATTTTGCAAATATCTATATCAACAATGCGCTGCACGGAGCTACTCTAGCTAATTGCTCTCACTTTCAATATGTATCTAGATCGAGACTTAGAGTCATCTAGATTAGTGTCAAAACTTGCATCGACGTAACCCTTTACGACGAACCTTTTTGTCACCTCCATAATCGAGAAACATATCCTTATTCTACTAAGGATAATTTTGACCAATGTCCAGTGATCTACTCCTAGATCACTATTGTACTCCCTTGCCAAAATCAGTGTAGGGTATACAATAGATCTAGTACATAGCATGGCATACTTTATACAACCTATGGCTGAGGCATAGGGAATGACTTTCATTCTCTTTCTATCTTCTGCCGTGGTCGGGCTTTGAGTCTTACTCAATTTCACACCTTGTAACACAGGCAAGAACTCTTTCTTTGACTGTTCCATTTTGAACTACTTCAAAATCTTGTCAAGGTATGTACTCATTGAAAAAACTTATCAAGCGTCTTGATCTATCTCTATAGATCTTGATACTCAATATGTAAGCAGCTTCACCGAGGTCTTTCTTTGAAAAACTCCTTTCAAACACTCCTTTATGCTTTGCAGAATTATTTCCGATCAATAATGTCATCCACATATACTTATCAGAAATGCTGTAGTGCTCCCACTCACTTTCTTATAAATACAGGCTTCACCGCAAGTCTGTATAAAACTATATGCTTTGATCAACTTATCAAAGCGTATATTCCAACTCCGAGATGCTTGCACCAGTCCATAAATGGATCGCTGGAGCTTGCATATTTTGTTAGCACCTTTAGGATTGACAAAACCATCTTGTTGCATCACATACAACTCTTCTTTAATAAATCCATTAAGGAATGCAGTTTTTTTTTATCCATTTGCCAGATTTCATAAAATGCGGCAATTGCTAACATGATTTGGACAGACTTTAAGCATAGATACGAGTGAGAAAATCTCATCGTAGTCAACACCTTGAACTTGTCGAAAACCTTTTGCGACAATTCTAGCTTTGTAGATAGTAACACTACTATCAGCGTCCGTCTTCCTCTTGAAGATCCATTTATTTTCTATGGCTTGCCGATCATCGGGCAAATCTATCAAAGTTCATACTTTGTTCTCATACATGGATCATATCTCAGATTTCATGGCCTCAAGCCATTTCGCGGAATCTGGGCTCATCATCGCTTCCTCATAGTTCGTAGGTTCGTCATGGTCAAGTAACATGACTTCCAGAACAGGATTACCGTACACTCTGGTGCGGATCTCACTCTGGTTTACCTACGAGATTCGGTAGTAACTTGATCTGAAGTTACATGATCGTCACATCAGCTTCCTCACTAATTGGTGTAGTAGTCACAGGAACAGATTTCTGTGATGAACTATTTTCCAATAAGGGAGAAGGTACAATTACCTTATCAAGTTTTCTACTTTCCTCCCACTCACTTCTTTCGAGAGAAACTCCTTCTCTAGAAAGGATCCATTCTTAGCAACGAATGTCTTGCCTTCGGATCTGTGATAGAAGGTGTACCCAACTATCTCCTTTGGGTATCCTATGAAGACATATTTCTCCGATTTGAGTTTGAGCTTATCGAGATGAAACTTTTTCACATAAGCATCGCAACTCCAAACTTTAAGAAACGACAGCTTAGGTTTCTTGCCAAACCATAGTTCACACGGTGTCGTCTCAACGGATTTAGATGGTGCCCTGTTTAACGTGAATGCAGCTGTCTCTAATGCATAACCCCAAAACGATAGTGGTAGATCGGTAAGAGACATCATAGATCACACTATATCTAATAAAGTACGGTTATGACGTTCGGACACACCATTACATTGTGGTGTTCCAGGTGGCGTGAGTAGTGAAACTATTTCACATTGTTTTAAACTGAAGGCCAAACTCGTAACTCAAATACTCTTCTCTACGATCAGATCGTAGAAACTTTATTTTCTTGTTACGATGATTTTCCACTTCACTCTGAAATTCTTTGAACTATTCAAATGTTTCAGACTTGTGTTTCATCAGGTAGATATACCCATATCTGCTCAAATCATCTGTGAAGGTCAGAAAATAACGATACCCTCCGCGAGCCTCAACACTCATCGGATCACATACATCAGTATGTATTATTTCCAATAAGTCAGTTGCTCGCTCCATTGTTCCGGAGAACGGAGTCTTAGTCATCTTGCCCATGAGGCATGGTTCACAAGCATCAAGTGATTCATAATCAAGTGATTCCAAAAGCCCATCAGCATGGATTTTCTTCATGCGCTTTTACACCAATATGACCTAAACGGCAGTGCCACAAATAATTTGCACTATCATTATTAACTTTGCATCTTTTGGCTTCAATATTATGAATATGTGTATCACTACGATCGAGATCCAACAAACCATTTTCGTTGGTGTGTATGACCATAGAAGGTTTTATTCATGTAAACAGAACAACAATTGTTCTCTAACTTAAATGAATAACCGTATTGCAATAAACATGATCAAAATCATATTCATGCTCAACACCAAATAACACTTATTTAGGTTCAACACTAATCCCAAAAGTATAGGGAGTGTGCGATGATGATCATATCAATCTTGGAACCACTTCCAACACACATCGTCACTTCACCCTTAACTAGTCTCTGTTCATTCTGAAACTCCCGTTTCAAGTTACTACTCTTAGCAACTGATCCAGTATTAAATACTGAGGGGTTGCTATAAACACTAGTAAAGTACACATCAATAACATGTATATCAAATATACCTTTGTTTACTTTGCCATCCTCTCTTATCTACCAAATACTTGGGGTAGTTCCGCTTCCAGTGACCAATCCCTTTGCAGTAGAAGCACTTTGTGTTGGAAATATGCCCTAGAGGCAATAATAAATTGATTATTATTATATTTCCTTGTTCATGATAATCGTTTATTATCCATGCTAGAATTGTATTGATAGGAAACTCAGATACATGTGTGGATACATAGACAACACCATGTCCCTAGTAAGCCTCTAGTTGACTAGCTCGTTGATCAATAGATGGTTACGGTTTCCTGACCATGGACATTGGATGTCGTTGATAACGGGATTGCATCATTAGGAGAATGATGTGATGGACAAGACCCAATCCTAAGCATAGCACTAGATCGTGTAGTTCGTATGCTAAAGCTTTTCTAATGTCAAGTATCATTTCCTTAGAACATGAGATTGTGCAACTCCCGGATACCGTAGGAGTGCTTTGGGTGTGCCAAACGTCACAACGTAACTGGGTGACTATAAAGGTGCACTACGGGTATCTCCGAAAGTGTCTGTTGGGTTGGCACGAATCGAGACTGGGATTTGTCACTCCGTGTGATGGAGAGGTATCTCTGGGCCCACTCGGTAGGACATCATCATAATGTGCACAATGTGATCAAGGATTTGATCACGGGATGATGTGTTACGGAACGAGTAAAGAGACTTGCCGGTAACGAGATTGAACAAGGTATCGAGATACCGACGATCGAATCTCGGGCAAGTATCGTACCGCTAGACAAAGGGAATTGTATACGGGATTGATCGAATCCTCGACATCGTGGTTCATCCGATGAGATCATCGTGGAACATGTGGGATCCAACATGGGTATCCAGATCCCGCTGTTGGTTATTGACCGGAGAGTCATCTCGGTCATGTCTGCATGTCTCCCGAACCCGTAGGGTCTACACACTTAAGGTTCGGTGACGCTAGGGTTATAGAGATATTAGTATGCGGTAACCCGAAAGTTGTTCGGAGTCCCGGATGAGATCCCGGACGTCACGAGGAGTTCCGGAATGGTCCGGAGGTAAAGAATTATATATAGGAAGTGCTATTTCGGCCATCAGGACAAGTTTCGGGGTCACCGGTATTGTACCGGGACCACCGGAAGGGTCCCGGGGGTCCACCGGGTGGGGCCACCTGCCCCGGGGGCCACATGGGCTGTAGGGGGTGCGCCTTGGCCTACATGGGCCAAGGGAACCAGCCCCTAGAGGCCCATGCGCCAAAGGGACGAGAGGAGGGGAGAGTCCTAAAGGGGAAGGCACCTCCGAGGTGCCTTGGGGAGGATGGACTCCTCCCCCCCTTGGCCGCACCCTTCCTTGGAGGAAGGGGCAAGGCTGCGCCCTCCCCCTCTCCCTTGTCCCTATATATAGTGGGGGGGAAGGGAGGGCAATCATACCTGAGCCCTGGCGCCTCCCTCTCCCTCCCATGACACATCTCCCTCCTCCCGCAGCGCTTAGCGAAGCCCTGTTGGAATCCCGCTACTTCCACCACCACGCCGTCGTGCTGCTGGATCTCCATCAACCTCTCCTCCCCCCTTGCTGGATCAAGAAGGAGGAGACGTCGCTGCTCCGTACGTGTGTTGAACGCGGAGGTGCCGTCCGTTCGGCGCTAGGATCATCGGTGATTTGGATCACAACGAGTACGACTCCATCAACCCCGTTCTATTGAACGCTTCCGCGCGCGATCTACAAGGGTATGTAGATCCACTCCTCCCTCGTTGCTAGATGACTCCATAGATAGATCTTGGTGACACGTAGGAAAATTTTGAATTATTGCTACGTTCCCCAACAGTGGCATCATGAGCTAGGTCTATGCGTAGTTTCTATGCACGAGTAGAACACAAAGTAGTTGTGGGCGTTGATTTTGTTCAATATGCTTGCCGTTACTAATCTTATCTTGATTCGGCGGCATCGTGGGATGAAGCGGCCCGGACCAACCTTACACGTACTCTTACGTGAGACTGGTTTCACCGACTGACATGCACTAGTTGCATAAGGTGGCTAGCGGGTGTCTGTCTCTCCCACTTTAGTCGGATCGGATTCGATGAAAAGGGTCCTTATGAAGGGTAAATAGCAATTGGCATATCACGTTGTGGTCTTTGCGTAGGTAAGAAACGTTCTTGCTAGAAACCCATAGCAGCCACGTAAAACATGCAAACAACAATTAGAGGACGTCTAACTTGTTTTGCAGGGTATGCTATGTGATGTGATATGGACAAAAGGATGTGATGAATGATATATGTGATGTATGAGATTGATCATGTTCTTGTAATAGGAAGCACGACTTGCATGTCGATGAATATGACAACCGGCAGGAGCCATAGGAGTTGTCTTAATTTATTTATGACCTGTGTGTCAACATAAACGTCATGTAATTACTTTACTTTATTGCTAACCGTTATCCATAGAAGTAGAAGTAATAGTTGGCGAGGCAACTTCATGGAGACACGATGATGGAGATCATAATGATGGAGATCATGGTGTCATGCCGGTGACAAGATGATCATGGAGCCCCAAGATGGAGATCAAAGGAGCTATATGATATTGGCCATATCATGTCACTATTATTTGATTGCATGTGATGTTTATCATGTTTTTGCATCTTGTTTACTTAGAACGACGGTAGTAAATAAGAGGATCCCTCATTAAAATTTCAAGAAAGTGTTCCCCCTAACTGTGCACCGTTGCGACAGTTCGTTCGTTTCTAAGCACCACGTGATGATCGGGTGTGATAGATTCCAACGTTCACATACAACGGGTGTAAGATAGATTTACACATGCAAACACTTAGGTTGACTTGACGAGCCTAGCATGTACAGACATGGCCTCGGAACACAGAAGACCGAAAGGTCGAGCATGAGTCGTATGGTAGATACGATCAACATGAAGATGTTCACCGATGTTGACTAGTCCGTCTCACGTGATGATCGGACACGGCCTAGTTGACTCGGATCATGTAATCACTTAGACGACTAGAGGGATGTCTATCTGAGTGGGAGTTCATAAGATGAACTTGATTATCCTGAACATAGTCAAAAAGGATTTTGCAAATTATGTCGTAGCTCGCGCTTTAGTTCTACTGTTTAGATATGTTCCTAGAGAAAATTTAGTTGAAAGTTGATAGTAGCAATTATGCGGACTAGGTCCGTAAACTGAGGATTGTCCTCATTGCTTCATAGAAGGCTTATGTCCTTAATGCAACGCTCAGTGTGCTGAACCTCGAACGTCGTCTATGGATGTTGCGAACATCTGACATACACATTTTGATAACTACGTGATAGTTCAGTTAAACGGTTTAGAGTTGAGGCACCAAAGACATTTTTGAAACGTCGCGAAACATATGAGATGTTTCGAGGGCTGAAATTGGGATTTCAGGCTCGTGCCCACGTCAAGAGGTATAAGACCTCCGACGATTTTCTTAGCCTGCAAACTAAGGGAGAAAAGCTCAATCGTTGAGCTTGTGCTCAGATTGTCTGAGTACAACAATCACTTGAATCGAGTGGGAGTTAATCTTCCAGATAAGATAGTGATGTTTCTCCAAAGTCATTGCCACCAAGCTGCTGGAGCTTCGTGATGAACTATAACATATCAGGGATAGATATGATGATCCTTGAAATACTCGCGATGTTTGACACCGCGAAAGTAGAAATCAAGAAGGAGCATCAATTGTTGATGGTTGGTGAAACCACTAGTTTCAAGAAGGGCAAGGGCAAGAAGGGATACTTCATGAAACGGCAAATCAGCTGCTGCTCTAGTGAAGAAACCCAAGGTTGAACCCAAACCCGAGACTAAGTGCTTCTGTAATAAGGGGAACAACCACTGGAGCAGAATTACCCTAGATACTTGGTAGATGAGAAGGCTGGCAAGGTCGAGAGAAGTATATTGGATATACATTGTGTTGATGTGTACTTTACTAGTTCTCCTAGTAGCACCAGGGTATTAGATACCGGTTCGGTTGCTAAGTGTTAGTAACTCGAAATAAAAGCTACGGAATAAACGGAGACTAGCTAAAGGTGAGCTGACGATATGTGTTGGAAGTATTTCCAATGTTGATATGATCAAGCATCGCACGCTCCCTCTACCATCGAGATTGGTGTTAAACCTAAATAATTGTTATTTGGTGTTTGCGTTGAGCATAGACATGATTGGATTATGTCTATCGCAATACGGTTATTCATTTAAGGAGAATAATGGTTACTCTGTTTATTTGAATAATACCTTCAATGGTCTTACGCCTAAAATGAATGGTTTATTGAATCTCGATCGTAGTGATACACATGTTCATGCCAAAAGATATAGGATAGTAATGATAGTACCACCTACTTGTGGCACTGCCACGTAAGTCATATCGGTATAAAACGCATGAAGAAGCTCCATGTTGATGGATCTTTGGGCTCACTCGTTTTTGAAAAGTTTGAGACATGCGAACCATGTCTATTGGTGTATATGCATGAAACTCCATGCAAATGGACCGTTTGAACTCACTTGATCTTGAATCACTTGAGACATGCAAATCATACCACATGGGCAAGATGACTGAAAGCCTCATTTTCAGTAAAATGGAACTAGAAAGCAACTTGTTGGAAGTAATACATTTTGATGTGTGCAGTCCAATGAGTGCTGAGGCGTGTAGTGGATATTGTTATGTTCTTACTTAACAGATGATTTGAGTAGATGTTGAGTATATTTACTTGATGAATCACGAGTCTGAATTATTGAAAGGTTCAAGTAATTTCAGGGTGAAGTTGAAAGATCATCGTGACAAGAGGATAAAATATCTATGATATGATCATAGAGATGAATATCTGAATTACGAGTTTGGCACAGAATTAAGACATTGTGGAAATTGTTTCACAACTAATACAGCCTGGAACACCATAGTGTGATGGTGTGTCCGAACATCATAACTGCACCCTATTGGATATGATGCATACCATGATGTCTCTTGTCGAATTACCACGACAGTTTATGGGTTAGGCATTAGAGACAACCACATTCACTTTAAATAGGGCACCACGTAATTCCGATGAGATGACACCGTATGAACTATGGTTTAGAGAAACCTAAGCTGTCATTTCTTAAAAGTTTGGGGCTGCGACGCTTATGTGAAAAAGTTTCAGGCTGATAAGCTCGAACCCAAAGCGGATAAATGCATCTTCATAGGACACCCAAAATAGTTGGGTATACCTCCTGTCTCAGATTCGAAAGCAATAAAGGATTGTTTCTAGAATCGGGTCCTTTCTCGAGGAAAAGTTTCTCTCGAAAGAATTGAGTGGGAGGATGGTGGAGACTTGATAAGGTTATTGAACCGTCTCTTCAACTAGTGTGTGGCAGGGCACAGGAAGTTGTTCCTGTGGCACCTACACCAATTGAAGTGGAAGCTTATGATAGTGATCATGAAACTTCAGATCAAGTCACTACCAAACCTCGTAGGAAGACAAGGATGCGTACTACTTCAGAGTGGTACGTAATCCTGTCTTGGAAGTCATGTTGCTAGACAACAATGAACCTACGAGCTATGGAGAAGCGATGGTGGGCATGGATTCCAAAATGGCTCGAGGCCATATAATCCGAGAGAGGATCCATATATGAAAACAAAGTGTAGACTTTGGAAGAACTACTTGATGGTCGTAAGGCTGTTAGGTACATATGGATTTTAAAAGGAAGACGGACAATGATGGTAAGTATCACCATTAAGAAAGCTCGACTTGTCATTAAGAAGTTTCCTGACAAGTTCAAGGAGTTGACTACGATGAGACTTTCTCACTTGTAGCGATGCTGAGAGTCTGTTGGAATTATATTAGCAATTACTGCATTATTTATGAAATCTTGCAGATAGGATGTCAAAACATTGTTTCCTCGATGTTTTTTCTTGAGGAAAGGTTGTATGTGATACAACCGGAAGGTTTTGTCAAATCTCGAAAGATGCTAATAAGTATGCAAAGCTCCAGCAATCCTTCTAAGGACTGGAGTAAGCATCTCGGAGTTGGAATGTATGCTTTGATGAGATGATCAAAGATTTTGGTGTATACAAAGTTTATGAGAAACTTGTATTTCCAAAGAAGTGAGTGGGAGCACTATAGAATTTCTGATGAGTATATGTTGTTGACATATTGTTGATCAGAAATGACGTAGAATTTCTGGAAAGCATATAGGGTTATTTGGAAAGTGTTTTTCAATGGAAAGCCTGGATTAAGCTACTTGAGCATTGAGCATCAAGATCTATAAGGATAGATCAAAACGCTTAATGGTACTTTCAAATGAGAACATACCTTGACATGATCTTGAAAGTGTTCAAGATGGATCAGTCAAAGAAGGAGTTCTTGCCTAAGTTGTAAGGTATGAAGTTAAGACTTAAAGCTCGACCACGGCAGAATAGAGAGAAAGGACGAAGGCCGTCCCCTATGCTTAAGACATAGGCTCTACAGTATGCTATGCTGTGTACCGCACCTGAAGTGTGCCTTGCCATGAGTCAGTCAAGGGGTACAAGAGTGATCCAAGAATGGATCACAGGACAGCGGTCAAAGTTATCCTTAGTAACTAGTGGACTAAGGAATTTTCTCGATTATGGAGGTGGTAAAAGAGTTCGTCGTAAAGGGTTACGCCGATGCAAGCTTTGACACTAATCCAGATTATTCTGAGTAGTAAACTGGATTCGTATAGTAGAACAGTTATTTGGAATAACTCCAAATAGAGCGTGGTAGCTGCATCTAGGAGATGACATAGAGATTTGTAAAGCACACACGGATCTGAAAGGTTCAGACCCGTTGACTATAACCTCTCTCACAAGCATAACATGATCAAACCCAGAACTCATCGAGTGTTAATCACATGGTAAATGTGAACTAGATTATTGACTCTAGTAAACTCTTTGGGTGTTAGTCACATGGGGATGTGACCTTGAGTGTTAATCACATATCGATGTGAACTAGATTATTGACTCTAGTGCAAGTGGGAGACTGTTGGAAATATGCCCTAGAGGCAATAATAAATTGATTATTATTATATTTCCTTGTTCATGATAATCGTTTATTATCCATGCTAGAATTGTATTGATAGGAAACTCAGATACATGTGTGGATACATAGACAACACCATGTCCCTAGTAAGCCTCTAGTTGACTAGCTCGTTGATCAATAGATGGTTACGGTTTCCTAACCATGGACATTGGATGTCGTTGATAACGGGATTGCATCATTAGGAGAATGATGTGATGGACAAGACCCAATCCTAAGCATAGCACTAGATCGTGTATTCGTATGCTAAAGCTTTTCTAATGTCAAGTATCATTTCCTTAGACCATGAGATTGTGCAACTCCCGGATACCGTAGGAGTGCTTTGGGTGTGCCAAACGTCACAACGTAACTGGGTGGCTATAAAGGTACACTACGGGTATCTCCGAAAGTGTCTGTTGGGTTGGCACGAATCGAGACTGGGATTTGTCACTCCGTGTGACGGAGAGGTATCTCTGGGCCCACTCGGTAGGACATCATCATAATGTGCACAATGTGATCAAGGAGTTGATCACGGGATGATGTGTTACGGAACGAGTAAAGAGACTTGCCGGTAACGAGATTGAACAAGGTATCGGGATACCGACGATCGAATCTCGGGCAAGTATCGTACCGCTAGACAAAGGGAATTGTATACGGGATTGATCGAATCCTTGACATCGTGGTTCATCCGATGAGATCATCGTGGAACATGTGGGAGCCAACATGGGTATCCAGATCCCGCTGTTGGTTATTGACCGGAGAGTCATCTCGGTCATGTCTGCATGTCTCCCGAACCCGTAGGGTCTACACACTTAAGGTTCGGTGACGCTAGGGTTATAGAGATATTAGTATGCGGTAACCCGAAAGTTGTTCGGAGTCCCGGATGAGATCCCGGACATCACGAGGAGTTCCGGAATGGTCCGGAGGTAAAGAATTATATATAGGAAGTGCTATTTCGGCCATCGGGACAAGTTTCGGGGTCACCGGTATTGTACCGGGACCACCGGAAGGGTCCCGGGGGTCCACCGGGTGGGGCCACCTGCCCCGGGGGCCACATGGGCTGTAGGGGGTGCGCCTTGGCCTACATGGGCCAAGGGCACCAGCCCCTAGAGGCCCATGCGCCAAAGGGACAAGAGGAGGGGAGAGTCCTAAAGGGGGAAGGCACCTCCGAGGTGCCTTGGGGAGGATGGACTCCTCCCCCCCTTGGCCGCACCCTTCCTTGGAGGAAGGGGCAAGGCTGCGCCCTCCCCCTCTCCCTTGGCCCTATATATAGTGGGGGGAAGGGAGGGCAACCATACCTAAGCCCTGGCGCCTCCCTCTCCCTCCCATGACACATCTCCCTCCTCCCGCAGCGCTTGGCGAAGCCCTGTTGGAATCCCGCTACTTCCACCACCACGCCGTCGTGCTGCTGGATCTCCATCAACCTCTTCCTCCCCCCTTGCTGGATCAAGAAGGAGGAGACGTCGCTGCTCCGTACGTGTGTTGAACGCGGAGGTGTCGTCCGTTCGGCGCTAGGATCATCGGTGATTTGGATCACGACGAGTACGACTCCATCAACCCCGTTCTATTGAACGCTTCCGCGCGCGATCTACAAGGGTATGTAGATCCACTCCTCCCTCGTTGCTAGATGACTCCATAGATAGATCTTGGTGACACGTAGGAAAATTTTGAATTATTGCTACGTTCCCCAACACTTTGTCTCAGGCTTAGGACCAGACTTGGGTTTCTTCACTTGAGCAGCAACTTGCTTGCCGTTCTTCTTGAAGTTCCCCTTCTTCCTTTTGCCCTTTTCTTGAAACTAGTGATCTTGTCAACCATCAACACTTGATGCTCTTTCTTGATTTCTACCTTCATCGATTTCATCATCATGAAAAGCTCGGGATTCGTTTTCATCATCCCTTGCATACTATAGTTCATCATGAAGTTCTACTAACTTGGTGATGGTGACTAGAGAATTCTGTCAATCACTATCTTATCTGGAAGATTAACTCCCACTTGATTCAAGCGATTGTAGTACCCAGACAATCTGAGCACATGCTCACTAGTTGTGCGATTCTCCTCCATCTTTTAGCTATAGAACTTGTTGGAGACTTCATATCTCTCAACTCGGGTATTTGCTTGAAATATTAACTTCAACTCCTGGATCATCTCATATGCTCCATGATGTTCAAAACGTCTTTGAAATCCCGATTCTAAGCCATTAAGCATGGTGCACTAAACTATCAAGTAGTCATCATATTGAGCTAGCCAAACGTTCATAACGTCTGCATCTGCTCCTGCAATAGGTCTGTCACCTACCGGTGCATCAAGGACATAATTCTTCTGTGCAGCAATGAGGATAAACCTCAGATCACGAATCCAATCTGCATCATTGCTACTAACATCTTTCAACACAATTTTCTCTAGGAACATATCAAAATAAACATATGAAAGCAACAACGCGAGCTATTGATCTACAACATAATTTGCAAAATACTACCAGGACTAAGTTCATGATAAATTTAAGTTCAATTAATCATATTACTTAAGAACTCCCACTTAGATAGACATCCCTCTAATCCTCTAAGTGATCACGTGATCCAAATCAACTAAACCATAACCGATCATCACGTGAAATGGAGTAGCTTTCAATGGTGAACATCATTATGTTGATCATATCTACTATATGATTCACGCTCGACCTTTTGGTCTTCGTGTTCCGAGGCCATATCTGCATATGCTAGGCTCGTCAAGTTTAACCTGAGTATTCCGCGTGTGCAAAACTGGCTTGCACCCGTTGTAGATGGACGTAGAGCTTATCACACCCGATCATCACGTGGTGTCTGGGCACGACGAACTTTGGCAACGGTGCATACTCAGGGAGAACACTTCTTGATAATTTAGTGAGAGATCATCTTATAATGCTACCGTCAATCAAAGCAAGATAAGATGCATAAAAGATAAACATCACATGCAATCAATATAAGTGATATGATATGGCCATCATCATCTTGTGCTTGTGATCTCCATCTCCGAAGCACCATCATGATTACCATCATCACCGGCGCGACACCTTGATCTCCATCGTAGCATCGTTGTCGTCTCGCCAATCTTATGCTTCTACGACTATCGCTACCGCTTAGTGATAAAGTAAAGCATTACAGGGCGATTGCATTGCATACAATAAAGCGACAACCATATGGCTCCTGCCAGTTGCCGATAACTCAGTTACAAAACATGATCATCTCATACAATAAAATTTAGCATCACGTCTTGACCATATCATATCACAACATGCCCTGCAAAAACAAGTTAGACGTCCTCTACTTTGTTTGTTGCAAGTTTTACGTGGCTGCTACGGGCTTAAACAAGAACCAATCTTACCTACGCATCAAAACCACAACGATAGTTTGTCAAGTTGATGCCGTTTTAACCTTCGCAAGGACCGGGCGTAGCCACACTCAGTTCAACTAAAGTTGGAGAAACTGACACCCGCCAGCCACCTGTGTGCAAAGCACGGCGGTAGAACCAGTCTCGCGTAAGCGTACGCGTAATGTCGGTCCGGGCCGCTTCATCCAACAATACCGCCGAACCAAAGTATAACATGCTGGTAGGCAGTATGACTTATAACGCCCACAACTCACTTGTGTTCTACTCGTGCATATAACATCAAACCATAAAACCTAGGCTCGAATGCCACTGTTGGGGAACGTAGTAATTTCAAAAAAATTCCTACGCACACGCAAGATCATGGTGATGCATAGCAACGAGAGGGGAGAGTGTTGTCTACGTACCCTCGTAGACCGAAGCGAAAGCGTTGATGCAATGTAGAGGAAGTAGTCGTACGTCTTCCCGGTCCAACCGATCCAAGCACCGTTACTCCGGCACCTCCGAGTTCTTGACACACGTACAGCTCGATGACGCACCCCGGGCTCCGATCCAGCAAAGCTTCGGGGAGGAGTTCCGTCAGCACGACGGCGTGGTGACGATCTTGATGTTTAACCGTCGCAGGGCTTCGCCTAAGCACCGCTACAATATGATCGAGGTGTAATATCTTGGAGGGGGGCACCGCACACGGCTAAGGAACGATCACGAAGATCAACTTGTGTGTCTATGTGGTGCCTCCTGCCCCCGTATATAAAGGAGTGGAGGAGGGGAGGGCCGTCCCTCTCTATGGCGCGCCCTAGGGAGTCCTACTCCCACCGGGAGTAAGATTCCCCCTTTCCTAGTCCAACTAGGATTCCTTCCATGTAGTAGGAGTAGGAGACAAGGAAGGGGAAAGGAGAAGCGAAGGAAGGAGGGGGCGCAGCCCCTCCCCCTAGTCCAATTCGGACTAGGCCTTGGGGGGGCGCGCGGCCTGCCCTAGGCAGCCCCTCTCTCTTTCCCGTATGGCCCAATAAGTCCCAATACTTTTCCCCCGTATTCCCGTAACTCCTCGTAACTCCGAAAAATACCCGAATCACTCGGAACCTTTCCGATGTCCGAATATAGTCGTCCAATATATCGATCTTTACGTCTCGACCATTTCGAGACTCCTCGTCATGTACCCGATCTCATCCGGGACTCCGAACTCCTTCGGTACATCAAAACTCATAAACTCATAATATAACTGTCATCGAAACCTTAAGCGTGCGGACCCTACGGTTCGAGAACAATGTAGACATGACCGAGACACGTCTTCGGTCAATAACCAATAGCGGGACCTGGATGCCCATATTGGCTCCTACATATTCTACGAACATCTTTATCGGTCAGACCGCATAACAACATACGTTGTTCCCTTTGTCATCGGTATGTTACTTGCCTGAGATTCGATCGTCGGTATCCAATACCTAGTTCAATCTCGTTACCGGCAAGTCTCTTTACTCGTTCCGTAATACATCATCCCGCAACTAACTCATTAGTTGCAATGCTTGCAAGGCTTAAGTGATGTGCATTACCGAGAGGGCCCAGAGATACCTCTCCGACGATCGGAGTGACAAATCCTAATCTCGAAATACGTCAACCCAATATGTACCTTTGGAGACACCTGTAGAGCACCTTTATAATCACCCAGTTACGTTGTGACGTTTGGTAGCACACAAAGTGTTCCTCCGGCACACGGGAGTTACATAATCGCATAGTCATAGGAACATGTATAAGTCATAAAAAAGCAATAGCAACACACTAAACGATCAGGTGCTAAGCTAATGGAATGGGTCATGTCAATCAGATCATTCAACTAATGATGTGATCCCACTAATCAAATGACAACTCTTTGTCCATGGTTAGGAAACATAACCATCTTTGATTAACGAGCTAGTCAAGTAGAGGCATAGTAGTGACACTCTGTTTGTCTATGTATTCACACATGTATTATGTTTCCGATTAATACAATTCTAGCATGAATAATAAACATTTATCATGATATAAGGAAATAAATAATAACTTTATTATTGTCTCTAGGGCATATTTCCTTCACGTGTGTCTATGGTGAGGCCCAGACCCACTTACGACACCAAACATGGACCGTCCTGAAAAACATTAGCACGACTAGCTCGCTCCCATGGTTGTGCATTGGCAATTTTAATGAAGTTCTACGTCAGAATAAACATGAAGGAATTGGTAGGCGTAGTAATGCTCAAATGCAAGCGTTCAGAGATGCGATAGATATTTGCATGTTCCTGGACATTGGATATAAGGGGCGGTTTTGGACTTTTGAGAAAAAGGTTGCTGGGGGATCTTATACGAGATGCAGATTGGATAGAGCGCTAGCGGACGCACAGTGGATGGCTCGGTTCCCAATGGCTAGTATTGAACATATATCAGTTGCGACGTCTGATCATGGCCCCATTTATCTTGATCTGGGGCGAAGTCTGAATAACACAGCCAAGAAAGCTTTTCGGTATGATGTTATGTGGGAAAAACATGAAGGATTGTGTGATGTAGTGCATGCAGAATGGACGAGTATGGGTCCTTGTGGTAGCATTCAAGAGCTGCATGACAAATTGATGAGGGTCTCGAGGGGACTAACTAACTGGAGCAAACAATCTTTTGGTAGCGTCCAACATGAAATAAAGGCACTGAAAAATGAGTTGGACAAGCTCCGGGGTGATCCTCTCAGAACAGCGCCAACACATGCAGAACTGAAAATCAACGAGAGGTTAATCGAGTTATATCATCGCGAGGAGATTATGTGGAGACAGCGTGCACGGATGGAGTGGCTTTCATCTGGAGATAAAAATACGAAGTTCTTCCATCTTCGTGCGAGTTTAAGAAGGAAGAAGAACATGATTCGAGCGTTACAGAACTCATTGGGAGTGCATGTGGATGATCCGATAGAACTTAAGGTCTTGGCCAACAACTTCTATCAACAACTGTACACATCCGAGGGAGTGTAGGGGCTTCAGAATGTGATCGATCATGTGCCTCGGAGAGTGACAGCGGAGATGAATTCTAGTTTGTGTGCGCCATATACAACCGAAGAGGTAAAATGTGCCTTGTTCCAAATGTTTCCAACGAAAGCACCGGGTCCGGATGGTTTCCCTGCTCAGTTTTATCAGAATCATTGGGAGGTGTCTGGGGAAGATGTCACCAACATTGTTTTGAGGATAGTCAGAGGGGAGGAAAGCCCCAAGTGCATCAATGACACCATCCTTGTTTTAATACCAAAGGTGACAAACCGAACGCTTCTTTCTCAATTCAGGCCAATCAGTTTATGCAATGTGTTATACAAGATAGCTTCTAAGGTTGTGGCGAACAGATTGAAGCTTATCCTTCCAGATATTATCTCTCAGGAACAGTCGGCATTTGTACCTTGAAGACTAATAACTGATAGTATCATATGTGCTTATGAGTGTCTGCACTTTATGAAACGATCCAGTTCAAAGAACAACAATTTCTGTGCTCTGAAGTTGAACAACAATTTCATAAAGTGCAGACACTCATAAGCACAGATGAAAGCCTACGACAGACTTGAGTGGCCGTACTTGAAGGCTATAATGTCAAAACTTGGTTTTGCAGATGCATGGATTGATACAGTCATGGCCATGGTCTCAACTGTGTCTTTTTCAGTTCTGTTTAACGAGGAAAAGCTTGAGTCTTTTAAACCATCCAGAGGGATCCGGCAAGGAGATCCAATCTCCCCTTACCTTTTTGTGATAGCGACAGAGGGCCTTTCATGCCTCCTGAAATTCGATTCTCGGTCATCACTTCTTGCAGGTATTAAGGTGGCGCCGACGGCTCCGGCTGTTAACCATCTTTTATTTGCAGATGATAGCATGTTGCTTTTCAAGTCAAGTGTGGAGGGGGATGATGAAGTATCAAACCTGCTGGACATTTATTGCAATGCATCGGGCCAGAGGATAAATAATGAGAAGTCTTCAATTTTTTCAGTAAAGGATGTCCTCAAACAATAAGAGATGGAGTAAAGAACAGTCTCCATGTACATAATGAATCTCTCAGTGAACGGTATTTGGGCATGCCAACAGATGTGGGGCACTCTAAGAATGGCACATTTAAATACCTGCGAGATAGAGTATGGGAAGAGGTGCGAGGATGGATGGAAAAACTCCTGTCTGTAGCTGGTAAGGAGGTACTTATAAAGTCCATTGCACAGGCAATTCCGGTTTACTCTATGTCATGCTTCAGACTACCGAGAGGAGTTTGTGACAGTGTAACATCCATCATCCATCAGTTTTGGTGGGGGAGCAAGAGAGTTAGGCGGAAGCCAGCATGGGTAGCTTCGGATGTAATGATCAGACCTAAATACATGGGGGGTCTCGGGTTCAGAGACTTGGAGATGTTTAATTTGGTCGTCTTGGCTCGACAAGCATGGAGAATTATGAATGACGATGACTCTTTGAGTGCTAGAATATTGAAGCCAGTCTACTATCCAGAGTGTTCCTTGCTAGATGCAGTTCTTGGGTCTAATCCATCACAGATTTGGAGGGCAATAATAGATGGCAGGGATGTCATGGCCCAAGGAATTATATGCAGAATTGGAGACGGCGAGTCTACTTATATTTGGCGCCACAGCTGGATACCCATGTCAAGTTTCAAACGTCCCATCACTTCCCTTGTACAAGACCCACCGTAGCGGGTTTCTGAGCTCATCGAGACTACTACAGCATCATGGAGGGAAGATCTGGTGCGTTCGGTATTCACACCTTTTGGCGCAGAAGAAATTCTGAAGATTCCTATTTGCACTAGACGGGTAGGAGACTTCTGGGCCTGGAGTGAGGAGCAGCGTGGACACTTTTCAGTTGGTTCGGCCTATAGGATGTTGGTGAGCACTAAAATCAACAGGGAAAACTGGCTAGATAGAGTGGAAGGGCCATCCAATATCAACACTGAAAGCAATGAGTGGACCTCCATCTGGAAGTTGAAAGTTCCGTCCAAGATCAATGTTTTCTTGTGGCGTCTTGCAAGGCACTCGATCCTTGCTGGTGAGGTTCTTCACCGCCGCAATATGTCGACGACGGCATCCTGCCCATTATGCGGAGCGCATGACACCTGGAAACATGCATTACTAGACTGCCCGATGTCTCGTAGCACGTGGGCTCTGTCTTCAGATGAGGTGATTGATCAGTTAAGCGGAGTTCAACATGAGGGGGCGAAGCGCTGGATTTTTGCAATGAAAGATAAACCGAAACCGGATGAGTTTGTGGGGCTGGCTGTAACTTTGTGGGCAATATGGGAAGCTCGAAGGAAAGCAATCCATGAGGGTATTTTTTAGAGTCCACACACAATCCATAGTTTTATTAGCTCTTACTTACGTGAGATCGCAATGATAAATCAACCAATGTTGAACCCGGGCAGAGCAGCAGTGGCGAGGTCACAGCGTTGGCTACCTCCTCAAGAGGGTCATTTCAAGATAAATGTGGATGCAGCTGTAGGTCGTCGAGGCGAGCATGGATCAGTGGGCACTATATGCAGGGATCAAGCTGGACGTTTTGTGGGAGCATCAGCCTTTGGTTTCACAAATATAGGTGACCCACCCACCCTGTAGGCACTCGCGATCAGAGAGGCGCTTGACCTAGCCGATGATCTTAACTTACATCATATTCAAGTAGCCTCGGATTGCAAGGAGGTCGTTGAAGAAATCAAGAAGGGAGGTGCAGCCAGATATGGTGCGATCGTCGAGGAGATAAAACTTCCTTCGGTTTCTTTTATTTCATGTTTGATAGGTCATGAGTTTAGGAGCTCAAATTATGAAGCTCACAATCTTGCGAAGTATGCTTTATCTTTGGGGTCGGGCCGGCATGTCTGGCTTGGGCAACCCGAAGGGATTCCTTTCGTCCCTGTAAACATTGTGACGGTTGAATAAAAACTTCGTGAGATTGCCTAAAAAGATAAAAAAACTCAGCTTCTCGTTCGATAAAAAGAAAACCTGACTCATTCGCTCAGTCAATAGTTTATTAAAAGAAACCCTGTTGCTGGTTGACAGTTTACTATGAAACAAAAAAATCACTAAAATAGAGAAAAAACTGATGGATTCAAAAAAAATCATTTGAAAAGTTCATGAATTTCGAGAAATACGATTTCAAAAAAAAGCTCACCAATTTTGAGAAAAAAGTTCACTGATTTGGTAATTAACGATATTGAAAAGTTCACGGATTTTAAAAAGTTCATTAATTTTAAAAATAGTTCCCCAAATTTGGAAAAAGGTCCACTGATTTTTAAAAATATTCGCGAATTTAAAAAATTTATTCAATTAAAAAAGTACATCATTTTTTTAAAACATATTAGTCAATTTCATAAAATGATCATAGATTTAGGAAAAAGGCCATCCAATATCAGAAAAACTTTCATCGATTTTTTTTAATCATTAATTTTCAAGAAGTTCACAAATTTTACTAAAAGTTTATCAATTTTGAGAAAAATCATCAATTCTAAAAAATGGTTCACAAATTTGAAAAAAAGTTCATCAATTTTGACAAAAAGTTATGGATTCAAAACAAAGTTCACAAATTTAATAAAAAATAGCAAAAGAAAAATAAATAAAAAATAAAAGAAAAAAAGAACAAATAGGGAAAGGGAGAAATTATAACAATAGGTGTTGTGTCCCAATTGGTTTTCGCAGTTTACCCACGAACAAAAGATCGTGGGTTCGAATCACCGGCGCGTGCACGTCTTTTCTTGTTTAGGAGAAAAAAAATAAAAAGCTAGTAGGGCCAGCCTACTCGAAAGGATCGATATGCGCCCGATTATAGGAACTATATGAATGGGTGCTTAAGACATCGTTTAGGAATCGCCCCACGTTAGTGGAGCTCCTATTCCAAGGGCAACTAACCAAAGGTATCCCTTGCCGAGCCCAAGTCATGACCTTCATTCTCCTCAAGTGAGGAGGGCATATTGTTGGACTAACAAAAGCTTGACTAGTTCATTTTCCCCATTCACCATTCTCGTTGCCTGATACGAGTTATTTAGTTCATGTCTCCTTGTTCTTGGGATGAAACGAAGGTTCATTCGCGACACTCATAGACGTAGTTTTATTCCAGACCCTCTTCTTTCCCTAAAAAGCTAATAAGTTAAACAAGAGAAAAGTAGAAGCGGAAGCTGGAGTCGGAGAGTGGAGGTCGCTCGGTAACTCGAGTCGATCAGTCCCATTCACTCTTGCCCGAAACAAGTGGGTTATTCATTCCGCCCCACAATGGGTCATTTTTGATTGGCTGAGAGAGGGCCAAGTGGTGCGCTCCCACCCACCGTCACATGTCGCATGTTAGGCGCTTCCTTGGTTTTTTGTATGCGTTTTGGGTTTTTTTCAGGTTTTTTTGGCCTTTCGGTCTTTGCTAGGGTCCAAGGTTTTAGGGAGAAAAAATGAGGAAATATTTTTGCTCAAAACCACGTTTTTTCCCATTCACGAGAAGCACAAATTTGCTTTTCGTGGAGGCACAGATTTACTTCCGCGAAAGGTACAACCTGCCTCTCGAAATGAAGAAAATTTGTTTTTCTTTTGCTTCCGTGAGAGGCACAGATTAGCTTTCGCGAGAGGCACATCGCCTCTTGGAAAAGGAAAACCATGTTGTTTTTTGCTTATGCGACAGGCACATATTTACTTCTCATGGAGGCACAAATTTACTTCTGCTTTGCTCCTTTGCCTCTCGGAAAGAGAAAAAAGGTGAGAAAAAACCGTGCTTCCGGCTCATTTTTTCTGTTGCTTTAATTTATGAAAAAAAAATCATAGAAACCTACTGTCATGGGATCTAGTTTCAAATATCTTAGCGTGAAAAATTCAATGGTAAAAATTGTTCGAGATTTGGACGCACAGTTTAAGAGATAAAATATTTTGAATAAACAAATCTATGATAAAAGGGAAAACTTCCAAATTGTGACAATTGACGCACATGCGGGAAGGTGACAGTGATCTTTAAAAGGGGTACCTTTTAATTAGTGATTTCGCCTATTCTGCCCCTCGAGCGCCGGAAAGGAGAGCTAGCGCTCACACGCGCCCAAGAAGGCTGCAGCCCAGCAACTGAGTTCGCTCGCCTGCCCTCGTGCGTTTGCTTCCTTTGCTGGATAGTTTTTTGTGCTGTTGGTATGGTAGAAAACCTTTTAGTTTTCTACCACTGCAACAACACACAAAAAAACTTTGAAAATGTGAAATAAAAAAAGATTACGGATTTTATAAAAAATTCCATCCATTGGAAGAAAGTTTGTGAATTTTGAAAAATATAGAGAATTTGAAAAAGTTCATGAAAAAGTGAAAAGGTTCACCAAATTGAAAAGAAGATCATCATTTTGAAGAAAAGTTCACAAGCTTGAAAAGATTTTATCGGTTTCGAAAAAATTTCATCAACTTTAGAGATAGTTCACAAAATTTGAAACCAAATTCATCAATTTTGAAAAAGAGTTCAAAAATTTATTTAAAAGGTTCATCAATTTTGAGAAAAAGTTTGGGGGTTTTGAAAAAAGGTCATGGAGTTTAAAAAAGATCATGAATTTTGATAAACAAAGTTCAAATATTTGAAAAGATTTAATGGTTTGAAAAAATATTCATGCTTTTGAAAAAAAGTTAACAGATTCGGAAAAAAGTTCATGCATTTGAAAAATAATCATGAATTTAAGAAAATCACCTCCCACCGTTAGATTTGTTGCTCCGAGATCTTTGAAGCTAGATCCCATGTTAATAGACATCGACAAAAAGAATCACAAAAAGGCTGTAAATAATAATAATAATTAATGAACAAAAACTGGAAAAAATGTCAACCACAAAGACATATTCTAGAAAAACACGGAACTCGGAAGTATGATTGCCGTTTTCTCTTTTTTGGGGGAAAGCATCATAAGTGCTTTTTTCCCCATTTTTCGAGGAAAGCACAGGTTGTGCTTTTTTTCGAGAAGCACAACTCGTCGAAGGTTGTGATTCTAATGGAAACACAGGTTGTGCTTTAAGTAGAAGCACATACTTGCTTCTTCTGAAGCACTTGCTCTATTTCCAATGGAAGCACGGGATGTGCTTCTCGCGAATGCATACATTTTTTCCTTTCAAAAAGCACAACTGTGTTTCGGATGAAAAAACATGTTTCTTTCCTGCAAAACATAGGGAAAAACCAAGTAAAAACCAAAAAGGCCAAAGAAAAACAATCTAAAATCAGAAAATGGACAGGAAAAAAATCTAAAAGCCTAGCACACGGTACGTGACAGCAACAGGATGCACTGCTTGACGCACTCCCAGACCAAAAGGGGAGTAAGGGTGACCCTTGAGGGAGCCTCCGAGGGGTGACCATTGGTTAGTTGCTTCCTTACAAGGGCAACGCTATGTCTTGCCAGCAACCACACAGAGGTAGGTTCGGCCTAGCAGGCGCCTCATATTGTTAGCGTTCTTGTTCATTCGTTTTTTTGCTCTCTTTATATATTTGAAATATTCTAGAAAACAAATATTTTGAAACTTTTTTATAGAATTTTCCAAAACGTTCACTGAAAATAGGGAAAATGGTAACACACTGTAAAAATTTTGTTCACGCAATTTCAGAAAAAAAAACTGTTTGTACCATTTAAGAAATCATGAAACTTAGAAAATGTTAATGAGTTTTTAAAATTTTGGAATTAAAAAAAGTTTGCATAATTTCGAAAAATGTTTTGTACCATTGAAAAAAAATACTCCCTTATATCCATAATATGTGACGGTGCTTTGTACTAAAACAGCAGAAACTAATATGCATCGAAGGGAGTAATAGACATTTTAAAAATTTCCGCTCCTTTCAAGTATATCTTGGTGACATTTTCAAAAAACAAGTGTACAATATATAAAAATATTGGCGTAATATTCTAAAAAAGCGTCCAATTAAAAAAATATGACCTTTTAGAAAATCGTCGCTCATTTCAAAAAATATTTTTGCGAATTTTAAATTTTTTAATACAATGTAAAAATGTTCATTTAACTTTAAAAAGTCTTTTATGCATTCAAAAACATTCAGCATCTGTTTGAAAAGTGTTTAACATTTATCCGAAGAAATGTTCAAACATTTGAACAAAATATGTTCGTTTTGTATTTTAAAATATGTTCTACGTGTATAAAAAAGTTTCGCATATATACGAAAAATGTATAACTTGTGTTTATTTATTTTTATTTGAAATATATGAAAGGAATAAGCATAAGAAAATCGATGAAGAAATATAAAAAAGTACAAAAATCGCATGTAAGGTTGTCAAATCAATCCAAACTGGTGTACAAAACCTTCCTAAAATCGTTTTAATGGGCGGCCCACTAAGGCGGCGTGCCCCAAGCGCCAGAAGTGAGGCAGAGGCAAGTCTTGCAATAATCGAGACATAGCTTCCACACATACAGACGCATGTCCCTGAACTCGTGAGCCCTAGTCCGCCAGTCTTGCCCGTGACAATGCTACAATGCCCACACGAGGGAGTCCAAGGATTTTTAGGGCCCACTCCAACGGGCATTTTTATTCTCACCCAAATGTTGGAATTGTACTGTGTGGGAGAAAACGCATCGGGCGGACTTTACCCAATACCAATGAACAACTTGATGTCCCTTATCTCGCAAAAAAAAAAATCAACTTGATGTCCCTTGCCCAGTGTCAAATGGAGGAAAGTAGGAAAGTCTGAATTGTCACTCATGCCGGCCCAGTAGCTTGCTCACCTAATTATCCAACTTGGACCCTTCCTCGTCCTCACTATACCCCTGTCTTCCACTACCTTCCCGCACCCGAATTTCGTTGCCTCCACCGCACCCATCTCAAACATTGTCACTTTTTAATCAGTTGCATTATAAGACTTGTGGATTTAACACTCTTTCTTTGACATATAAGGGTCGCACAACAATATCAGTGTGTTTTAGCGGTCTCCATTGTTCGCAAGGTCTTGACAATGGTACCTATCCTCTGTGGGTGACTTTTGTCAATACCATCTTCCATCCAAGAGGTGACAAGAAAGCCCACTTTACTCAAAGGCAATAAAATGCTTGAAATGATGTGGAGAGAGACATTTGGAGTGCTCTAAGCACGTTTTTGCAATTGTTCGTAGACCTACTAGACAATTGAACCCCGAGAGATAGTGGAAGATGACGGCATGTTGTTTGATCCCGCACAACAAGATTTTGAAGGACGACATAGTATGCAATGTTGGGTGATCCTATGAACCTTGCACTTTAAGATTTGGTTGTGTTTGAGAATTTCGTCGAGATGCATTGCATGATTTGTAGTTCAGAAATGCATATGCAACTTCTTAATGATTTAGTGGAGCATGTGTGTGGGTATTTTCCATAGAAACCAACAAAAGCACTTCTGGTCGAATAAACTGAACTCAAATTTAAAGTATTAATTTTGTTATAATATTTATCTTTGAGTTATTACAACATCAAATGCAAAAGAATTAGTTTGAGAGAAAGAAGAAGATGATGATTGGACAAATCTGAAGAAAAAAAACGATGCACATCATGGATAGTTTTTTGTTTTGTTTTGAACAGATCATGGATAACTTCTCTTTTTTCTGAGTTGAGACCATGGATAGTTGGACGAACGGCCTAAAACTGCTCCAATTGCACGCGCAACTGCGGGCACATCCACCGCTTCGTGTCCTTATCCTCTTCCGCGGGGTCTTTTTCCTCCACTCATTCGTTTCTTTTTCTCCCAAGATCTCTCTCTCTCTATCACTCTCTCCTACCATCACTCGAGCTCGAGCTCTTCCTCTTCCCTGTCCTTTGTTCTTTGGTTCACCATTCACCCTGGCAGCACGCTACACCATGCGCCACCATGATAGGCCACCAACTCCCTACGACCCCTGCTGGAACCTTGGCAGCTAGATGTTGGAAGCCTGCAGCCGCCGATTTGTGACATGCTGACGGGGGTGTTGCAACCATGATGGTTAGTTGCTGGAACCATGGCATCCAGATGCTGGAACTATGGTGGCTAGATGCTGGAGCCACGGTTGTTTGTGGTGACCATGCCGGCGGGTGTTGCAACTATGGCTCGCAGATGCTAGAACCGTGGTTGTGGCTCCAAGATGCTGGAACCGTCCAAGCTCCTACGACGGTGCTGGCGTCTCACCTTGGTGTTATAACCTCGGCTGATGTGCTGCAAAACGTCTTGGTAGCAGTGCTACGATTGGTTACCGGTGAGCGCCGGTGAACTGCAACCGGTGCCTCTCATGGCTGCGCAACCAACTTCGGTGGCCACGGAAGATGTTGTCGGGTCTCGATGCGACGCGGATGCTGCCGTGAGCGGGACCAACGTCGGGGGGAGAGAGGTCGCCGCCGTGCCTCGCCGGAGCTGGAGATGTGTGTGCATCAAAGAGGTGAGGGCGTGCCTAGCACAGAGGGAGAAGGGGCTTTTTTTCTGGTTAAAAAAGAAAGAAAAAGGAATTGTATGGTTCTAAGAGCATCTCCAGCCGTTCGGCCTCCCAAGACGCCGAAAAAACGCGGTTTGTGGGTGAATTAGTGTTTACTTTCGGCGTGGGGGCAATTGCGTTCACAGTCGCCGCCCGCAGGTCGCCCCCCAAATCGGCGCAAACACGGTGATTTGATTCAAATTTGTACAAACACGGCACAAACTCGGCCATTTCATTCAAATTTGTATAAAAAACAGAAAAGAACTATGCCTACTACGCCGCCGCCGCCCACCTTCTACATGCCGAGGAGCCTGTAGAACCAGGTGTAGTCGCCACCGCCGCTGCCCTGCGTCCCGTCGGAGCCGCCGCCGTCCCTGCTGCACCCCTGACCAGGGTCACCAACGTGCGGGTTGGACGGCCCGGGCGCGTCCTCGTCGCGTCCACGGCGCCGGGCCTTGATCTCCTCGTAGGCCCGGCGCTGGCGCTCCACCTGCTCGCGGACGTAGCCCGCCTTTGCCCACTTGAGGGCGGTCTCGTCGGCGGCGGCCATTTCCAGGTGCTCCTTCTTGACGGGGAGCAACCTTGGCTCGGTCTTCGACGGACAAGGCGGAGGGAACGAGGAGAGGGACGGCCACCCTCGTTGATGACGAGGGCGCCGCTGCGGGTGCGGCGCCCAAGCAGCGTCTCCTACGGCTCCGGCTTGATGGGGCGGAGCGCCGGCAACCCCGAGGAGAGCAAATCGGAACTCGACGACGAGGAGATCGCTGCCTCCATTCGCCGCGGCGTCCAGGAACTACCGCGGCGGTGAGAGAAGGATGGGGGCGCCGGGTACTCGAGGCGCGGCGTCTCGATGTGGTCGAGGACGACCTCGAGGGTGCGGCCAGGCACGCCCCACCATTCGCGCTTCCCGTCGGCGTTGAGGGGGCCGCGGGGGATGGTGCCGTTGGTGGAGGCGACCTGGTCTTCGTGGCGGCGGTCGAAGTACATCGTCCACAGCGTGTGGCTGTCGGCGGCGTACCTCGGCTCGTTTCGCTGCGCCTCCGACAACGACGAACAGATGCAGGCGATCTCGGCGCGCCGTTCAGCCCCGGTGGGCACCGGGGACACCGGGACGCCGCCGGCGCTCAGCCTCCACGAGCTCGGCACCCGCATCTCTAGGGGCGCCGGGTAGTCGGCCTCGTAGAGGAGGCGCGCCTCGTCCTTGCGAAGATGGCGTCAGCCGAAACCGTTCCCGCCGCGGTGTCGCCTGGGTAACGCTCAGCCATTGCTCGTCGGCGGGGGAAGAGAGGGAGAGTGGCTTCTGTGGCGAGACGAGGCGAGAGAGGAGGCGAGGTGTAGCGACTGTGGCGTTCCCCTGCGGGGAGGTCGGCTTTTATAGCCGAAGCGGGACAGTGAGAACCTGCTCGCCGGGTGCCGCATAGCGGGAGAGGGTGGGTCGCGCGTCGCGGCACCTTCACTGCGCCGCCCGTGAGGCATCAATGGGAGGCTGACCGGCACGGCAGCCTTGGCAGTGATTTCTGTGGAACCGAGGCGACGAGGATTACAAAGCGGCGTGTCGCTGACTCGGCGGGCCCATTCTCGTCGCCCAAAATCAGTTTCCCCGGCGCCCCCAGCGCGTCGGGTTCGGTCTGAATCTGCCGGCGTCAGTTTTGATACTAACCAGCTAAAAACGGGCTCCCAGGAACGTGACTAGGCCTTTTTTGAACGTCGATGTTAAAAAGTAGCTGAGAAGACTGATGGGACGCGACTGAAGATGCTCTAAAGGCTGCATCAGGGCGCCCGGCGACCGGCTCAAATTTGCTCGGCCGACCGGCGGCGTCTAGCGCTGGCCTTCGGTGAATGTTGTTAGAAAAAGAAACCGTAGATCGAGCTGTATTCACCGGACGCGTACGGGCCGGTGCCGGGGACGCATGCGCGATGCATGCCTTGGCCGCAAGTTCTCTGCTGTAGCGGGAGCAGTCGTGCCGTGCGAGCTAACGAGCGAAGGCGTGAGCGTTACGACCTCCACCGCTGACACAAATCTTCAGAATTTTATATGGGAAATGGAAAATGAAGCAACGCCAAGATTGACCAAGCATACTCTTTTTTTTGTAATTGACTAAGCATACTCTCCTGCATTGTTCTAGAACATAGAATAGACCTTCTAACTTTTCCCCCCTTTTTGCGGTTGATAGACCTTCTAATTAACCGTACCAATTTCGTACCTCCGTGGGAAAGCTTTGAATGAGTCTGTAACGAACTCAAGTATGGCCTGGCATATGCTCCGTGTACTGGATAGGAAGTTAGGAACATGATCCAAGACGAAAAAAGACCTGTTCCAAGCCGATCCATCAAAGACCAACACCTATCGAATCCCCTAAAATTTGCCAGAGGCACATCTCCAAGCACCCTCTAATAACGCGGCGTCGCATCAGCAGAACGAGAGCTAGGCGGGAAGAATCTTATTACATCTTCAGGGAGCTGCCACCGCCTTGTCTTCTTGAACAGGACACAAAACTAAAACGAACTCACAAAAACACCTAAAAATGAAGCGAGACCCCTTCTTGCCGGCAAGAGTCAGGGTCCACCACACCTCCATGGTCCTTAGACCCATCAGATACAAGGCGGACCGACGGCAGCGCCGGCGGAAGGCAAAGGAACCCTAAGTTTTCTCTCTTTCTTGGAGAGATGACGGTGACTACTTTGTGTCTACCATGAGCCTAGCTTAACAACTCGTTCGTTAAGACATTGAAATCTTAAGGTTTGCATGTAAGGACTGTGCATCTACTTTTTTTTCGGGAGGTGCTCGTAATCAGTCGAGTTTTTTTTTGTGCGTGTGTTTTTCCGTTCTATTTACACAAATTGCCATGCATATGACTTTTTCGAATGGAGACCCCTTTTGAAATTTTCATACATATGCATGCCATGGTATTTTTTGTTTTTTTTTTCTGAACGGGATCTTGTTTCCAAACGCATAGTAGCTCAGTCCCTTGGAGGCACTTTGAGTATGATTTGCATATACTCCCCAGAGTCAAAATGGTCATCATCAAAGAACATTATACCCTTAACATTGCACGATGGAAGTGGGACGCAAAGTATCTTAGCTTGAGCTCGAGTGAATAGCAAAATCCAAAAAATAATGTTTTTGAAAAAATAAATTGATTTTTTTGTGGCAAACATTGATGGATGTTTTGAGTGTTTGCGAAGTTTCATCACAGAATAATGTTTTGGAAGTTGTGACAAAAAAATCAGTGATCCAGAAATGTTAACTTTGAAGACATTTTGGAGCATCGATTTTTTTGGCACAACTTCCACGAATGTCATTTCCTAATAAAATTTTGTAAGCACTCTAAGTTTTCACCAATATTTGCTATGATTTTTTATTTTTGAATTTGTTTACTATTTTTTGAATTGATTGTTCACAGCAGGTGCATATGAGCTCGAGCTAAGGAGTTTTTTTCAATGGAAGTGTTCCTTGTGTCGAGTGAGACGTTATAAAGGGCGGGCTCCACGGAGCCCTTTAAAAAATCATAAAGTATATAAAATTTTGAAAATATATTTTTCTACAAATACATATATATGTTCTTCAAATATGTATAAAGTTTCATGAACCAATTCTATTATTTTCAAGAAAGACGAATATTTGGCCCAAATACAACAAAGAAAAAACCCATTGTAAACTATGCATTTACCTTTTCCGTGTGGATCACATATGAGTTATATGTCCATAAATTTGTACTCACATGATATTAAAAATACATGCTTGTGTGTATAATTGTTTTCAATTTTTTTTTTGAGCATCAGTACAGACACAAGCGCTCATATACACGCGCATACACTCACCCCTATGAACGCACACACGCACACCCTACCCCTATGAGCACCTCCGAGAGACTGGGCCGGCATATCATCTTGAGATTTACGAAGTCACCGTAGGCGCCTCGTCGTCGACGGAAACATCTCCTCCCACTGAAAGCGCATCGCGGGAAATCCTGAAATAAATCCAGGAATAACACGAGCACCAGGATTTGAACCCTGGTGGGTTGGGAATACCACTGTCCACCTAACCAACTCAAGATGTGGAATATTAGTATTTTCGCAGAGAAAAAGGGCTCCATGGGTCGGCCACCATATGCATTTTTCGTCCTTGTGTCCCGATTCTTTGATTTAATTAATCTATTTTAATATAGTACTCCATAAAAAAGGTTTGTGTGACGAAAATAATTCTGAATACTGTATATTTCATCTGACCGGAGCACGGTCTGACCAAACTGTAGAATGAATGATAGAGCCGCCAGAGCAGTACCAGCGACATGCCCCCGCCTTGTTCTCTGTCAAATAAAAGGAAGGCAAAAGTCGACGGCAATCTCTTAGAGTAGAGCGACACTCCTCCCCGCCCTTCGTAAGTACTGTAGGCGCCGCCGTTTCCCCCATCCGTCCCCCCCGGCGCTCCGCCTCCGCCGCGCCTCCTCCGTCTGCGAGCGGCAGCGCCCGATCGACGAATCCCGCGATGGCCGGCGGCGGCGGCGGGTTCCTCGACCTGGAGCGGCACTTCGCCTTCTACGGCGCGTACCACAGCAACCCGGTCAACGTCTTCATCCACGCGCTCTTCGTCTGGCCCATCTTCCTCACCGCCCTCCTGCTCCTCCACATCGCCGCCCCGTTCCCGCGCGCCGCCGCGGTCTTCACCGCCGTCTACGGGGCCTTCTACGTCTCCCTCGACCGCCGCTCGGGCGCGCTCGCCGCCCTCCTCTGCCTCCTCTGCTGGGGCGCCAGCTCCGCCCTCGCCGCCCGCCTCGGCTTCTCCCTCGGATGGAAGGTTTTGCATCACACAGCCCCGCTCCTTTGATTGAACTTGTTCTGGTGGTCTGTCTTCAGTATTCATACTTTTCTGATTTGGTGTGGTGGTGATAGGCTATGAGATTTGAGAAGAAAATAATTGATTTGCGGTTGGATTGATCAGGCTATGTGCGCTGAATTTCTGTAGTGGGGAACGGGATTTTTAGAGTTTGTGGTCATCTTCGTTGAACAGCATCAGAGATCAATTAAACTGAAAAGGGATATGGAGCAATCAAAGCTTGCTTTTCATTTAGAGATAAGGGTTCAGGACTAAACATATATTGTACAACGTCTTACATTATGGGACGGAGAGAGTACATGCTAAAAAATTAGTGCAGCTTGAGACTATTTTATTGACTGCAAATGTCTAAATACCACAATGAGCTCTGAAATGCATTGTAGTGTACAATAATTAGATAGCAAGTAGTAAAACTTGTTGTTGCCTGTGATGAAATGAAATTCCTGGTAGAAGATGGGACTGTTGGTCGTTTGACGATTGATTTCTGTCTTTTAAGCAGAGAAGTTATATTCTGTAACACAAAATAGGAGTACTATTGTTCTGAGGGGAGTTCATCTACCTGTCATAGAAATTACAGCATGGATTGTGCTGATCTGATCATTGTTCATGGTTGATGCACTTGTCTTTACGTGAGCTAGCTGTAACTCGCAATAAACCACACTGCACTAGATGTTTGCTTGCTCCTTCTACTCCTAATTAGTGCACTTTTAAAGGCCATTACACATGATATTGATCAATTAATAGTCTCAAGCTTTACTGATTCTGCCGCACTTGTGAAATTCACGCTTTTTTATCTGGTCTCAGTGGGTCTGGGTTTCTGAGGCTTAAAGTTTCAAAAGCTAGACTGCCGACACCTACTTGGGGATTCAATGCCTGTTTCGTCACCCCTGAAATTTTGATTATGTCGATTTTTGCTTTTAGGATGAAGGATGCTGCACAGTTTGCCGTGTTGAAGATGCTTACATGGGGATTCAATCCCTTCTTCTTAACTCCTGAAATTTTGATTGTGTGACGTTTGCTTTAGGATGAATGATGATGCATAGTTTGCGCTGAAGATGCTTTGTGGCTATAGAAAAGAAGATTACAAAACATAAATCGATCAAGCATAAATTCTTGTTTTTTCCCTGCAGGTGGTATTGGTAGCTCAGCTGTTCTGTTGGACTATGCAATTCATTGGCCATGGAGTTTTTGAGGCAAGTCTCTACCAAGCTATTATTAATAGTAGGTTGAGCACCACCTGTAGAAAATTCTTGCCCAAGGATTACTAATACTTGACACTTACTCTGATTGTAGAAGCGGGCACCTGCTCTAGTTGACAATCTTGTCCAGGCTTTGTTGATGGCCCCATATTTCGTGCTTCTAGAGGTACGCATTCTGTAGCATCATCACTCTGATGATCGACAAGAGATTGCCTTACAAGTCATGCCAATCTTGTCGTTTGCTTCAGATTCTCCACAAGTTTGCCGCTTACGAACCGTATCCTGGCTTCCATGCCAATGTGCAAAAGCTGATTGACGCCAAACTCAAGGAGTGGGCGGACAAGAAAGCAAAGAAGATGTCATGAACTGTGCCCAAGAACTCCTGATGCCTGATGCTACGTCTGCTGTGTAACAGGGAAGATGAGAGTGATCTACCCTGTTTGCCGTCTCTATGTTACTGAAGAAGATAAACTGAACCGTAGACTGATATCATCTTGAGATGTGATACGCTTGTTGTATGACATCGGTGTAAGATGGGATACGCCATGTTTGGTGTTGTGTTTCGTGTTGGTGAAGATTTCTTATAGAATGAACAATAAAGTAATAATATATTTTTAATAAAGATTCTGGTGCTGTGCCTGTGGTAAATTTGACCAACGGCCTGGAACGAGGTTTATGTGTACCGTGGAGACCCAAACACTGCTTGTCATCGGTGTGTTTGTTGTGTCGATCTTGGTTTTCCGCTAATTAACTGTGCAATTACGTTCTCCTTAATTAATGAAGGGAAATGAGACAAATCATTTACCTTTGATTCCAAATATAGAAGCCTCCAAGGTTGAAATGCAGGTCTCTTTGGTCAAAGAGCCCAGAAATGAGAGAGAGGGAGTGTTGCCTTGTGCGAAAATATCAGGTGATACCAACACTTAAATGCTCTCATGATACCAAATCAAAACATTAAATTTAAATGTTTCAAAAAATTCCGAAGAAAATCACGAATGTTCACAAGATATATGTCTAAAAACCCTAAAATATTCGGATCCAAAATCGATATACACATTGAGAAGCAAGAAAGACAAAATCTGTTGCTTGTTCCGCAAAGAAAGTGTTCCCTGGCAGGCAGTGCCGTAGCCCGTGGCGTCTGTCTGTTCACCGGCTCCATCATCACATCGTTTTCTTTGCGGCGCGTACATATACTCCCTCCGTTCGGAATTACTTGTCTCGGAAATAGATATATCTAGTACTAAAATACGTCTAAATACATCTATTTCTGCGACAAGTAATATCAAACAGAGGGAGTACAAGTCATGGCGATGACTTGCAAGCGAGAGGAGAGGAGAGGAGAGGGGAGGGAGCCCATGCCTCATGGACCTTTTCCGACGACCGTGCAAGTGCAATTGCAATGCATTCGTAGCGTAGCGTAGCCGAGCCAACCATGGAAGAAAGAAAGGGACCGTGTCTGCCGTGCCTGGTTTGGTTGACACTTCCATGGATGGACGGATTTGTTTGAGTGAAAAGATCAACTTCTATTGATTGATAGAAATAGTACAGCTTATATATGTTTGGAAGAGACGCATCACACAAGACGCGATGGTTGGAACCGATGCAACGGTTAGAGGAGAGGGGAAAAGAGATGTGTCGGTTACTACAAGACGCCTGCATGCCGCAGGACAAGGGGAGATTTCCCTCTAATTAATATGTGCTAATTAATCATAACACTCCCCCTAATCTACACTTGTCCATATAGAATCGTCATATAATCATCAGGTAGAATCGTCATCTTGAAAGATTGTCCAGGTTGCATCATCATCTCAAAAGGATTCTTCTCCGGTGATTCTTCATTAATATACTTGATGAGAACCTGAAACATAAAACTCACAGAGAGAAAGAAAAGTAATATGATACTTCAAACAGGTACAGTTCAGGGAGACACTCCCCCTGATTCTTGCAGGTCCCGAAGTCGTCGCATACCAATTCCATGAACATATTTCTGGAATGTAGAATTTGGTAGAGGCTTGGTAAATAAATCAGCAAGATTTTCACATGATTTAATTTGCAAGATGTTTATTTTCCCCTTTTTCTGAAGATCATGGGGGAAAAACCACTTAGGAGAAATATGCTTAGTGATATTACTTCTAATGTATCCTGTTTGCATCTGTGCAACACAAGCCGCATTATCTTCGTAGATAATGGTAGGTGATTCTATAGAACCAATTCCACATGACTTTTGTATGTGGTTTATCATTCTGCGAAGCCACACACATTCGCGTGATGCCTCAAATAATGAAATTATTTCAGAATGATTGGTAGATGTTGCCACCAGAGTCTATTTAGAAGACTTCCATGATATGGCAGTTCCACCATGTAGGAACACAAAGCCGGACTACGATCTGGCATTATGGGGATCAGATAAATAGCCAGCATCGGCGTATCCAATCATACCAGAGTCCTGATTTCTCCGGAACTGAAAGAATAGGCCAAGATCCTTTGTGCCTTGGAGATATCGAAAGATATTCTTAACTCCGGACCAATGGCGTTTGGTGGGAGTTGCGCTATGTCTAGCAAGTAGATTCACTGCAAATGCGAGGTCAGGTCTCGTGCAATTTGCAAGATACGTGAGCGCTCCAACGGCACTAAGATATGGAACCTCAGGTCCCAATATTTCTTCTCCCTCGTCCCTTGGCCTGAACGGATCTTTCTCTACGTCTAGAGAGCGAACCACCATGGGAGTTTTAGATGGGTAGGATTTGTCCATATTGAATTTCTCCAATATTTTCTGGATATAAGCAACTTGGTATACCATGATTCCGGAGGGAAGGTGCTCAAATTGAATACCTAAGCAAAATTTGGTTTTACCCAAATCCTTCATCTCAAATTCCATTTTTAGGTGATTGTGTGCTTCATCAATGTCATGTGTGTTGCCAATGATGTTGAGGTCATCGACGTACACTGAAATGATGCAAAATCCTGTAGAGGACTTTTTGATAAAGACACATGGGCAATCACTACTATCGGAGTAGTCTTTTTGTAGAAGGAACTCACTAAGTTGGTTGTACCACATCCGTCCCGACTGTCTTAAGCCATATATTGACTTATTAAGTTTTACACAATACATGTTGCGTTTTGCGCTTGTATTCGGGATAGAGATTCCGTCAGGAACCTTCATATACATGTCCGAATCTAGTGACCCGTAAAGATATGCGGTCACGACATCCATCAACTGCATAGATAGACGGTTTTGCACTGCCAAAGATATAAGGTATCGGAAAGTGGTTCCACTCATTACAGGAGAATATGTCTCATTGAAATCAATGCCGGGTCTCTGCGTGAACCCTTGTGCTACGAGCCTTGCTTTGTATCTCACCACCTCATTGTTCTCATTCCATTTTCGGAGAAAAACCCATTTGTATCCGACGGGGAAAACATTGGGAGGTGTCGGTATTGCTTCAGTGAATACCTTTCTTTTGTTAAGCAAGGCAATTTCTGCTTGTATTGCGTCCTTCCATTTAGACCAGTCGGAGCGCTTTTGGCACTCAACGATGGTCTTTGGATCATGATCAGTGAGAAGGATATCTGCAATTTTTCAGCAAAAAAAATGTCGACAGTCGTAGACTTACGATCAAAAGATTTTCCAGAATCGATATAGTTGATGGAAATTTCCTGCACTCCTAGTGACTCTTCATGATTTCCCAATACGCGTGAGTCTGGGTGTTCCGATGGCCCAGCCAGTGTGTGCAAACTGAAGTTGGGTTGTGGAGGTTGCCCTTCCACTGGGTGTATACTACCCATAAGGTGTTTGTCAACGTTGAGCTGACTTGCATTTACTGACTCAGAGATTTTTTCTCCTCGGTTTCCTTTGTTGCTTGCTGGAAGCTTGTTCCAGGTCAGAGGCCGTACTACTCCCCCTCTTTTTAGAAACAGGGAGTTGAGTGGTTTTTATTGGTACCTCCACTCTTTCGGGCGCATTTCTGGCCAGATTTAAGGACTTTATAACACCTTTTAGATCAGTAAATGAATCTGGCAGGTTATTTGCAAGATGTTGCAAATTAATGATTTTCCGAACTTGGAGTTCGGTCTCTTGTGTACGTGGATCAGAGGACGAAATGGCTTGAGCATTCCAATCAATTTCCGGGCATTCTTTCTGGTACTTGAAGTCTCCCCCTAATGCCGGAAAGTGTTCCTCATTAAATATACAACCAGCGTGACGAGCTGTGAACAGGTCCCCAGTAAGGGGTTCCAGATACTTAATAATCGACGGCGATTTGTACCCCACATAGATCCCCAGTTTCCTATGTGGGCCCATGGATGTCCGCTGTGGTGGTGAGATCGGGACGTATGCAGCACATCCGAACTTACGCAGATGGGAAATGCTAGGAGGATTTCCACGTACCAATTGCAGAGGGGAAGTACTGTGATATGCAGTAGGCCTCAATTGTATCAAGTCAGCAGCGTGTAGAACCGCATGACCCCAACAAGAGGTTGGCAAGTTGCAATTCATTAACAAAGGTCTTGCAATGAGTTTGATCCTTTTAATCAATGATTCAGCCAAACCATTTTGTGTATGGACATATGGAACAGAATGCTGAACTTCAATCCCCAGGGCCATGCAATAATCATTGAAAGCACGTGAGGAGAATTCTGCAGCGTTATCCATGCGAATTGTCTGAATTCGACTTTCTGGATAATGGGCTTGTAACTTAATGACTTGCCTCATTATCTTGGCAAATGCATGGTTTCGTATGGACAGAAGACACACGTGTGACCATCGTGTAGATGCATCAATTAGAACCATGAAGTACCGGAAAGGTCTAGATAATGGTTGGATGGGACCACAAATGTCTCCTTGAATACGTTCAAGAAACTGAAGTGGTTCAGCTTGTATTTTGAGGTGAGAGGGTCTCAAAATTAGCTTTCCCATGGCACAAGATGTGCACACAAAGTCTGAAGATTGAGGAAATTTTGACTCAAGCAAATTATGACCAATGGAATTGCTAGTAATTTTTCTCATCATCCCGATCCCGGGATGGCCTAGGCGATCATGCCATGTTTGAAATGCATCAACATTTTGAAAAATTACTTTGTATGCAACATGTTCTACGGGTTTGATGTACGTATAGTACAAACTAGACGATAGAGAAGGAATTTTTTCATGTACCTTCTTGCCATATCCGTGATCTCTGGTGAAGAGTAGATACTCCTCTTTGTTATCTTCATGGGTTTCAATGTGAAAACCATTTTTACGGATATCTCTATAACTGATCAGGGTACGTGATGAGTCGGGATACACCAAAGCATCCTCAATTATCACTTGTGTACCGCCTGGGAGTGTAAATATGGCACGTCCAGTGCCAACGATTACCGTATCGCGTCCAGCAATAGTTAGAATATCTCCATTGATCTTTTTCAAAGTTTGAAAATATTTCATCTCCCTCAGTATGGAGTTTGTGGTTGCACTATGCACAAGGCATAATTCCTCTTCCATCGGATTGTCACCGTAGGGAACTATATATAAGACAAAGAACTTTCAATAAGAAAATCTCATGTAAATACATAGAATACAATCTTATTTATATCAAATATGTTGGTACAATGACAATCTTATTATATCAAAAGTGCGATACAATATAAAGACAACAACAATACTTATGTTCTTATTACAACATCACAAATGGGCATAGCTAAATAGATCACTAAGGAGTGGGACTAGTCGAAGTCTCCAAACACGTCGTTTGAGGTATACTCAATCATCATGTTCTCCGTGTCAGCAAGGTCCTCTGGCTGATGGAATGCAATGGTGTTGCTCGGTCCAGGAGGAACGTTGTGCGAACTACCGGCTCCATTGGCGCTGTCTGGATGAAGGTTGAAGTTGGCTTCGAACCTCTTCCCTTGAGGTGCTTTGCGTCCCTGAGATTGCTGGTACAACATAACCAGATGCTTTGGGATCTTGCACTTGTCGGTGGGGTGCGTGTAGCATCCACACTTGTTGCAAAGCAGGGATTTATCATGCTTGGGCTTTGCAGTGCCTTTTTCCTTGTCTGAGTTCCCAGACCTCCTGTTCCTAATGCGCTTTCGCTTGTTCTGGACATTTGATTGATTGCCTCTAAAGGCACCATCAAACTTTTGTCTATTCGCGACATTCATATGAACTTCAGGTAAAGGTTGTGCCCCAACTGGGCGTTGAGAGCCATTCTTAGCGAGTAGCTCATCATGCTTTTCAGCCTGAAGTAACATATGAATAAGCTCGGAATAGACAGTATAGTTGCGAGCACGGTATTGCTGCTGGAGGATCCTGTCTGAAGGGAGCATAGTAGATAAAGTTTTCTCTATCTTCTCCGCATCAGTAGGTTCCTTCCCGCAAAAACGCGGTTTGGAACTTATCTTATGAACTTTTGGTTGTACTAATGGACTGAAATCCTTCAGACGAAGGTGAGTCCAATCATGGAGTGCTTCTGGCAGGACGACTGCCTTCTGTTGTTCATATCTCGTTTTGAGGGCTAGAAACAAAGCACCGGGAGATTCCTCCTCTAAGTACTCAGACTTTAGATCTGGGTGAATATGGTGCCTTATAATGTATAAAGCTGCATAGTTTTGCTGTTCAGTCAGCGGCGTGGTTCCGGCCGGTAGAGGAGTCTCCGGACCCTGGATTGCACGCGCTATCCCACGGGAAGCAAGACTGATCTTGACGTCTATGGCCCATGTAGGGTAGTTGTGGCCATTGAGGGCAAGCTCCTCAAATTCTTTTGCGGTCATCGTTTACCTACATGGATGAACCAGAGATAATTAATTTACGGAGGGTAAATTAAAACCATCATGGTTGTATTGTAATAATAGTGCAAAATTTGATACTCAAGTGAAGAACTTGAATAATGTAGACCTCAATTGATTGAACATAACACGTCGAAGATCGCATGGATCTCACGGTAATAGGCTACATAATCTGACAATGTCAGTAGATGCGCTTGTTTCTATTACCTTGTGTATGTTATCAATTTAAATATAAGGAAGTGCACATTCAAGGTAATCATTTGTCGAATTGGACAAAATGTAGACCGTGATTCCAAATATAATGAGGGAGGCGTGTATCAAAATTTTGCAAGTTTGTTGTGCAAGAGAAATTAATCTCAATCGCTGAAACATGTTCTCGAAAATTGATATGTGGTAAACATATTGAACATGTCATTTCCAGATAATGCTGGTTCTTTATTTACATTATCAAATACATTACATAATGTAAACACACGCCTACAAATATTTACACAAGTCCTAAAATAGAGTAAATCTAAATACCAGACTAGAATGTAAATAACTACATGTACATAGGCTAAACAGTACTAGAACAGTGATACATAGGCTATAACTACTGTTAAAAGGATTAAACAGAAGAAAGAAAGAGAAATTTCTGCAATTCAGCCCGTAGTCAGGGACTATCTGGGCACAGGCCAAAGCCCACGTGGAGTGGGGGCGGTCGGCTGGCCTTTATACGGCCGGTGATTAGGGATCGAGGGATCCCAATCCTCCCGACCAAGTCCTGTGCGCCGCCACCCCACACACTCCATTGCTGCTGCTCACGAAGTGGTCGCCGACGTGCCTCCTTCTTCCTCAGACGAGGAGATGTAGACGACGCCGGCAGGGACGCCATTCGGCAGATCGGAGGCGAGGCCGGAGTGGCTGCTTTCGCGGCGGTCGATGGCGGCGATGGCGCGACTGAAGAGGCAGCGGCGTCCCTCCATGCTTGCGGAGTCCTGGAGGCGCGGTCGGGCGACCGCGCGCGGGGACGACGGTGCCTCGTCCAGCACGGAGGTGGAGGCATGTGGGTGCTCGGTGGCGCTGCGACTCGGGCCGGCGTCCACGTCTTCAGGCTGAGCGACCGGCGTCGGGCTAGCGGCTTGGATCGTCCCTCCGGCGCCGTTCGGGAACGGCACAAAGACGAAGAAGCCGGGCTCGTCAGTCGGCGCTGGAGGCGGAGGCGGAATCCGCGTTGGAGCCGCGAGCATGGGCCCGGGGATCTCTTCTCCTGCATGTGCGGGAGGCGCGCTGGGGCCGGCCACCGTTGGGGCGTGGTCACCGGGAGCAGCGGCGCGATGGCCGTGTCTGGGGGCGCGGAGGCCACGTCGAGGGCCGCGTATAGCGGCATGGTGGCCTTGTCCAGCGCCACGGCGTCCGAATCGGCGGCGACGGCGCCCGCCTACTCCATGATGGCCACGGGCTGTGAAACGGCGACGGCGGCCGTCCTCACGGATGAGGCGGAGGAAGAAAGAGATGAGTCCAGGCATCTCACCGTCGGCGAGGCCTTCCTGTGCTCTCGGCAGAGCGTGCGTGATGACGTGTTTGAGTGAAAAGATCAACTTCTATTGATTGATAGAAATAGTACAGCTTATATATGTTTGGAAGAGACGCATCGCACAAGGCGCGATGGTTGGAACCGATGCAACGGTTAGAGGAGAAGGGAAAAGAGATGTGTCGGTTGCTACAAGACGCCTGCATGCCGCAGGACAAGGGGAGATTTCCCTCTAATTAATGTGTGCTAATTAATCACAACAGGATTGACGGATTTGTTCTCGGAAAAGCATGCAAGCAACCAATCCACACAATCCACATGTGCTAAACCAGGACTACTCTGCTGGGGTCACGCGTGCGCTGATTACTAGTCAATCATCGCCCATGTACAAAAGATGATGTTTTTTCAGGGTCTACATACGGCATCTTCAATGTCGTGTCTCCCTGGACACGGATATGGGGTTGATTATCCAATCATGTCCATCAAACATCTGGACACGTTTCAAAAGAAAATTGGCACGTCCTATGCTCTTCGCTGGATGTGGGCACGTTTGTGTCCCACGTATTACTCTTTCTCGCCGTGCGTCGATTGGCCATCAATCTCGTCGGTCAAGGTGACATCATTAGAGATCGCTTGCAAACGTACTCGATGTTCCCATATGAGGTGTCTATTTTATGTTCATGGCTCGCCATATACATATGTACTTTCTACTAGTAGCATTCTCTAGATCAACCATGTGCACATCAATGTTCTGTCACATTTATCGAAAATATTAACTTGCACCGATTCATCCTAAAACAGAGCAAGAACTGAAGCTTGCCTACTTTCACATAAGAAGACAAGCTTGGGGGGCACTGGCTTGAGTGAGCGCCAACAACTCACGAATTGTTCGTCTGTTCCTCACCCCCTCGGTTGTTCCAAACTAGGTTATTTATTGGGCCTAAGGGTACTCCATGTCGGAGCCCGCCAATGTTGTCAAGTCCATGGTTGTTGCTTCATTCATCTTCTACCTCTTGATGTTCCGGGAATTAGTGTCATTACCATCCTCTGACTTCTTGTTTAAGTTCTCAGTATCAACTAGGTTAGCAGTCCTTCCATCTATTAACATAAAAAGTCCCCTTGACATATTCACACCATCTTGATTCTCAAAACCCGAGCATCTCTTGGTGGAGCCCAAAGAAAGAAGCACTCCACCTTGGGGGGGGGGGGGGTGCAGGGCTGGACTCTGTACTCTTGAGATCCTCATCATACAAATTGTATTCCCTTGGCATGTGGGTACCACGGTCACCAACATCGATGCCCCTGTCGCCATTCGCACGGCCTCCTCTATTGCCACCGCCGCTTGGAAAAGTACTCTTCCCTATGGTATTCAACAACGATTATAGTAGGCGGGGAGATGATGTCTCTTGCTGCCATGGCCAACCAAGCCACAAACACCACATAACATGGCCATCTTTTCATATTCGAAATCAAGAAACATCTTCTTCTTCCTCAAGGTTAGACTAGCACATCTCGTCAGTGGTTTACAGACATCCAAAGTGGTGTGCACCCAGATCCCGCCTCCTTGTCCTTCACCGATTGCTCGTCGACAAAGTCCACGGCGTCCACTTTCTTGGCCAATTGCAACGCGATGCTCCATGTGCGCAACTTCTCCTTTAGTCCCATGACACTCACACATGCCCGATACATGAATACCTCTGTCTCCTCCAGTTCCGACCAACCATCATAGCTAGCCAAAAACACCTGGCAGTCGTGGAATAACCACGGACCATCTCGCACACGCTCCCAGTCTGCCAAGCAACTTAGTTGCACCGAGAACTAATTATCTTTGGAACACCATGATTGTTTGCATGCTTGATTGTACACGGGAATAAACAAAGAATTCTCTTGGAAACAAATGATTCCTAAGAAAAACATCCTATGATCAAAAGAACACATGTACAAAATAATCTAAAGATTAGATCCTCCGATTTTCCTTTAGAATTTTCTCTTTTTTAGGGGCATTAGAATTTTTTTCTCGAGACTATTGGTAATATTTTGAATCAAAGAGGCCTGCTTACCACTAACGGCCCATCTTCACTAAAGGCTCTTATAGCCGGGCCGTGATTCTTACCGCAGCCCAGAAACGCGAAGGGTAATATGGCCCAGCAAAGCCCATCCGCAGCCGTCTTCCTGCCAGGCGGGACCCACCTGTCATCAGCCACCTCACCTCTTCCCCGCCAAATTTGGGCTCCGCACCCCCGCGAACCCCTCGCCGCCGCTCGCGCGCCTCCGGTACTAAGTGCACGCGCGCAATGGCGCGTCCGCCCGTGCTGCAGCTCCCCGTCGTCCCCCTCTCGCCCACCCTCTCCTTCGCTCGCGATGGGGTCCGCGGCGTCGACCGACAGGGCCGAGCGGCGGAGGCGGGACCGGGCGCCGGGGCACAGCGGGGCCTCCGATCCCCCGGCGGCGCCTCCGCAGGATCCTTCGGCGTCGGCGTCGGCATCGGAGGCGGATGTGAGCAGAAAGGGGTGTAAGGTGGCGCCAGAGCCCAAGGATGGGGAAGAGACGGCGCCGCTGCCGGGCTCTCCCAGCTTCCGGATCTACTGCCAGAAGGCGGCCCGGGTCGACGCTCTGGTGGCCGAGGAAGCCGATGAAAACGCGGACGACGACGGGTTCGCCAGTGCCGAGGGTAATTTGTTCCCCTTCCCCTTCTCCTGTCACTGTTCCTTGCTTGTTCTGCATCACACAAGTTTCATTCAGGCGCATTGCGCTGACACCTTGAATCGCCCTATTCCTTGCAGACACTACTATGGCGGTCAGGAAGGACGATCCTCCACACTGCTCCGGCGACGCCCTACTCCTTGCAGACACTACTCTGGCGGTCAGGAAGAACGATCCTCCACAATGCTCCGGCGAGGTAGGCATCACAGCAAATTCAGCATTTGCAAATGCACCAATGGCTTACTCTTCTACTCTGAATCCCGCTGATACGCACCGCAGTTGCCCAAATGTAAGGATGGGTGGCTGAAGTTCAGAGGCCAGACGGTCGTCGGCGCGCTGCACAGCTTTATCGTCTGTCACAGCAAGAGAACTTCAGCTCCTCCTCCTGCTGCGAAACCTCCCCACCGTCCCGGTGCTGCTTCACAAGCTGTTGCTGCAGAGCCCTATCTCTGACCAGGCAGTGCATGTGTGCTTCACGTTTTATGTGTCATCATGTAAAATGTGGATGATTCAGTCACCTCCTATGATGCTTTGCGGCGTTAATTTTCTGTACTTAATCCTGGTTGTTGTTTGTGAGCTAACCCTGCATATGAGCAACTGGTTTCGAGGAGCGCCAGTATGTGAGTGCTCCTTTTGTTCATTAGAGAAGGATTACTGGTTAGTGTTGCAGAAAAATGGATAAGCATACTAGTTTGGAAACTGTTCATGCAAGCCTTCTCTTCTGGGAATTTTTCTCTGTTCTTGAAATGCTAGAGGGTCGGAAGCAAGCATTTCCCAAGATTAAGACCATTTCCAGTTATCTACAGTGTCTGATATTATATCATCTGAATCCATGTCACTGGTGAAATCTCATATGTACATAGAATCGTTGTTCACAACTCTACTTTATTATGCTCTCTAACTATACAAGTATAGCCTATCAGTCGTGTATTAAGATGAACAGCTACTACCCCACAAAAAAAAAAGCTACTGGGACAATGGGATGTAAGAAAAGAAGAAGAAAAAAAGATTAGAAAAGAGGGACATAATTAGCTTGTCATTTGACTGCACCTACTGGGAATTTTCCTTTGGCTCTAAGCTGATCCCTATTCTTTCTTCTCACCTCCATCGGATGGCCAAGCGAGTACGGCCGGAATGCACCTATTAGAACCGTGGAAGGCGCCATCGTGAGGCTTGGCTTCGCTTTGTGCATTCCCTTCTTTGGGCTGTTCAGGTAAGATTTCACGTGACCAAATAGTAGGCTCGGCATTTTCTTTAGCTCCACAACCGATGATGAGAAGAACTCGTTGGTTGTTACATCGGCCAAGGTATCTATGCTATGACCAATTGATGCATCCAGATGCGGCGGAGGAAATCTCTCGAGTTTGGTTGTGCTTGTACTTGTCACCAGTCTTGGTATCTATAGAACAATATGTACATTTTCCTTTTAGTCATAGCTCTATTATATGTCTAAATAGAGCGTTGATAAAAGCGTCAATAGAAGAGGACACAAGAAGTAGAAATGCAATTTTTTTGTCAGGCATAGTGGTAATTTCCGCATGATACAGTTGAGACAAAATTCTTGCAGAAGGAAAAGAAGGGGAACATACCTTTGGGTTTCCATGTGGCTTATTATTGACATCTGGAGTAAATACTCTTCTGCGACCATGATTTTGTGAGATGGGCTTTCTGGTATTTGTCTGGCGTTCTACCGACCCATTCGCCCTCAATTTTCTGAAAGATATAGTATAACAGATGTTGAAGCTTCTGGTGACACAAGAGAATAGCAAAAATAAGTTCGAAAGGGTTGAGCAGGACCTTTTGTGCTTCTCATACTTCAGTTTGATATCCATTTCTTTACACGGCGGATACCGTGGAAGGCTTGATGGTTCACAGGCATATGGTTCTGTCTTGAAGAACTGAATTCACAGCAAACAGTAAGCTCTTGTGAGGAGAAGATTATTATTTGTTGTCTTCTTATTTTAAACTATGTATCTAACATATTATATCAATGCCAACTCAATTTTAATCCATGTACTGTGACCAATCACAAATTATCTTCTTGCATAGTGGCTACTCTGTTTTTATCGCTAGCTTCCAGTTGAGTTTTTAGCAGTATTTCAAGTTGAGACTGACTCCTACTGTTTCAAAGTAGATGCCTTGAGGGTGAAAGCAGTATTAACCTCACTGTTCAGAGCATCAGTTGCAGTGCCTCTCATATCTGGGTCAATAGATAGGAGAGTCTCTAGAAGTGATAGGGTAGATGGTTCCAGGTCCTTAAATTTCTGAGCCATACACCGCTCATATGGCTTGAATGTATGGTGTGGTAACTTCAGTTTATCCCAGTAATCGTCTGCTGGAGTTCCACATAGCTTGAAAACCTTGTGAAGTTGTTCCACCTGACGAGCACAAGTTAGTCTCCAAGTGTGCAATTTTCTGCAAATAATTGTGCGAAGCTCGTATTTCGTGTGGACCAACCTCTGTTCGTCCGGGGAATATAGGCTCGCCGAGAAGGAGTTCGGCCAACACGCAACCCACACTCCAAAGATCAACACCAACGCTGTAGTGAGTGGCACCTAACATTAGTTCAGGTGGACGATACCAAAGTGTGATCACTTGGCTAGTCATGGGCCGCGGGTTATCAGGATCAAAATGAGTGGCCAGTCCGAAGTCGGCTATCTTAAGAATCCCGTCCTCGCTGACCAGCAGGTTCGAACTCTTGATGTCGCGGTGAAGGACACCTTTGTTGTGGCAGTGCTCGATTCCAGACAGTAGCTGTTTCATGTAGCACTTCACCTGCAAACAGACAGTTACACTTCATGAGAAAAGAAACACAATTCAATGATATCATAAGTGTGTCCATGGAAAAAGATGGTCCTTGTTGGAGCCTTGCTTTTGGGAAAAGAAAGGCATTTTCACACTTTCGACAATTCTAAATGAAATGATTTAGTTGCAGCCAATGTTGACAGTTGAAACATCTGATGGGAATTCTTGCAAGCAATGTGTGAACAGAAAACATTGGAGTGTCTGTCTTTGTCAATTGGACTGGAAGCCGTGTTCAAAGTTCAAACCTAGTAAAAAAAATACTCTACTTGGGTAGTCCAACAGATTTCCAGGTCCACATCATCACAGTGTTTCTGAGCGACTGATTTGTTTGCATCTTTACAAAAAGCCAAAGGCAAAATTCTTTACAGACGATCTGTCAATGATTCTTCTTCTGTTCCAGAAGAGAAAATTTGGTTCCATTCGGAGAGTATCAAATTTTAGTTCTGACTGAGTATACTTCGAAATTACTGTATCCTACTTAACCAGCTATATGTACTAGAATCTAGACTAGATTTCTGTAGAGACTATTATTATTTTGGACTTATTTTTAATACTTTTCATACAACAATTCTTCTATTTAGAAAAAAACACATATTTGTACACATACACCCATTTGCAGTGGTCCAAGATATGTTCAATTTTGTCTTGAAAACATCTACGTGATCCATCTTTTTTCTTTTGTCAGCTCCTATATTTGACTATCAAGAGACTACAGGAATATGTCAACTCGCCACATCATCAATTAGAATTCAAGCAAGTCATTTAACCAGGCAAGCAAGAAGTTCCATTCCTCAGATAACCTAATCCCTTCTAGAAACCATGAAAAATCAATCTCTTCGAAATGGCGCCAAAAGGTTTAATTCAATCATGCATATATACCAGATCGCTTTTAGTTAAAAGTGCAATAGTCCATTAAGCTTACAAAAGAACAGGTTTTATGCCAATGTAAATGGAGATCATCATCTCACGTACATTATGAACAAGCAGTTTTTCACGAACCCGAGTTAACAAGCTGGTTCAGGTGATATATCCTGCTCAACTGTAAAAAATGCTACTACATCTAGTTTTTCAGGTGCATACAGAATTCTCAACGATGAATGCGCATTTCAATTCATGGACAAAGGTTTTCAAGAAGTGTATGTCACTCTTACAGTGATGAGGTGAGCAGTATGCTCTGGTTACCTGGGGCAAGGTGAAGCGTGCGCCGGAGGCCGTGGCGGCGGAGACAAGCCCGGTGAGGTCATGGTCCATGTACTCGAAGACGAGGTAGAGGGATGGCGCGGTGGCGAGGCGTGACGTGACGAGGCCGTGGAGCCGGACGACATTGTCATGCTCGCCGAGGCGGCGGAGCAGGGCGATCTCCCGCGCCATGAAGCGCGCGCTCTCGGCCTCGCCCACGCCATCCACCCGCACCTTCTTGAGCGCCACCACCGCCCCGGTCTCCACCTCGATCGCCTTGTACACGTTGCTGTACGTGCCCGACCCAATCTGCACACACACAAAAGAGGAACAAAAAATTCAGAACCAAAACAAATTACCAAACACAACACAGCAGAACTCTACGGAGTGCGAGCAGCCGGGTTGACTTTGTTTGCCGATATTTTTTCCCGTTCGGAGTTGCTACGAATTCCTGTGATGCCGACAGTAGAGAAAAAGTATCAACGGAAAGCGAGGCTGTTGGTTTCTTAAATCTCAACAGAGCTCGGGATTTGTTCGTGCCTGCTCTTGTTTAACGGCCCGGCTCTTGGAATTTGGGGTTTGTTTATGTGTTGAACTACGGAGGGGGCATCATCAACGACCACTTTTTTTTGTCCTCTCACCCTTGTTCTTTACTTCTTGCCGCAAAAGAGGTTGGTTTTTCCTTTGGAAGCACTCCTTGTCAGCAAGAACTCGAACGGCAAGCTATCTGATTATTACTGGCTCAAGAACGCGGCAGGGCAGACACGGAAGAACGAAATCGCGAACCAAAATCGAAGCAAAGCCGCCCAGAAAGGCTTCCCCCAACCACTCGCCGCTCCAGCTTCGGCGTTTCGAGAGAAAGAGGCCAAGCTTTTCCGGCAACAACCACCAAAGACGGCCGGACGAGCTACCTAGCTAGGCAGCGGCAGGGAACAGAGGGAGGATCAGGCCATCAGGGAGAGTGGTGCTCCTCACTCACCTTCTCGAGCTTCTGGAAGGCGTCGGCGGAGCGGGGCGCCCAGCCCTGGAGCGCGTCGCCGGCGGCGGAGGAGAGCCAGAGCGGCCACCCGGAGGCGTCCTTCTTCACCGCCGCGATGTGCACCGGCGCCGGCGCGCTGAGCTGCGCCTCGGCATCGCCCTCCCCGGCCTTCGCGGTCACGGCGGCAGGGAAGAAGAGGGAGGAGCCCGGCGCGTCCGCGAGCTTACCGAGGAGGCATCCCATGGCCGTCCTGCGTCATGTGGCGGCGGGAGCAGGGCGGTTGGTCGCGAGCAGAGGGGGAGGCAGGGGAGACGACGGGAGGGAGCGGGAATCGTCTCGTCCGTCGACGAGGAGGGCGGGAGGGAAGGAGGGAAATGGGCGACTGGTCTACGACTACACGCTGCGGCGGGTCTTTTGTGACGACCGTTTGGCAGTTTGGACCTTAGGACTTTTTCGACCACGTTTTGTGCATTTCATACTCTTCTTTTGTACTTTTGTACCCCCTAGCTATTTACCATGGAGAACATTACATGTACTACAGTTAATGCATCCTGGGTTGTACTCCCTCTGTAAACGCTCTTATATTTCTTTACGGAGAAAATATTCAAGATTATAGAAATTTGCAAAAAAAAAGGAAGTACAAAATTAAAATCACTCGTGCCTCGTTGGGTACATGTCACTCCTACTTGTGGTTACAGGATGCCCCAAAATGCCATAGCAGATCTTTTGGCTGCTGACTGTAACTCTGCTATTTGAGTAATGAAGTTCTTATATTGTACCAATTTTTTTGTTGTTAGCACTTATGTAATTTGGATATATTTGGAATTGAGCCAACACCCGCCGAACCAAACCGAACCAAATAATCGGCGTTGATCGTGTGGTGTGTGTCCATTTGGAATGGGAGCCAAAAAATTTGGCTTGCCTAGGCTTGATCTGCGGTGGCAGTTCAATTTTACACCAATTCCTCGGCAAGAAGATGGCCACCAAAACGTCAGCCAATTAATTGGCGTGCCAAAGATTTGGCGTGACTGGTGGAGACCGAATCTAAACAGGCCTTCTAACTTTGCATAATATTGCAATGTCTAAATCGTATAAAATAATTACCTGACAATTATACGTAATCTTCATGGAGACCATTCACTCTTTTAAAATGACAACCTCAGCGACATAATGTGACAACTAATGGGGACCAAAGAAACTATTGTCAAAATGTATCAATATAAGGTCTTGTTTTGAAGCCCTCGTCGAGGCAAATTCATCGGTGAAGACGGATCGCAAATCGTATTAATACTTTGTGAGATAAATCATTTAAAAAGGATTTGAAATTAATATGTTGACATCAGAATGTTGTGTGAGGTTCCTCCATGCATGCATGTGCTCTTTATATAGGCAAGATCTCATTGGCATTCGACAACATCCGAGTGCATGCATCCACACCTATGCAATGTGGATTTTACGATATTTGAAATTCTCGTTAATCTATTCCCCGGTCCAGATGGATGAAAACATGCACACATATGCACCAGGAATAACCACTAGGGCAACCGGCACCTCCGGGTGACCACACAAACGTTCGCAACCACCGGTGCCAGGCTTCTAGTGCTACTTGTATGCACCACCATGACCGGCTATCCACTCTCGACCTCTCTCTCATTGTCCCATACCAACGCACGCACACCATCAAGCGTTCTAGCCACCATGCAAGCGGTGAGGCCGTCGGCGAGGGAGGAGGCGGTGGAGCAACTGCATGCGCAGGCCATGGGGGAGTCGGAGGCGCAGGAGGTCAGGGAGGTGGTGAAGGCGGTGGAGGAGGAGGCGCCTGAGGAGAAGGAGGTGGCGGTGGTGGGAGAGCAGAAGGCCGCCCATGCCGAGGTGGAAGCCGATGAGATGGAGGTGGAGGCGGATATTGAGGCTGAGGCTGGGGTGTCGGCCAAGAAGAACCGGATCCAGGTGTCCACCAACAAGAAGCCGCTTTACTTCTACGTTAACCTCGCCAAGGTATGCCTTATCCAAATCAATTGATTTGGAACAAAACTAGGATAGTTCTTTTATACTTCCATGCAAAAATGAGTAATTTTTTATGGAACCTCGTCACGAGGCAGAGAGCTCCCACAATTGCATTATGAAGAGGAGAGTTGTTCTTATTAGTGAGAGAAATTGGATTCAAAACCCATACACATATCCTTTATGTAAGAAAAACCAAGCGAAAACCAAATACAAACACGAAATACAAAAAAACACTCGAGCTTGAGGATAGGATTAAGACGAACATACACATACTCCAAACATCACGGAACATCATGTGAGCCAGACACAAGAGCGCCAAGGCCCAAAACCTCCAGAGGCAACTCATGAGCAACCTTATTTGATTCACATTAACAACGGGTCGTGTTGCAATCACATGCTTATATTTTCGTAGTTTAGAAAATGGCCAATCAATGACCTTGCATACAATGGACAATATAATGAAATTGATTAATATCAGGCAACTGAATAATAGAATTAAGAATAGTAGAATGAAACTAATGATATCAATGAACACAAAACCTTGGTATCTTCCATTTTTTCTTTTACAATACATGGACAATAGGCCAAGGATATATTTTGCCAGTTTACTTCTTGGCATTGAAACTTCATGAATCTTTTGTTCTAAAGGGGTCGAATTAGCATGCTATTTCTCTCATTCGTAAAATTGCTGGTTGCAGAGGTACATGCAGAACTATGATGAGGTTGAACTCTCTGCTTTGGGGATGGGTACGAATGCTTACTAACCTTACCTTTTACTGCTTGATGTTTTCTTTAATCACTTCATTGTTGGCTATGTATTTCTAAGCCAATTTTTGTTCCAGCCATTGGCACTGTGGTGACTGTATCGGAGATCCTAAAGAACAATGGTTTGGCCACAGAAAAGAGTAAGCCACATAATTGTTGTATACGATCTAAATAATCAAACTTATCCTCATATAATGATAGTAAATTACACTTAAATTTGTCAATGATTTTGTTCCTCTCCCTCTCCAGAGATCCTGACATCAACAATTGGCACCAAAGATGAGTCGAAGGGGCGACTCGTCCGTAAAGCCAAGGCAAGATGCCTTGACATTACATGTCTCATGACTAGTGAAACTTCATTTGTGACATGAGTCCATGCATGAAACCTTCATTATCTATTGTTGTCATTTGTTTCAGATTGAGATCCTGCTGTGTAAATCAGAGAACTTCAATAGCATCATGTCCAACAAAAAATCACACAAGTCTGTTGACGATGAGATGAAGGTCTGATAATTGTTGAGAAGAGGTAGATACCACTATGCTTGAGATGGTGAGAGGCAGCACGAACGTTGATTCAGTAGTAATTAGGGTACCTTAGTCCTAGTTAAGGAGGGATGGATCATATCTTTGCGAGTGCATTCAAGTGATATGTGTCTTGTCTCCTCTTAATTGTTGCTCTAGTGTTCCAGCTCAAATCTGCAAAAATGCAACTCCTTACAACTAGTTGCATCCGTATGAGATGATGATGAAATGTACTTAGAATCCCGCCATAGGCTGGAGATAGTATTCTAAGAGCACCTTACTTTTCAGTGTGTTGTACCTTTTGTGCATGTAGCGAAGCATTTGGACATGCAAATCGGTACTATGATCAATAGTTGTAATGTTTTCAAAGCTGTACTTGCAAATGGTGGTTTGATGGTTTTTCCTTACTTATCTGAACTAGAAAAGGATGTTCCTCCAGTCCAAAAGCTTTTCGATTTATTTGTTTTTACGATCCACCATGCATTAATATTTTTAATGGATCATACTACATGCGACGCCACACCATGGTCTTACTTTGCAGTACATACTCTGTATATTCTCTCAAAGGAATGAGCTGCGAAAAGGTAAAAGGCAGTTGAGAAAAATTGCTAGCACCACATGCATCTAAATCAAGGCTAATGCATGCTCCCAACTACTCGCACATTGGATTCTAGCTATGCACGGCCAGTAAGTGCATGCATGCTCAATTATTAGCATCTCCATGAGTGCATTCTCCCATACTATCATGCTCCATATTAGTAGCACATAGAATTACAATCAATATGCCTCTTTGCCTTGTAATATTTGGAAAATGGGAGTACTAGGTTGGCTCTCCTATGCAGTTCATAGATTGTTTTAATGTAGTTACTGCATTTAACAAAGCAATTACTAAGTTATCTGATGAAGTTGGCAAATAGTCTTGATGCAGTTGTCGGGTTTTACGACTGTAGTTATCGGGTTTTTTTTATGTAGTCACCAAATTAGTTGTCTTAGATTTGTCTATATACGGATCTATCTAACACTACCGATTCAGGATGGAGGAAGTATGAAATAACCAACGTGATTCGGTTTTGTAAGCTTCCATCATTGATTTTTCACGCATGATTTTTTGTGTGTATGCTACTCTTTCATCAATGCATCAACTATTTTACTCAAAAGCTCGAAATATTGGATAAATGATGACATACATTGTACTTCAACATTCCCTTTTACATGTGGGTTGTAACTCTTTTTCGTGTCTGCTGGCTCTTGAACTCAAAAGTCCATATGTATGGATAAAATGTGAGGTATACTTGTACTTCAACACAAATATAGAAGAACGTTTAATTCATCCAAATACTTGCTACTTCATGTTTTTGAAGCGCTATTTCCATTAATTACCCCCTCCCTTCCTCCTTGTACCAGTTGGCGCATATCTCGTGGTCCCAAGGCTATAGCAAGGGTAATTTGGCCACAATATTGCCATCATCAAAAGTGATATGGGCTTGTGGAATCCTACAACAAACAAAACCAGATAAATCCCCAAGAAGAGATCTTTCTCAACTTAAAGTCCATATGGATCTTTATGGCGCAATCATGCGATGCAAAGGATACAAATACACATTTTTTTCACATATAATTTTCAATCATATGATCACAAATGATAGGCAAATCCGCTGTAGAGAATACAAGATGGTTGCATATACTAAAGGGGCATGTAGTTTCTGCTCCCGAGCTCAAATGTTCCCTCATGAACAGTGTAATTAAAAAAAGACTAAAAACATTCTAGAATTGTAATAGTTTGGCAATAAACATTGACGAATTGTGTACATACATACAAAATTTGGTGAATAGAAACATTCCAAAATGCTCTGATAAAAATATGTCGGTACTCCCAAAAAGACTAATTTTGAAAGCATTTTAGAGCAATGATTTTGTTTTTTTTTGTTTTTGCCTAGAGAATTAGGATTTTTTTCCCTTCATAAAAATTTGCAGGTATGCAGAAAAAATCAGCAATGTTTTTTCTAAAAAGAAAAATCAGTTTGTATATATTTTTACTATTGTTTATTGTCGGTTCATGAGGGAGCATTTGAGCTCGGGTGCGGAAGGACACTTTCGATACTAAAGGGAAAATTTTAATTACAGATCTGAATTCCGTTGTAATGTAAAATCCGTCAAGCCTGATGTCTGATGTCAAAAGAGGAACTATTGTTCATAGATGGATGCATTGTACTACTAGCTAGGAGCCATATATTACGAAATTATCAAACCAATGTCAACAGGGAGGCGGCCGGCTATTTAAAACTGAAAACGATAGTTTACGAGGGTACAGTACAGGGGCTGGGAGATGTTCTTCCATCGTCTAGAAAAAACCTTTAAAAGTAAAATAACAAGATAGCTCGCTTTCTTGTGTTAATTGTTCTGGTTGCTCGCCAATAATTAGGGTTTGACGTTTAGAGCCGATAGGTACAGGTACCTACAACCTGCGCCTTGTTTCAAACGGAAACTTTGGATCTGCCCGAGAGTTTAGAGCTTCACACGTCCGCCCGTTCTTCGAACACAAGCTTGGCCCGTGGCAAATCATCCACTAAAAATACTTGGATGTTTTGGGCTCTAAACGACTAGCATTTCCCGCCTGTATTTTCCAGGCCATGCAGGCACGTACTCCTACATACTTCCTCCGTTTCTAAATATTTGTTTTTTTAGAAATTTTAAATGGACTACCACATACGAATGTATATAGACATATTTTAGAGCGTAAATTTATTTATTTTGCTCCATATGTAGTCACTTATTGCAATATTTAGAAAGATACATATTTAGGAACGGAGGAAGTACGTACGGTTGCGATCGGATTTCAAAAGTAGATGGATGTAGATGCTACAATTGCTATGCTTTCATGGTCCTGTGGTTTGTCGTGAGGAGGGGTCCTAGTGGCCGCCGCCGTCGGCGTCGTCGGGTAGGGTACGAAGATGGCAGATCTCGGGGTGCGTACCGGCGATACCTTACCTGCTGCTGCTGGTGCTGGCGGTGGTGGCCCGTCTGCATGGATAAGCAGATGGAAAGCAACGTGACAAACAGTGCCCGTATGCATGCAGTCCGACCATGCCGCTGTCTACGGCTACAACCACAAAACATGCACGACAGGATCGTTCACTCACGCCGCTCGATGAAGGCTGTCAAAGTTTAAAGTGCTGTGTAATCTGGTCGCATGCATCGCGTGCGTGAGGCCATGGCCGACGTGTCCATCTGCACAGGGCTGGGCAGCTGGCAAAATATTGCTACTAAAATGTTTGGCCTTTGGCCTTGCTGACCGCTGACCAGTGACCATGTGCGTTGACCGCGTCACGCAAATATTCTTACATGGAGTGCCCAAAAAGGAGGCCGGGAACAAAAATTTACTACTCCTACTACCAACTAGCAGTGCCAGTGTTTTAAGCAAGTGCAACACTTGGTTTAGCTGCATTGAAGTGCTTAACAGCCCGACATTACGCACTAATTAATTGAAGCACAGCCGAGCCCGAAAGCGAGACGAGGCAACCGATCCATCCATCAATCAATCAGGCTAGCGAGCGGTGCCTGCCCTGCGTGCCCTGTAACACAAGGAAACAGTGAGCAAGACTGAGACAGGAACTGCATAGAAGCTGCAGCAGTGAGAGAAACCGACCGTTTCCTACGTACTCCACGTACGTACGTTCGTCCAAGTACGACTAATCACACCCTGAGAAAAAAGAGGTACGTACTACGACTGATCACAGCTCAAGGATTTGACGTGCCATCGCATCGTCGACCGACCGACCGATCGATCCATCCATCGCACGCGGTGACTTCTCATCTCATCAAGTCGCACGGGCCGTCGGGATCGTTTTTATTGGTGTACTTTCATGTGTGACATAGAGTTGAAACTGGGGGGTATGTGGATTAATGTCTATATGGGACGACAACGTCATTTTCCTTCCGCGTGGAAAATCTATATGAATATATGATTGTCTCTCGGCCAATACCGATGTTTTAAAAGAAGGAAAATTCTTCTTTTTATGTGGCAACCAAGCACCTCCACCGTTGTTGGAGGATGTCGTAGCCATATCCAGCCTTGCGGTGGAAGGTGGCAGCCGGGCTCGCGTTGTTTCCATGTTCTGATGGTTGCAAACACGGAGCCCGGGGGAGGGGATAGAAGAGGTAAAAGGTTAGAGGTCGCCAAATATCTAAATTTTGTGCTAACAATATAAGGTTTTTTTAGAAAAACAATTAGCATGGAGGGAGCCATGGCCCTGGCCCGGCCACCCTTGGCTCCGTCCCTGGATGGTTGGTCGATGATGATGGCATACAAGAAGGGGCAATGGCCTCGAGTGATTCGAAAATCCTAGACGCATGGATAGTTACGGGCATCTCACGTGTAGAAAGGTGTAGGATGCAACTCATTGTATTCTATGAAGTAGGTTACAATACATACACAGGATGTCTTGCGTGATAAGAAAACTAATCCTACCATATCTCTAGAAGTCAGCTATACAAGGCTAGAGAAGATAGGAATAGCAATACAAGATATGCCACGTTCAACACCCCCCCCCCCCCCCCCCCCCCCGGCGCAGTCGAAGCATCGGCGTCGGCGATGCAAAGACTGGAGCGAAACTCCTGGAATGCAGCGGTTGGAAGCCCCTTTGTCATAATGTCGGCAAACTGTTGGGTGGTCGGTACATGAAGAACACGAAGCTAACCCAACTGTATCTTCTCGCGGACGAAGTGAACATTAAGTTGATCAATATGCTTGGTGCGCTTGTGCTGCACCGGATTGGCCGCGAGATAGGTGGCCGAAACATTATCACAAAAAACCACCGTAGCTTTCGGGATTGGAACCCGAAGTTCACCAAGTAGCTGACGGAGCCAACATGTCTCGGCAACAACATTGGCGACGGCACGGTACTCGGCCTCGGCACTCGAGCGGGAGACGGTGGACTGTCGCTTAGAGGACCAAGAGATGAGAGAGTCACCGAAGAAGACACCATATACCGACGTGGAGCGTCGAGTGTCAGGACAACCGGCCCAATCCGCGTCAGTGTAAGCAAGCAGCTCGGTGGAGGCGGAGGCGCGAAGACGAAGTCCAAAAGTTGGTGTGCCACGAATATACCGAAGAATGCGCTTGACCAGAGACCAGTGAACATCACGGGGCGAGTGCATATGCAAGCAAACTTGCTGCACCGCAAACTAAATGTCTGGTCTGGTGAGCATGATGTACTGAAGAGCACCAACAATACCGTGGTAGAGAGCGACATCAGTGGCAGACTGCCCAACAGTAGCAGAAAGCTTCGGCTTGGCCTTGGCAGGAGTGGCAGCAGGCTTGCAGTCGGTCATACCAGAACGATCCATGAGATCAAGAGCATACTGTCCTTGATGAAGAAAGAATCCGAAGGCATCACGTCGCACATTAATGCCGAGGAAGAAGTGCAATGCGCCCAAGTCCTTCAGCCGAAACTCAGAACCAAGATGACCGATGATGTCGCGAAGTAGATCCGCGCGAGAGGCGGTGATGACAATATCGTCAACATATAAGAGAAGCATGGCAACATGATCAGCTCGATGAAGCACAAATAGCGACGTGTCCGAGGTGGTGCTGCGAAAACCAAGAGCAATGAGGAATGCTGCAATGCATTAATACCAAAAACGAGGCGCCTGTTTCAGACCATATGGAGACCGTGAAAGCAAGCAGACATCATCAGACCGAGTGGGATCAACAAAACCAGTAGGCTGCTGACAGAGAACACGCTCGTGGAGATGACCATAAAGGAAAGCGTTGTTGATGTCAAGCTGATGAACAGGCCAATGACGAGATGCAGCGAGCTGAAGAACGACACGAATTGTGGCGGGTTTGACAACCGGGGAGAAGGTCTCCGATAAATCAACGCCGGCATGTTGTGCAAAGCCGCGAACAACCCAACGGGCCTTGTACCTGTCCAAAGAGCCATCCGGAAGAAACTTATGCCGAAATACCCACTTGCTGGTGATGATGTTAGCACCAGGGGGACGAGGGGCCAACGTCCAAGTCCGGTTGGCGACGAGGGCATCATACTCAGAACGCATGGCTGTGAGCCAATGCGGATCACGCAACGCAGAGCGCACCGAGCGTAGTACGGGAGAGATGACCGTGACACTGAGGTTATGATAACGAGGGTTCGGTTGCCGGATCCCATCCTTGACGCGTGTCACCATAGAATGATGAGGCAGCGGAGGCGGGAGCCGAGCCCGACATCGAGGAGGAGCCGCAACCTCGGGTGAAGGCGGGGCCGTGGTGACAGCCACGGGTGACGAGGCGGAGGTCGAGGCCGGAGACGAGACCGCCGATGACGACGGCGTGACCGCGGCCGAAGCCGCGGATGGCGAGGGCGGCAAGAAGGCCACTGGCAACGGCGACGAAGCCACGGGCAAGGCCGCGGGTGGCGGCATCGGCGACGGCGGCAGAGCCGTGGGTGAGGCCACGGGTGGAGGGGAGGACGCCTCGGCGGGCGAGGCCGCAGCCAGCATGGGCGGTGTTGCACATGGAGAGGCGGCCCATGACCCAGCCGACGAGGGACAAGTCAGCGGACCAGCAGATGCTGGTGCTGATGCCTGCCGAGGCGAGGCCGGCTCCTCCTGAGCCGGTGAGAGAGGCCCCACCGAGAGACCCGAAGGGGGAGGCGGGCGCGGCGAGGGAAGCGCAAGGGCTCCCCGAGGCCGCCGGGGGGAGCGTCCGAGGGCGGGGCTGCTAATGAAGCTATGTACCTAGGGTAGGGTCACGGACCTGTCCTAACTGCCCTACCCAAGGACATCTCTAGAAGAAATCACCTTTCAATCGACTTGGAGGTGTTCCACTCGACAGACTCAAAGACACTCGACCAAGAAGCAATCACTCGACCAAGATCCAACCACTCGACGGCTAGGAGACCTAAAGTTACTCCGGACGCTAACGGTCGGTCATTAAGTAGCTTTTATGGTCATCATAGCACTTTATTACTAGCGTTATCAGTAACGCCCTGCCTTAATGTACATTGAACCCTTCGTAACGTGGGCTGGTCGGGGTCCTGGCGCACTCTATATAAGCCACCCCCCTCCTCCGAGACAAGGGTTCACACCTCTGTAACTCATGCTCACATAATCCAGTCGACCGCCTCCGGGCTCCGAGACGTAGGGCTATTACTTCCTCCGAGAAGGGCCTGAACTCGTAAACCTTGCGTTCTTACAACTTCTCCATAGCTAAGATCTTGCCTCTCCATACTTACCCCCCTACACTACTGTCAGACTTAGAACCACGACAGTTGGCGCCCACCGTGGGGCGGGTGTTTTAGCGTTTTGTTGGAGGAGTTGCGATCTTTTCCGACCTGAATCATCATGGTTTTCGACGGAGTTTTGGTGGAGGGCTGCGAGATCCGTCTCGGCGCGCTCACGTTCATCGCCGACGACTCCGCTTGGCTTCAGGAGGCTCCGCTCGACGTGGACGCGCTCCCTGTCCGCGGGGCAACGCACTTTAGCGCGTGCGTCCGCGGCGTTCTCCTGCGGCAACCGTCGACCCCCTACCGGTCGGCTCCTGTGTTGTCCTCCCTCCCCGTTTCCTGCCGGCGCAAGCGCTCCGGTCGGTCGAGACTTAAGCGGTGGGTGAGACACGCGGTGGCACGTCAGTCGGCCACCCCTCAAGTCGCAGAGATCGAGCCCGACGAATCCCTCTACGGCCTGTTCGACTGGCTCCGAAGAGACTGCATCCGAGTGCGACAGCAGCGATCCGGCGGCGGCAATGATGAAGTGTCCATGAAGCACCCGCCTCTCATGTTGGAGGGCTCGGCCAGAGCATGGCTAAACCAGTTAGCACCTAGCAGCATTTACACTTGGGAAGATCTCTCCCGAGTCTTCTTCACCACATTTGAAGGCACATGCAAGCGACCGGCAGGACTGACGGAACTGCGGTCTTGTGTGCAAAAGCCGAATGAAACTTTGAGGGATTACATCCAGAGATGGATCACGTTACATCACTCGGTGGAGAATGTGCCTGACCACCAAGCAGTTTGTGCCTTCAAGGAAGGCGTCAAGTACAGAGAACTGAATTTGAAATTCGGTCGAACCGGGGATATGTCCCTGAATCGGATGATGGAGATTGCCACCAAGTACGCTAATGGTGAAGATGAGGATCGACTCAGGAGTGGCAAGCTCAAGTCAGTCACCCAAGAAACTGGAGGCAATTCCAATCGGAAACAGAAGCGGAAAGCCGAGCCAGCGGCTCCCGGGGAAGCCTTAGGTTTGGCCCAAGGAAAGTCTAAAGGGAAACCTAAAGGACTTTGGAACCCCAAAAAGGTTAAAGACTAGGAGGGAAATGATGTGTTGGACTTACCATGTCTCGTCCACACAAAGAAAGATGAAGAGGGTAATTTCATTTACCCGAAACATACCACTCGGCAGTGTTGACTCTTGATCCAGCAGTTCCAGGGCAAGCAGCCCAAGGGTAAGGAAAAGGAGTCAGACAAGGTCGAGGACAAAGAAGACAGTGATGACGGATACCCTCAAGTCAATTCCACCCTGATGATTTTTGCTGATGTAGAGAGCAAAAGTCGACTGAAAGTTATTAACCGAGAGGTGAATATGGTCGCTCCGGCGACACCTAGTTACCTGAAATGGTCTCAGACTGCCATAACATTCGACCAGTCCGACCACCCAACGCACATCGCCACCCCTGGGAGGCAAGCTTTGGTGGTCGACCCAGTTGTTGAAGGCACTCGACTGACCAAAGTCCTGATGGATGGTGGCAGTGGTTTGAACATATTATACGCTGAGACGTTGAAAGGGATGAGCATTCCGATGTCCAGACTCAGTGCCAGCAACATGAGTTTCCATGGAGTCATTCCTGGGAAGAAGGCTGAATCACTCGGCCAGATTGCTCTTGATGTGGTTTTCGGTGATTCCAAGAATTACCGCAAAGAAAAGTTGACATTTGAAGTTGTAGACTTCCAGAGTGCCTATCACGCTATTTTGGGCAGGCCGGCTTATGCACGCATCATGGCCCGACCATGTTACGTGTATTTCAAATTGAAGATGCCTGGCCCCAAAGGTGTGATCACCATTATGGGCAATCGGAAGAAAGCGGAAGAATGTTTTCAGAAAGGTTCGAAGATCGCCGACGCACAGATGGCAGTGGTGGAGTTACAAGAATACCAGAAGACTGCAGACCCGAGTGATTTGTTGCGAGCCAAGAAGCCCGCTACAGAATCAGCTTTTCAGTCGACTGGCGATACGAAGACAGCTCACATCCACCCGACCGGTCCCAGCGCCGCTCCGACTCATATCTCGAAAACACTCGACTCCAAATAGGAAGAAGCGCTCATCCAGTTCCTCCGTGAGAACTGGGACATTTTCGCATGGAAGCCTTCTGACATGCCAGGTGTTCCCAGGGAGCTGGCTGAGCATCGCCTGAGAGTCGACTCAAAAGTAAAACCTGTCAAGGAACATCTCCGACGGTCCGCCGTCCAAAAGAGAAAGGCTATTGGCGAGGAGGTGGCTTGGGTCTTAGCAGCGGAGTTCATCCGAGAAATCTACCACTCCGAGTGGCTCGCCAACGTTGTCATGGTCCCCGAGAAGGACAAGTCACTTCGCATGTGCATTGACTTTAAACATATCAATCGGGCCTGCCCGAAAGATCATTTTCCTCTCCCCCGCATCGACCAGATAGTTGACTCAACTGCGGGATGTGAGCGACTATCTTTCTTAGACGCCTATTCCGGGTACCATCAGATCCGTCTGTATGGACCTAACGAGATCAAGACAGCTTTCATCACTCCATTCGGGTGCTTCTGTTATGTTACCATGCCGTTCGGCCTCAAGAATGCGGGGCCACATTCATGAGGATGATTCAGAGTGTTTACTCACTCAAATCAGTCGAAACGTGGAAGCATACATGGATGATATTGTGGTCAAGTCACGGAAGGGTTCCGACCTACTGACTGACCTTATTAAAACCTTTGCCAACCTCAGGAGGTATGATATCAAGCTTAATCCATCAAAGTGTACATTCGGAGTCCCTGGCGGAAAGTTACTCGGTTTTCTCGTTTCCGAACGGGGAATCGACGCCAATCCAGAAAATGTTGGCACTATACTCCGAATGAAAAGCCCTGTGCGAGTGCATGAAGTCCAGAAGCTTACTGGTTGCTTGGCCGCCCTAAGTCGATTCATATCTCGTCTCGGTGAAAAGGCATTGCCTCTTTACCAATTGATGAAAAAGTCCGACAAGTTCGAGTGGACTCCTGAAGCTGATGCAGCGTTTGCAGATCTCAAAGCTCTGTGCTCCACCCAGCCGGTGCTTGCTGCCCCAATCAGCAAAGAGCCTTTGCTGCTTTACATTGCAGCCACAGGACAAGTCGTCAGTACGGTACTTACGGTCGAGCGGGAAGAAGAAGGGAAAACCTTCAAAGTTCAGCGCCCAGTATATTATATTTCTGAAGTCTTGACCCCATCGAAGCAAAGATATCCTCACTATCAGAAGCTTGTATATGGGATTTATATGACCACCAAGAAAGTTGCTCACTACTTCTCTGATCATTCCATTACAGTCGTCAGCGACGCTCCATTGTCAGAGATCCTGCATAACAGGGATGCAACTGGTCGAGTGGCAAAATGGGTGATTGAACTCCTTCCCCTAGATATCAAGTTTGAGGCAAAGAAAGCTATCAAGTCCCAGGCAATCGCAGATTTCGTTGCCGAGTGGATTGACCAGCAGCTGCCGACTCAGATTCACTCGGAGCATTGGACTATGTTCTTCGACGGCTCCAAGATGCTGAGTGGTTCCGGTGCCGGAGTGGTGTTGGTCTCCCCTAGAGGAGATAAAATCAGATATGTTCTTCAAATCCACTTTGATTCCTCCAATAACGAGGCAGAATACGAAGCACTTTTATATGGGTTGCGCATGGCCATCTCACTTGGCGTCCGTCGCCTCATGGTCTAAGGCGACTCAGATTTGGTGGTTAATCAGGTGATGAAGGAATGGGATGTCAGAAGTCCAGCCATGACTGGTTATTGCAATGCAGTGAGAAAGCTGGAGAAGAAATTCGAGGGGTTAGAGCTTCATCACATACCCCGACTGAAAAATCAAGCAGCTGATGATTTGGCAAAAATAGGTTCCAAAAGAGAAGCCATTCCCAGCAATGTGTTTTTGGAACACATCCACACACCATCGGTCCAGGAGGATCCCTTCACTGAAGAGGCCCCGTAGCCAAAAAGCGCCACGGATCTGACTGAAGTTGAAGTTCCAGATGTGGTCGATCTGATCATGGAAGTGTTGGTTATCACTCCCGTCTGGACAGAACCGTACATCGCGTACATCCTAAGGAAAGAACTCCCAGAAGACGAAGAAGAGGCTCGACAGATCGTCCGTCGATCCAGGGCCTTTATAGTCATAAAGGGACAGTTATATAGAGAAAGCGCGACTGGGGTCGGCCAGAAGTGTATTACACCAGAAGAAGGTCAGATGATCCTTAACGATATCCACTCGGGGACCTGTGGTCATCATGCGTCCTCTCGGACCATTGTGGATAAAGCATACTGAGCGGGGTTCTACTGGCCAAGGGCCAATGAGATGGCAAAGGAGATAGTAGACAAATGTGAAGGATGTCAGTATTACTCCAATATGCCGCACAAGCCCGCGTCAGCCCTGAAAACCATTCCACTCGTCTGGCCCTTCGCTGTTTGGGGGCTAGACATGGTTGGGCCACTGAGAACAGGCAGGAGCGGCTTCACTCATGTGCTGGTAGCAGTCGACAAGTTCACCAAATGGATTGAAGCCAAGCCTATCAAGAATCTCGATGCTTGCACCGCTATCAGTTTCATCAGAGAGTTGATATTCAGATATGGAGTTCCGCACAGTATCATCACGGACAATGGGTCAAACTTCGATTCCGACAAGTTCAGGGCCTTTTGCGCCTCTCAGGGCACTCGGGTCGACTATGCTTCGGTCGCTCACCCCCAGTCGAATGGGCAAGCAAAAAGGGCAAACAGCCTAATTCTCAAAGGACTGAAACCCCGATTGATGTGCGATCTCAAGCACGCAGCAGGTGCATGGGTTGACGAGCTCCCATTAGTCCTTTGGGGATTGAGGACAACCCCGAATCGATCGACCAGAAGAACCCCATTCTTTCTAGTCTACGGAGCCGAGGCAGTCTTACCGAGTGACCTGCTTCACAACGCTCCCAGAGTCGAGCTCTACTCAGAAGATGAAGCAGAACAAGCCCGGCAGGATGCAGTCGACCTCCTAGAAGAAGAAAGAGAAATGGCCTTGATTCGATCGACCATCTATGAGCAAGACTTGCGTCGATTCCATGCCAGAAACGTGAAGAGCCGAGCCTTCCAAGAAGGAGACTTAGTCCTTCGAGTGGATCAGCAGAAACCACACAAGCTCGCTCCTACTTGGGAAGGTCCCTTCATAGTCACTAGAGTCCTCCACAATGGAGCATACCACCTCTACAATGTCGATCGCCAAATTGATGAGCCACGAGCCTGGAATGCAGAGCTACTCCGCCCCTTTTATACTTGAATTCTCACTCGGATGAGATGTAATAAGAAAAACTCCTGTAGTTTATTTATCAAAGACAAGAGCGTTATAATTTTCCTAGTGATTATTATTGTTTTTGTTTGCCTAAGAAATCCCCCAGTGGGTGGCTTAGCTGCGAATCCGCTTCGCCTAAGTTTGTAAAAACAGTTTCCTACCGAGTGGCGAGCCAGCCTCCCACTCGGGGGCTTAGCTGCGAATCCGTTTCGCCTAAGTTTGAAAAATCCTACCGAGTGGAGAGCGATCCTCCCACTCAGGGGCTTAGCTGCAGTCCAGCACTCGCCTAAGTTCTCTCACTAGGAGACTTAGCTGCAGTCCGGCACTCGCCTAAGTTTGAAAAAATCCTACCGAGTGAAGAGCAATCCTCCCACTCAGGGGCTTAGCTGCAGTCCAGTACTCGCCTAAGTTCTCCCACTTAGAGACTTAGCTGCAGTCAGGTACTCGCCTAAGTTTGAAAAATCCTACCGAGTGGAGAGCTATCCTCCCACTCGGGGGCTTAGCTGCAGTCAAGTACTCGCCTAAGTTCTCTCACTAGGAGACTTAGCTGCAGTCCGGCACTCGCCTAAGTTTGAAAAAATCCTACTGTGTGGAGAGCGATCCTCCCACTCGGGGGCTTAGCTGCAGTCCAGTACTCGCCTAAGTTCTCTCACTGAAGACTTAGCTGCAGTCCGACACTCGCCTAAGTTTGAAAAAATCCTACCGAGTGGAGAGCGATCTTCCCACTCGGGGGCTTAGCTGCAGTCCAGTACTCGCCTAAGTTTGAAAAAATCCTACCGAGTGGAGAGCGATCCTCCCACTCGGGGGCTTAGCTGCAGTCCAGTACTCGCCTAAGTACGAAACACATCTCAATCCTCAAGGACGACGAGGGGCGGGTCGACTGCCACCTTCTCCTGGAGAGCTTCGCCACAAATACAATGCGCGATTCATCCCGCTCTACAGTAACGAAGTGCGGGTCGACTGCCACCTTCCCCTGGGGAGCTTCGCCACAAATACAAGACATGGGTAGACTGCTTCCCTCTCCTTCGGAGTTGCGCTGCGAATACAGAAAGTTGTCTCGAATGAAGAATGGGTTCACTCAACAGGAGATTCATAAAGATATTCAATGGTAAACCAAGTTCAGATAAATCCTAAAGGTTCCGGATCACGGATCGAAGTACTCGGGCACGCAGCCCGAAAAAGTTTAACGGTTACAAAAACCACTCGGCATTCCGAGGCAAATTTAAGATGGGACATAAGAGTTTGTTCACTCCGCGGGAGGAGGGCTGGCAGGCTCAACGAACTCATCCAGGTCGACGCCATCGGCAATCCGAGTGGCGGTAGCTATGAAAGTCTCCATAAAAGTTCGGAAGTCGTGTTTCTGGGTGTTGGCGACCTTGATTGTGGCCAGCTTGTCTTGTCGCACCTCCTTGCAGTGGACACGAACCAAGGACAGAGCCACATCAGCGCCACACCGAGCAGAAGACTTCTTCCACTCCTGCACTCGGTCAGGGATTCCGTTAAGTCGAGTCATCAGCGACTCAAGATTGTTTTGGAGCGTAGCCTCTGGCCAAAGTGACGGGTCGATCCGTGACATGGCGACCTTTAGTCGCACCAAGTAGTCCACGGCACCGTCGATGCAAGATTCCAGTCGGAGCAGATTCATGGCAGTTTCATCTTTCATGGGAGAGTTGATTGGATCCAAACCTGGTTCGATCCACCCAGTCTCCTCTTCAAAGTTCTGACAAAACTCTGCATTCACAAGGATAAGTCAATTTTCGTACACCGAGTCGACACAAAAAAATCAGTCGGAACAGAATGTGCACCTTCAAGCTTGATGTACAGCTTCTTGGCAAGACTCCTCAGATAGCTCTCCAGATCATCCCTCCTGCGAGCAATGCCTTCCATTTTCTCGCGTTGAACGAGATTCGCCTTCTTCCAGCGCGAGCACTCCTTGTTGGAGTCATTCAGAGCGGTCTTCAGCCTGGTATTCTCTTCTTCCAACTGGCCAACTGAAGCCAGCTTCTGTTCGGCCAGAGCAGTCCTGTCGTCAGCCTCCTTCTGAGCAGTAGCCAAATCCTGATCCTTTTTCGCCAAAGCTTCTCTCAGTTTTTCTGCAAAGAAATGATGATTGATTCAGAAATAGCAGAAGGGTGCTCGAGCCTAAAACTGACCAGTCGACAAACTTGTCTTACCAGCGGCGCCGTCTCTGACCGTCTGCAGTTCTGTCCTGGCCAGCTCCAAGTCAAGTTTCAGTTGAATCTGCTGCCTTTCCAAATCAGCGAAGTGAGCTCCAAGATCACAAGATTTCTGAAATCAAAGGGGAGAAATTATTCCACAGCAAAAAACGACGAAGACATTAAGTACTAAGACTACGGTCGACTGCCCGCAATCCACCATAGTCTCGGGGACTACACCCAGTGGGTGCACTTTGCGTGCCCCCACCGGTTGCCCCCACCGGTTCTGATCCCACTCGACCGGCCCGCCGAAGTCGAGTCCAAAAAAAAGGGAGAGAAAGTAGAACTCAGACCACAGTCGACTGCCAGCAATCGACCGCGGTCTCGGGGACTACACCCAGTGGGTGCACTTTGCGTGCCCCCACCGGTTTTGTTTCCACTCGACCAGGTCGAGCGGAAGAAACAAACTACCAGTTCGGTTTTTACTTGACTAAATACAAAGACTACAGTTGACTGCCAACAGTCCACCGTAGCCTCGGGGACTACACCTAGTGGGTGCACTTTACGTGCCCCCACCGGTTCTGATTCCACTCGACCAGGTCGAGCGGAAGAAACAAACTACCGGTTCGGTTTTTACTCGACTGAATACAAAGACTACAGTCGACTGCCAGCAGTCCACCGTAGCCTCGGGGACTACACCCAGTGGGTGCACTCAGCGTGCCCCCACTAGTCCGAAACTTCAATCGACGCACCCAGTGGGTGTACAGATGCAAAGATTTTCGGAAAGAATCTTCAGATAGCCGACTAACCTGAATGTTCTCTGGAGAGCCAAGCTGGCATCATACGCGGCTTGGCTGGCGTCCCGCACCGTCTTCATCTTCTCCATCATAATGCCCACTTGGCGTATGGCTTCCCTAGCAGCATTCACCTCGTCCTCTGGGACATGATGGGTTGCAAAAACTGAAGGCGGGTCGACAGGGGCCCGAGCAGTCGACGAAGAAGGCAAGGCACTCGACAATGGCTCGGCGAAGGTAATAGAACCCCGATTGACGTCGCCAGTGCCTTGAACGACTGGTTCCGCCCTCGGCGTCGACTGTAGCGCCTCACTTACAGGGGCTCGCCTATTCTTCCTCGTCAAATGCCTCTCGGGCTCTTCATCATCATCAGGGAGGTCAATAATGTTGGGAGCTGTGCAAAGTTCAATTGCCAAAATCACGTCACCCAGTGATGCACGTTGCAGTTGAATCGACCGAAGAAAGATAGCATGGCAGAAATCATACCCAGATTAGAAGTGACCGCATCCTCCATCACCTCATCATCATCCCTGTAAGCTGAGGTCCCGGAAGTGGCAGCGCTGACAATTCCAAAGTTCGTCCAGTTAAAACAAGAAAAACAAATAGCGCGGAGCGTCGAGTGAATACAAGGAGAGGCACTCACGCGGAGGTGACAGGGATATCGATCTTGATCTTCGGCAGCGCCTTCCGAGTCTTCGGCTCTGCAACTTTGGGGTGCTTTGGCGCCCGAGGACGCTTCGAAGACTGACCAGCCTGGGTAGTTGCCTTGTCGCGGGCACTCGGCCGTTCTTGGTCAAGCTTGGATCATCTCTCTATGCGAGGAGGTGACTCGACTTCTTGCCCATCACTTGAGTCGTCGCTTCCTCCATCTCCTTCACCATTAGAAGTCCACTCGCCACTTTCGCCACCACTCGCCTCGCCTTCCAGAGCTTGCTCTTGCTCCCCGTTGGGCATCGAATACATTTCAATAATGGCCTGAAAGAAAGCAGGGAGAACAAAGTCAGTCGACGCAATACAGACAGCTGCGCGAGTGAATTCAGATTACAAGCAAAAACTCAGAATCAGGCCTGCTCTGGTGCACGCGACTGGTCGAATGGGGGAACTCTCCTGGCTCCTCTGGGATTGTCCTTATTCCCGGTAATGCTCGATAGCCACTTCTCCAGTGTGTCGTCGTCGACCTCCTCCGGGTGGATCCGAGTGGAGTCTTCTAGACCCGAATACATCCACATCGGATGGTCTCGGGCTTGGAGAGGCTGGATGCGCCGCTGAAGGAAGACCTCCAAGAGATCCATACCAGTGACCCCGTCACGAATAAGCTGGACCACTCGGTTGGCCAACACCTTCACGTGCACCTTCTCCTCCGGGAGCACCTTCAAAGGGGAGGGTTTTTCCACTCGGTCCATGGTAAAGGGAGGGAGGCCAGTCGATTGCCCTGGCATCGACTGGTCTTTACAGTAGAACCAGGTCGACTGCCATCCGCGAACTGAGTCGGGAAGAATCATGGCCGGAAAGGAGCTTTTCCCCCTCGTCTGGATGCCAAGACCCCCACACATTTGGATCACTTGGGTCCTCTCGTCACTCGGATTAGCCTTTTTCACTGTCTGGGAGCGACAAGTGAAAATATGCTTGAAAAGACCCCAGTGAGGCCGACAACCCAGGAAGTTCTCACACAAGGAAATGAACGCGGCAAGATAAACGATTGAGTTGGGGGTAAAATGGTGGAGTTGAGCCCTAAAGAAGTTCAGAAACCCTCGGAAGAAAGGGTGAGGAGGCAAGGAAAACCCACGGTCGATGTGGGTGGCAAGAAGAACGCGCTCACCCTCCCGGGGTTGCAGCTCGGATTCCTTCCCCGGAAGCCGTGCCGAGTCGTAGGGGATCAGCCCTCCCTCGGCCAGGTCGTCGAGGTCTTCTTGGGAGATCCTCGAGTGGATCCAGTCGCCCTGGATCCAGCCCTTCGGTAGGCCAGTCCGTGAGGAAGATCCGCCCCGGCTCGTCGCCTTCCCCTTCGACCTCACCGTCGCCTTCTTTGCCCGCTCCAGAGCCGATGTCTTCTCCTTCACCATTGTCGCCGGCGAGACGCGTGTGGTGCGGTGGCGCTGGGGCGAGAGCGAGCGCAGCAGAGAGGCGTGAGGAGGAGAAGAGGTAATGGGGCGCACTATTCGGGAGACTCCGGTCCAACGCCTTTTATGAGGCCGCTTCCGAGTGGCTGACAGGTAGGCCCAAATGGCTCTGTCAAATCCCGTAATGACCGCACGAGCGATACGTGGCGAAAAAGGTGGCGCGGGGATCGAGGCGGCTCCGCTCTGTCCCATCCAATTAGTGCGGCCTCCCCCGCCCCGCGCGCTTCCCAAAATTCAGATCCCACGAAATCCGCGGGCAGCAAACAACTTGTCAGACCAAAGATCTCCTCCGCACCGTCACTCGGAGCCTTACAAGTAAAGAAACTCACTCGACGAAGAATTAAGAATGGATCGAGGCGACTGAAAAGGAAGTTGCTGTCATCACTCAGGTCCGTTGATCCGAAACAAGATATGCTCACGGCATGGAAAATGAGTCGGAGAAGTCCTCAACTCCTTCCCCACTCAAACCTCGATCCATTCGGGGGCTAATGATGAAGCTATGTACCTAGGGTAGGGTCACGGACCTGTCCTAACTGCCCTACCCAAGGACATCTCTAGAAGAAATCACCTTTCAATCGACTTGGAGGTGTTCCACTCGACAGACTCGAAGACACTCGACCAAGAAGCAATCACTCGACCAAGATCCAACCACTCGACGGCCAGGAGACCTAAAGTCACTCCGGACGCTAACGGTCGGTCATTAAGTAGCTTTTATGGTCATCATAGCACTTTATTACTAGCGTTATCAGTAACGCCCTGCCTTAATGTACATTGAACCCTTCGTAACGTGGGCTGGCCGGGGTCCTGGCGCACTCTATATAAGCCACCCCCCTCCTCCGAGACAAGGGTTCGCACCTCTGTAACTCATACTCACATAATCCAGTCGACCGCCTCCGGGCTCCGAGACGTAGGGCTATTACTTCCTCCGAGAAGGGCCTGAACTCGTAAACCTTGCGTTCTTACAACTTCTTCATAGCTAAGATCTTGCCTCTCCATACTTACCCCCCTACACTACTGCCAGACTTAGAACCACGACAGCTGCCGTCGGCGAAACCTGCTGAAAGGGAAAAACAACTTCATCAAAGTAAACATGACGTGAGACGAACACACGACGAGAGACCGGGTCGAAGTAGCGAAATCCTTTGGTGTTGGGTTGATAGCCAAGAAAGACACACGCGAGAGACCCGAACAGAAGATGATGAGGGGTATAGCTCCATCATGGTTTACATGGCCGGATGTTGAGTAGGAGAGTGGCGGTGGCGAGAGCATCTGGCCAAAAGCGAGCCGGCATGTGTGCATGAAGGAGCAAAGCACGTACACTCTCATTGAGGGTACGGAGAACACGTTCGGCACAACCGTTTTGTTGTGATGTGTATGGACGGGTTAGGCGAAATATGGTGCCATGAGTGGAAAGAAGATGTCGAATGGCGAGGTTATCAAATTCTTTTCTGTTATCGGTTTGAAGATGAGCGATGGTGCGATGAAAGTGGGTGTTGACATAGGCATAAAAAGAGTGAAGAGTGGAGGCGACGTCGGATTTTCGGCGTAACGGAAAAGTCCAAGTGAAGTGAGAAAAATCATCTAAAATCACAAGGTAATATGATAAACCCGAATTGCTAGGCACTGGAGATGTCCTAACATCACAATGAATAACATCAAAGGGAAAAGTAGCAATTGATGAAGATGAAGAAAACGGTAGGCGAACGTGTTTGCCTATGCGGCAAGCATGACAAGTGTGAGCCGCTGATTTATTACATGAAAAGGGAAAAGTGCGCAAAATTTTATGAAGAGCGTCGGCGCCGGGATGACCAAGACAAGCGTGCCAAAGCGAAACATCGGCATGAAGTGCAACTGGGCCGCCGTGTGTAGAAGCACCGCACGAGTAGAGATCATCGGGAGTCACATCGGTGCAGAACTCTCCGGGAGCGAGCATCCTTAACAGAAAAACCGAGAGCGTCAAACTCAACAGTGACAGGATCTTCATGAGTGAGAGTACGAACAGAACATAGGTTTTTAATTAAGGATGGTGAAACGAGCACATTATTGAGAGTTAAGGAGGAAGAGGGTAACGGAAGGGAGGATGAACCATGATGAGTGATGGGAAGAGAGCTCCCATCACCAACCATGATGCGCGAGGAGAAGGGATAGGGGGGAGGCACGAAATAGGATACCGGGGTTAGAGGCCATGTGAGCAGCAGCGCCGGTGTCCATGTACCAATCGTCGCCTCCGTTGTAGGTGCTCGGCGAGGGTGCAACATGGAGAGCAGAGAGGAGCGCCGGGTCATATACCGGAGGGGCACCGCCATATGCACCATACCCCGGAAGGCCGCCGTACGTCGAGGGACCACCGTAGGCCGCAGCGGTGTCGTACGATGTGGGAACTGGCGTGGTCAGCAGCGCTTGAGGAGGAGTCGGCCGTGGTCCGAGAATACCCGGAGCCGATGGGCGGGGAACAGGCATGGAGTAGGCATGCACGACACCCGTCCATGGGTTATACCCCGAGAGCCAAGGAGGAGGAGCAGCCGCCGCGGGCGCGGGAAGGCGCGGCGTCGTGTTGGAGTTGCGGTCCCGGCCCCCGTGACCATTCTGCTTGCGGCCACCAGAGGATGCAGGCGCGGGTGGCGGGGCAAGAGCAGGCGTGCGCGGCCCCGGCAGAGTTGGGGAAGCACCGTGGCCGGCGGCGAGGCCAACGTGAAGAGCAGCGTGGGTCGCCTGCCGGGCGGAGTGGCGGAGGCGCTTCTCCTCCATACGAAGGTACGTGACCGCCTTCACGTACGTTGGCGTGACGAGGGAGAGGTTGGCGGCAGACTGGCTGAGGTCGGGGTGGAGGCCCCGGAGGAGGTTGGTGAGGAGGATGGAGTCGTCAATGTTCATGCCGACGTCGCGTAGCTCGTCGGCGAGAACCTTCAGCCGCGTGCAGTACTCATCGATCGAAAGATCGTTTTGCTGCATAGTGAAGAATTCCCCTTGGAGGAAGACACGGCGTTGGAGCTGATTGTCGAGGCAGAAATCGCACGGCCGTGTCCACATGGCGTATGCCGAGGGGTCACGGGAGTTCACCATGTTGAAGAGGCCTGGAGAGATGGTGAGGAAGAGCCACTTGACGATGCAGGCATCCACACTAAGCCACTCATCGTCGTCCTTCATGTCGTGGAAGTCGACGCTCCCATCAACGTGCTCGATGAGACGGTAGGAGTGGAACAAAAGCGCGAAGTAGGTGCACCATGCGTTGTAGGACGGTGAGTCGAGGTCGAGGATGACGGGCACGTGATCCTTGATGTGGAGCTTATTGAGACGATCTGAGGTAAACATGGCATCGACAAAGGAGCCGGCATCGGAGGGGTCGGCCTTGGAGCGAGACATGGTGGGGGAGGAGCGTGGCGCGGTTAGGGTTTTGGGAGGTGGTGGAGGGAGAAGATGGCAGCGGCGAAAGACGGCGGCTGCGTGGGAGGGGAAGGGAGGGTGGCGGCTGCGAGGAGGGGCAGCGGCGGGTTAGGGTTTGGGAGGGGTGCGGCGGCTGCTATGGGAGAGGAGCGGCGGCGGCGGGGTTGGGTGAGTTGCGGTGGCGGCGGCTGCGGAGATGCGGCGGCGGCCTAGGGTTGAGGAGGCGCGGTGGCGATTACAGGGAAATGCGGCAGCGGCGGCGCAGGGCGGAAGCGATGAGAATCATAGGGTAAACTAATACCATGTAGAAAGGTGTAGGATGCAACTCATTGTATTCCATGGAGCAGGTTATAATATATACACAGGATGTCTTGCGTGACAAGGAAACTAATCCTATCATATCTCTAGAAGTCAGCTATACAAGGCTAGAGAAGATAGGAATAGCAACACAAGATATGTCACGTTCAACATCACGGGATCAACAACGTTAATTAATCTCCAATCAAAAACCTCCACCTAATCACGGTCTGTTGAATCCGTCGAAACCATCCCATATGTGTAGCATTACTCCGAGTGATTACCGTGGTATCAGCTCCTTCCTCTTTGACATGCGATACAATTTCACTTCTCCTCAATAGTTAGGACACAAGTTGATAGTACGTGCAGATCTGGTGAGGATGCCATGGTTGCCATGGCACCCCCTCCCAACATGCAAATTTTGTTTTACTATGTCTAATTAGGCAGGCTAACATGTGTGTAATAGAAGTGCTCAAATGCAAAAGTGTTAAGCTTGCCACCCCTATGATGAAATTCTACATTTGTCACTGGCTGAGTGTGCGGGTCGAACCGATCGATTGACATAGTTGCTTCTTGAGTTTTTGTTCGGATCCGGCATGTGGTGGCCTCTAGGCAGCTGGTTCTGCATCGAGGATCAGAGGCGGAACCATGAATGGACCATGCATAGGCCGTCCTTATTAGCGAAGGATTTCTGGGCCAAGGCCCAGGGCCTGGCGCTGCCACTGTTGAGGATGGCAACCAAACACCTTCGATGCAGACAGTGGCAAAGCCAAGAGTTTAAAGTTGTGATATCAATTTACAACTGTGATGTCAAATATAAATGTATTTATATAATTTTTTGGATGATTTCAAGTACATATATGTTGTTTTAGCAAAATCCTATGCAGCCTCTCGCGCCGCCATTAGGTGCAGACACCTGCATGCATGATTTCTTTTTATTTCATATGTAATAATCAATTTGTTGTAGCTGTTAAAACATTTTGCCGCCTTTTCGTTTGTCTTTGTAATAGTTTGCTTGCATCTGTAGTTGGCGTAGAGGCCAGGGGTGATAAAGTTACCATTTGCCCCCGCCAAAAATAGATAAAGCTAGGTAGCTTCATCACGGGTCGTGGCAAGGCCAACTGCCCTCTGGAAAACTAGTCATACACGTACCAATACACGTAAGGTTTTGACTAGAGTGATGCCATTGATCGATTCATATATGTACAGGACCGCGGCCTAACCAACCACCATGGAAATGCCTGGCTAAAAGCTAGCACGGCCCTACACGAGTGCATACGGTAATGGCAACGGCAACGACTACACCACCAAAAGTCTCGCTTCACCGGGACACCAAAATATGGTTGATGCCAGCCAAATGATCGAGCTAGGTGGATGTCACCTTCATCATGGCAACGAGCAATTCATGGATCACTATCTTGCTAGGCTAGCTATTCATGCATCGATCACTATTTCTAGGTAGGCTGTGGACATCCCGATGGCATCCATGCGTTAGGGTTTAGGCCATCTGCAAAAGCATGACCTCGGGTTGAAATGAACTCTACTCGCATGTAAGGGAGAGGAGAGGAAGTGCACCTCTAGGGTGGTATATGGCCGCGTATTTGGAAATTTTATATGGTCATACTTTCTTTCAACACAGTATAGACGCAGACGCTCATATACATGCACATGCACTTACCCCTATAAACGCACGTACACTCTATCCTATGAGCACCTTCAAGAGACTGAGCCAGCGCATACTCTTAAAATTGACAAAGTCACCACAGACGTCTTCGTAGTCGACGAGAACGTCTACTCTCACTAAACCGACATCATCGAAGGGCCTGAAATAAATCCAAAAAAATGTGACCATTAATGGCAAGTCTAAGACTTGAACTCTGATGGGTTGGTTTGACCACAAAGAACCTAACCATATACGGTCATATTTGTATGCCGTTGTATTTCATATCGATTATCTCGACTCAAGAGACAACTTGTTTTTTTTAACACAGTACAGCTGCAAGCACTCATACATACGTGCATACGCTTATCCCTATGAACGCACACATGCACACCCTACCCCTATGAGCATCTTTGAGAGACTGAGCCGGCTTATCATCTTGAGATTTACGAAGTCATTGTAGGCGCCTCGTCGTCAATGGGAACGTCTTCTTACACTAAAAGCGCATCGCCGGAAATCCTGAAATAAATCCAGAAATAATGCGAGCACCAGGACTTGCCCCTAGTGGACTGGGGATACCACTGTCCCTCTAACCATCCAACCACAACCACAGGTTGGTTCGCAAAGAGACTACTTGTTGGACCAACGAACAAAACTGAGGAAGCGACTATATGTCAGGTGACTGGATAAAAAAAATTCGGGTCACTTTGCCATCCCCCATCCCTCTCCGGCCAGGTCCTGGCTCGGCCTCGCCGGCGATGCCGCGACCACCCTCAGGGCAGGTTTCGCGTGAAGATTTGACTGGCACCCGAATCATTTCAGGCGGCCGTCGAATAGCGAGGGAGCGGATCTTAATCACCACTAACTCCAACTTTGCTATGAACTTTCCCGTAAAGAAACAAAAAACTTTGCTATGAACTTACCATAAGGAATCTGCGACGGTCACCAAAATCGACCTGCTTTTTCCCAACAACAACGGAATTCGGCAGACTTTTTGGTCGGGAGCAGGTGAGTCCGGCGACTTTCCCATGCAAACAAAACAAACAAAAATCAAGGCCCGTTGATGGCCCTGCTTTCGGCTTCGGGGGTCAAACACGGGAGAGACGGTCTTAAAAACCCTGACGAGGACGGGAGTTGGACTGGACGCTCGATCGTACCAGCACCAGCACCGTACCACCAAAGCTGTTCAACACGGCTTGGCCTGGCATGGCGCAGGTGTGAATGAAGCGAAGGTGGTGCGTGACTGCTACTTCGCTAGTGCTCCATCCCTTTTCCTTTTGCCCGTTCCAATCGGCCGTTCGCGTGTGGTTGCCGTTAGGCGTCCCGCACTCACCGACGGATAACCTCGAGGCAGATATTATCGTTGTCTTCTCAGCAGGTGTCAATCGTTCGTTGCTGTGAAGAAACTCTCGTCTGTTTTCAGGTAGAAAGGGGGCGATGAGCTGTGGATATACCACCAGTGGTGAGGTGGCCGATTATTTAGGTTTTCAGTTTTTGAGCCGACAGCTAGGTGACTGACGATTTTTTTTTTGCGTGTGTTGAACGGTTCTTGGCGCCAGGAGTACGTAGAAAGCTGAGCGTACGATGCATTTGACCAAAGAGCTCCTTGTTTCTTGGTGCAGGAACACGATGGATTTGCAGGTGCTACCTCCCCTGTTGTTATCGCAGACAAAGCGGATGGAGGTCACGCAAGTGTCGATGATAATGATGGCTCAATCATTGCCGTGCAATCTAGTTAACGGGCAGCCAACCGAGGCATCATTTTGGTATCATTGCAGTGTCTTAATCGCCGAGCTGAAAACCCCCCGGTGCCTTTGATTCAGATGAGTCTGCTCTGATCTTTGTGTGTTCGGCTGCACTCGTCAGTGTAGGATGCGGTGCTCTGAGCCCAGCCATTTCCTGTAGGTGCAACACTGATGCTCCGGCGCGCAGACACGACGCGACCATTCCGTCAGTTGAGTGGTTTTCAGTCAGCAGAGCAGCAAGAAGGAAACGAGCTGCATGGAAAAGAGGCTCGAAAGCATAATCTCGTTGGACACACAAGGTTTGCAGGACACAGAAACAACAAGCCAGTGGTCCGGCAGGTAAAAGGGATGCGCACATCATCGAGTAGTTTTCAGTTAAATAGGCTTCATGCCAAAGAAGCGTCAAGAGTGCACACTGAACCAAGAAACTCGTGTCACAATCACCGGACACACAGGCTTTCCAGGACACAGGAACAGCCAAGATCACAACTCTACCTGATATATGACCCATCACGTCCGGATTCATCAGGTTATTTGCCAAACAGACGCTTTGAATCAGACGCAAATGGGGCGAAATCCGACATGACCCTGCTACTAATTCAGGGTCATGGTTGACAGGGGAGGAACCATGAGAATGAGAAGATAAGGTAGACAATCTGTCTAGTTATGATAGGCACTCTTCAGTTCAGTCCCATGGTTCAGTCCACTATATATATATATATCGCTCCTATAGGCCAAACCGGAATGGCATAACAGGAGCATTAGCTAGGATCGTTGTTCCGTAATGAATGGGCAAGCAATTTACACTTCTTATAGGCCACATAGGGCCTTCAGCCAGAGCAGAGCTTCTCGAGAGCCATGTTCTCGTCGCCGTTCACACTCATCAGGGCGCTTCTCACCATATCCTCGGGGAAGCCCATCTCGACCAGCTTCTGCACCTGCACTCGCACAGACAGGATATTGCTAAGGTTCATCCAAATAGATAGCTCTCCAGTACATGATATACAGCTGGATAACCGTACCTTTTCTTCCATGCCGGTGGAGTCACTCTTTGCAAATGCCTCGGTCCAATAGCGAGCAGTACTGACAAATGTGGCCTTGTCACGCAGATACTGCAAACATAAATGCAAAGAAAAATAATTAGTGGAATGCAACAGCGAGTCTGATAACCTGACATTCAAGACCACTGTCTCGAAATCCATAAGCATTTCCAGGTCTGCTCTGTTCATGAATACCTATCATAGCGAAACGTCAGGCCTTATTATGCTTGTGCACTGTATCAGTTGAATGACAGTACCAAACAACAGAAAGGGCCCACTCAGGTCTTAGGCCAGCCATGGAGCATAGCTAATTGTGGACCTGCCTAGACCGACTAACCAAGTAATATGGTCACTTCTAGACTATGAACCTGCCTAGACTGACTAAACAAGTACTTATCCAGTAAAGAGAGAGGTCCAATTACAACCCTGAACTTGCGCCACTTGGTTTAAGAATCAACACTAAACTACAAAACCAATCAAAAACAAACCCTGAACTAACGACCAGGTTCAGAAATCAACCCTGCACTCAATTTTTTACCAGATGAAGCACTTTGATCGCATCGACCGGTGTCTGGGCAGTGCCACGTCAGCAAGGTGAGATGAGTCGTTGAGTTAGGGAAAGCAGCTGGCTCGTGTCTCTCTCTTTCCCTTGTGCCCGAGTTTATCCCCACAGAGCCACGGCCGCCCCTGACCCGTCCACCGCCGCACCGCGCCTCGAGCCTGAACCCCTCCCCATCACATCCTCTCATGTCCACGCGCCCGAGCCCAAGCTGTCTCCTGTCCATGCGCCCGACGCCGCCCTTGACAACCAAGACTCGTTTGCCGGACTCTTGGATCGTAGTGACGCGGTAAGCTCTTCTCCTCTGCCCCGCTCCGCTTGCATGGGCATGGACGCGGGCACCGGAGGCGAGCTTGGCGTTGTCATGGCGGCATGCTGGTGGAGCATGAGCAGCACGGCGAAGAAGGACCAGTAGGCATCTGCGAACTCGTCTTCCTCGGCTCCCACGAAATCACGGCGGGAATCGGGGCAGCACGGAGGAAGCGAGAGCTGGTCTCCCGCATCTAGCCTGACGGTGCTGCCTGCTGCCGCTACTCTCCCGCATCTAGCCTGACGGTGCTGCCTGCTGCCGCTACTCTCCCGCATCTGGACAACGCCACGGCTTGCTGCTGCTGTTGATCCCACGCCGCGCTGCGGCACTACACCACCGGCACGTGCCTCTTCTTTGCTTCGGCCCGACACCCACGGTTGGAATTGATGGGAGGGGCAGCCGACTGCGTGTCCGTGACATGCTTTGGACAGTAGCAGCAACAGAGCTTCTCAGGCAGCATGATGGACACGACAGTGGTGACCGGGCCCACGCCGGCGGCACGCGGGGACGATGGTGGCTACCGGATCCACGTCAGCTGCAAGCAGGGGAGGTGCTGGCTCCGGCGACTGTTCAAGCTCAAGCTCGTAGACGCGGTGGAGATGCGTCACCGCCGTCGGACCGAGTGAGGACAGCCCCGGTGGCGGCTGCTGTGGGGGAGGGCTTGGGCTCAGGGGGGGGGGGGGGGGGGGGGGGGGGAGAGAGAGAGATGCCGCCCTACTTGCTGACATGGCACTGCCAAGTCAACGGTCAACGCGGTCAAAACCGCCTCAGGTGTGGTCAAAACCGAGTGCAGGGTTGATTCCTGAACCTGGTCGTTAGTTCAGGGTGTGTTTCGACCAGTTTTGTAATTTAGGGTTGATTCTTAAACCGAGTTCAGGGTTGTAATGTGGACTTCTCTCATCCAGCAAACACGGTACACTAAAAAATAAAGCACCCAGCTGAGTTTGTTGCTTATATGCCCAACCAATCTTAACTTTTACTCGCTAAGGACACCATGTGGAATTCTTTTATTAGCACTGGATGGCATTACCGACCTGGTTAGGTTAGTAAACAATCTGGTAAAACATTGCATCTTACTGAAGAGCTGATTGGAAGACATATTCTAAACTTTAAGTGTACTATCAATTACATGACATACACAGAGTAGAAAGCGCTGAGTGCTGAAAAGATTGCTAACTAACCAGAACTACCGTACACCATACCGTGTCATCTAGCACCAAGTATACATAGAGCACGCAGCATAGCCGGTATTAAATGCCCATAAACCTTAAAACCCAACCACAATGGTGACCACGGCTGTGTATTGATTGACATGTACGGACAACCAAAATTGCCACAGGAATAGGGGTGTTAAATGCTCAGTAGCCCAGGCAAAACATACGAACAATAACAAGAACACAACTGAACTCCTGGAGAAAGAAATGCCTGAGTCAATGACTCAATGGTTAGAAGATCGCCCGAGGAATAGAAAATCTCAGTTTGTTTTCTCTCCAATGCACAGTAGCCCCCGGGCATAAGTTGTGTGTTAAAAACATGGAACTATAAAAAGTAAAGATTGAGTTAGACCTGTTGTGCAACAACAGCATCCTGAGGATCATCAGGGGCAGGAGCAGAAAGAAGAGCTTGAAGGGATAGCAATGCTGTCTTCAAGGTAAGGGCTGGGCTCCACTGATCTTTCAGTATGTCCAAGCAAATTGCTCCATTTTGGCTGCTAATATTCGGGTGCCTTCAACATAGGTTGAGCACAAATCAGAGTTGTAGATAGGGTGACTTGTACTTGCCAGTCAGGAAGCAGCAGTTGACTCATTGCAAATACAAGAACATTGGATAGATATCACATATATTTGAAGATTGGGAGACTCGCCCCCATTTGAAGAGTAAATTCATAACAATACCTTAAGACTATGCCAACATTGAAACAGCAGATTTTCTGCTTGTTGCATTAATTTGATTAACAATGTCCTACTGGTAATGACCATATTTGGTTAAACAGCAACAAATATAAGAACTTGGAAAACCATATCAAATATTTGCAATTGTTGGCTCAGAGTAATGCATTCCTACAGACAAGGAACATTCAGATCCTCCTTCACCAAGGCATACAAAAGGAGGTGAATACAAACAAATCACAGGGAGAAGGATAGCTTGCGTACCATACTTTGGTGATGAACTGCATCTTAGGAGGCTCAAAGGGGTAGCCACCTGCCAATCAAAGACCACAGGGCAGTCAGTTAGACAATAGCAGCATTTTCCACAGCTCCTGCTTTGGCTGCTGGTTATTACTCCCTCCGTTCCGAAATAGATGACTCAACTTTGTACAAAGTTAGTACAAAGTTGAGTCATCTATTTTAGAACGGAGGGAGTAGCTTATAGTGGGGCAATTTGATGATTTGCCACCCCTTACTTCCCCCTTCCACAATTTGCCACCCATTGTCTCAATGACGGGCAGGCCCGGGCCCGGGCCCCACCTGTCATTCTCAGGGGGGGGGGGGGGCAAATTATGAAGGGGGAGGTAAGGGGTGGCAAATTATAAAATTTGCCCTTATAGTGATGTACAGTTCTGTAACAAGCAACAAAGATCAGTTTTTTATGAGAAAATGGACACAGATGATTCTTTTTGGTCCAACAGCATGGTGTTCGGCTAGCAATCCGTGGCCTACGATCCGGGATGTTTACATGGTGCTGCTCAACGCCACAATCTCTTCACATTACAAAAACACAACCTGAATCGCATGTATACATCTAACCTGAAGATGCAAATCTGTCGGCGCAAACAATCCGGAAGAGCTACCGCGGTCACGGACGCCTGCCCAAACAGATCCTAATCTGGAAGATCGATCGAGGGAGGGCGCGCACAAAACCCTAGCCTGATCCGCACGAATCGCGCCGCGCAGCATCCCAATCTAGCAGAATCCCGGAGCGGAATCGCGGGCCGGAGGCGGGATCCCCCAGGCCAGGCGTACACGGAGAGGAGGGAGAGGGGGAGATGGCGAGACCTGGCAGGCGGATGTCGATGCGGAAGGTGCCGCCCTCGTAGGGGCTGTCGCGGGGCCCGGCGATGGTGCCGGTGAGGTGGGTGATGCTGGAGCCGCCGTCGTGGAGCGCGATGGAGACGCCGGAGATGTCCGAGTCCCGGTTGCACTCCGTCAGCTCCTTCTGCACGCGCGACACGTCCACCATCTTCTCCGGCGAGGCCCCTCCCTCCCCTCTCGCTCGCTGTCCCTGGAGGCGGCCGGCGGTGGCGCGGTGGTGGTGGTGGCGGTGGAAATAGGTGGGATGCGAGAGGAAGGGGGAAGAGAAGGGCGGCGGAGCTGTATGTAGTACTGCTTCTTAATTATAAAGGGGAAATAATTATGCTGATTAGTTAATCACCCAATAATCATCATCATCTGCTAATTAATCCGTCTGACTGGATTGGCTTTGGCTTTGTGTTTTCCTTTCTTTCCTCCGGACATTGAGGCCTCGGTTGCCACGCCAACATTCTCGTTGCCTTGAGCCCAAATCGAATTAGTTCAAAATTTTCACTGAAATTTTTGGACTAATTTTGCAAAAAAGAACCCAAAGTCTCGTCGAGTTCTTGGGTGGTTTCCATTTTATGAGGAGGATTAATTCTTGGTTTTTTGTAATCAAACTTGGCCGTCGTGTAATTTTCAGCGACACAAGAAAGGAATCCTACAAAGTGACGTGGTGGTATGGAATCTGCTTTTAGATGGTTTTCTTTCCTTCGTTGACGTTGTTGGCCAATTGAGCAGTTTATCCTTCTTTCGATAGAGACGGATGGAGCATAAGATATTAGGGGTTTCACGTGATTGCGATGTCTGTTGAAAAGAAAAGAAAAACATATTTCTAACTTCTTTCTTTGAACACAGTATAGACGAAGACGCTTATAATTTCGAAAGATCGAGCCCGCACATCATTCTGAGATTGACAGAGTCGCCACAGACGCCTCCTTCCACTGAACACACATCGTCGGAAGGGCTAAAATAAATCCATGAAAATGCGAGCACCAGCGTCAAGTCTCGGAAAAAAAATCTCTGTAACTTGAACCCTGGTGGGCCAGGGATACTGTCGTCCCCCTAACCATCCAATCACAGGTTGATTCGCAACATATTGCTAAATTTATAACTAGACGTAGATAGGAACACATATTTTTATATTTTAGTAAAATGGTAATAATTTCCGGTATCACCTGCTGCAACTTAAATTTCTAGGTAGAGATCTTTTGCGGAAGAAAGTACCACCACAATGAAAGGACTCCAATTCATATTTGACGTTCGATCTGGGAGGGGCAGGAGAGAATGTGGAGAGTATCGTGTGATACCGGGCCAACGGTGCTCGCGTGATACGAGCTTTCGGGTCGTTGGATCTGAGATCCAACGACATTTAAGGAGCTGTTGTAGCTACTGTACTTGTGTGCATTTTTTGACTTCTCGAGGACTTTTTTGCAAAACTGTTCATCATCTCACAGGAGCCTTTGGATCTGAGATCCAACATGCGTGCTCGCACGGGAGTACCAGATATTTCCCCGAAGCGAACAAGTAGTTCGCTATGAGGAATCCTCTAGTGCAAACGAAAACGTTCGATAGGAATCAGTGGCGGAGCTAGGAGGAAAAAGCTAGATGGGCCGGCCAAGAGGAGAATACAAGAGAAAGTTAAATTCTGAACCATACTTATTCAGCAGGCGTAGTTGAGGAGTACTAGCGCTTGCTTTAACTAACCTACCCTCTCGCTTAGGGTTTTCGTCTCTGGCGGCGATCTCATCGCCGCCTAGATTTATCTTCCTTCTACCGCCTGCTGATCCCGTCGCTGACGTCTCTCCTCTCCGGCTTGAGGCAGAAAGACGGATCGGCGTCTCTCAGGTGGTTTCTCGGCTGCTGCTGGTGAAACCCTAGATGGCGACACCGGCAGGATCTTCTTCGACGGGTTGGATGGGGGAGAACCTGGATGAGATGCTGCAACACATGGACCTCCAGGACGACGAGCTAGACGATGTGGTTGTTGGGGCAGAGGAGGTGAAGAAGTTTGAAGCAGATGCAAGATGGCTGGCGATTGGGAAGGTCAATACTACACGCATCTTCAGCTCTTCGGCGATGTTCGAGACTCTGAAGTCGGTCTGGGGATTAGCTCATGTACCAAAGTACAGGGAAGCGAGGGAGAACCTCTTTATTTTTCAGATGTTTTGCTTAGGGGATTGGAAGAAGGTGGTGCATGGAGGCCCATGGCTGTTCAGGGGTATGGGCATGCTGATTGAAGACTATGATGGCAAGAAGGATCCAACAACTTTCGAGTTTGATGGCTTATATGTTTGGGCTTAGATCCACAATATCCCAGAACTGTATCGGAAAGCAGAAGTGGTGGATCAGCTAGCTCGCCGCATTGGTCGAGTAAAGGAAATCCAACTTGCGCCTCGCCTCTTTTATGAGGGGGATTATGTTAGGGTTCGTGCAAGAGTGCTGGTGAATAAGCCCCTCACAAGGGTGACGCCTCTGAATGTAGAGGGCGAAGGAAGACGCCGCCTCCTTGTTAAGTACGAGAAAATCCCCTACTTCTGTAAAGTTTGTGGGTTCATGGGCCACAATCATGAGGAATGTGGTGATGGGGTCTGGGAAGAGAAGCACAAGCAATGGGGAAGCTGGATGCTTGCTCAGAGGAGAGATACAACTCCGGAACAGCAGAGTGACCGAGCCTCACGGGGGGGTCGCACCGAAGGGCGGGGAAGAGGAAGAGCAGGCAGAGGTTCGACCTATCGCCAGAGAACACCTCCACACAAGCGTTCATTCGAAGAGGCCGGACTAGAGACGGGAATGGAAGACGGAGAAGTTACAAGTCCTTTGAAGCAGGGGCTGAGGGAGAATGAGGCCCACGATACACCTATAGCACGCACGAATCTTAACCCTGTACTTAGTTTGGAGAAGGTGGTCAATCCACCTGCTGTTGACGGCTTGGAGCAAACCAGTGGGAGCGGCATGGCCATCGGGGCTGCTCGGGACGTCCCACCGCTGCCTCTACCCTACGTCTCACCCCGGGACGCAAAGAAAGCGAAGAAGGCAGGGTCACCTTTGAAGAACGATAAGGAGAAGATGGCACTATTGGCGGGCTCCAGCTCGGAGCACCGCCAGGCCCAATGAAAATCCTAAGTTGGAATTGTCGTGGGATAGGCGATCCCGCGCAGTTCGAGAACTCCGCGATCTTGTGGAGCTTAGTTCGCCTTCTATTCTTTGTTTAGTCGAAACTCAATTACAGAAGAGTTGTGTTGAAGGTCTTCGCTTTTCGTTAGGGTTTGATTTCAGTTTTGGTGTTGGTAGCAATGGTAGGAGTGGTGGTCTTTGTATCTTTTGGAAGATTTTGGTGGATGTTGCAATAAAAAACTTTTCAGAGTATCATGTGGATGCATGGGTGCAAGAACAGGGGAAAGAGCAGTGGCGTTTATCTTGTTTCTATGGAGAAGCAACGAGGAGTCTCCGTTATAAAACTTGGAATACAATGATGAGATTGAGAGGGGAGAGCACCCTCCCCTGGTTATGTATTGGTGACTTCAACGAGATACTGAGACCCGAGGAGCAACATGGTCCCAATGCTCGTGATAGTGCTCAGATAGAGGCTTTCAGAGAGGCCGTTGATGTTTGTGGACTTGTCGATTTGGGCTATCGTGGCCTGGACTGGACATGGGAGAAGAAGGTGGCTGGTGGTCACTTTTGCCGAGTACGTTTGGATCGAGCCTTGGGATCGGCCTGCTGGTCGGCGCTCTTTCCTTTCGCTTCTCTTGAACACTTAACCGCGGCAAAATCCGATCACTGTCCCATATTGTTAGAGATGGAGCTGGTAGCGACAAATGTTCGGGCCAAGCAAAAACAATTCAGATACGAGTGCATGTGGGAAAGGGAACCTAGCTTTGGAGATATCTTGGCTGAGGCGTGGAACGATGCGGGCAGGGCCCAAACTGTATCGGGACTATCTGCAAAACTTGCCAGCGTTGCCGGTGCGCTACAAAGATGGGGCCAGAACAAGTTTGGTGCAGTCCGTGCGGAACTGCGCTCCCTGCGCCTTCGGCTGGGCGAGCTGCGTGCACTTCAGGATCGTGTAGGTCCTTCGGCGGAGGAGGAAAGCATTGAAGCTCGAATGGTTGAACTCTGCCTCCGAGAAGAAATCATGTGGCGCCAAAGAGCTAGGGTCCAGTGGCTAGCCGAAGGGGACAATAACACAAAGTTTTTTCACCAAAAGGCGAGTGCCCGCAAAGTGCGTAAACGCATCTCCGAACTTCAGCGAGTTGATGGAACAGTTTGCACGGATGAGCAAGAGATGGCGAATATGGCATCCAGTTTCTATGGAAATTTGTATGCATCCGAAAACACAATGGGCATTGAAGAGGTTTTATCCCATATACCACCACGAGTTGATGAGGCCATGAACAACTCTCTGGATGCTCAGTACACGAAATCAGAGGTAAAAACTGCATTGTTTCAGATGTTCCCGACAAAAGCACCAGGACCAGACGGCTTCCCTGCACACTTTTTCCAGCGGCATTGGGATCTATGCGGTGACGAGGTAACTGATATGGTGTTGCAAGTTCTTAAAGGATCAACAAAACGTTCATAGTTTTAATTCCTAAGATTGCAAGTCCAAAAAATTTAGGACAATTTCGACCGATTAGCCTCTGCAATGTGATCTTCAAGATCGCATCCAAGGTTTTGGCTAACCGGCTCAAGCTTATTCTCCCCGACATCATCTCTGAGGAGCAGTCAACATTTGTGCCAGGACGCCTTATTACTGACAATTTTATCTCAGCCTATGAGTGCTTGCACTACATGAAAACAAGGAAGTTAAAAAGTAATAGATTCTGCGCATTGAAACTTCACATGATGAAAGCTTATGATAGAATTGAATGGAATTATCTGGAGAAGGTCATGCTAAAACTTGGGATCAGTCCGCGTTTCACTGAGATTGTAATGAGGTGTGTTACATCGGTATCCTTCTCTGTTATTTTCAATGGAGGGAAGCAGGAGGAGTTCACACCTTCGCGAGGCCTCAGGCAAGGTGATCTGATATCCCCCTACCTCTTTCTACTAGCGGCGGAGGGATTATCCTGTTTATTGAAATCTTCTAACCTAGCTGAGAGTGTCCGTGGTATTACGGTGGCAACAGGAGCTCCTGAGGTAAACCATTTACTTTTTGCAGATGATAGTCTCTTATTTTTCAATGCTACGCCTGAGATGGCAGCCAGAGTTGATGCTCTCTTGCAACTTTACTGCGGCGCTTCTGGCCAGCGCATAAATAAGGAGAAGTCCTCAATCTTCTTTAGTAAAGGTTGTGCTGAGTCTCTGAGACAAGTAATCAAAGAATCCTTGCAAGTTCAGGATGAGCAGCTATCCGATCGATATCTTGGTCTGCCTGCTGATGTGGGGAGAGCCAAGGAAGGGTCCTTTAAATATCTGAATGATAGGATTTGGAAGCATGTGCAGGGTTGGATGGAAAAGGCCCTATCTGCAGGTGGTAAGGAGGTACTTATTAAAGGAAATATGCCCTAGAGGCAATAATAAAGTTATTATTTATTTCCTTATATCATGATGAATGTTTATTATTCATGCTAGAATTGTATTAAACGGAAGCATAATACATGTGTGAATACATAGACAAACAGAGTGTCACTAGTATGCCTCTACTTGACTAGCTCGTTGATCAAAGATGGTTATGTTTCCTAACCATAGGCATGAGTTGTCATTTGATTAACGGGATCACATCATTAGGAGAATGATGTGATTGACTTGACCCATTCCGTTAGCTTAGCACTTGATCGTTTAGTTTGTTGCTATTGCTTTCTTCATGACTTATACATGTTCCTATGACTATGATATTATGCAACTCCCGTTTACCGGAGGAACACTTTGTGTGCTACCAAATGTCACAACGTAACTGGGTGATTATAAAGGTGCTCTACAGGTGTCTCCGAAGGTACTTGTTGGGTTGGCGTATTTCAAGATTAGGATTTGTCACTCCGATTGTCGGAGAGGTATCTCTGGGCCCTCTCGGTAATGCACATCACCTAAGCCTTGCAAGCATTGCAACTAATGAGTTAGTTGCGAGATGATGTATTACAGAACGAGTAAAGAGACTTGCCGGTAATGAGATTGAACTAGGTATTGAGATGCCGACGATCGAATCTCGGGCAAGTAACATACCGATGACAAAGGGAACAACGTATGTTGTTATGCGGTCTGACCGATAAAGATCTTCGTAGAATATGTAGGAGCCAATATGAGCATCCAGGTTCCGCTATTGGTTATTGACCGGAGACGTGTCTCGGTCATGTCTACATAGTTCTCGAAACCCGTAGGGTCCGCACGCTTAACGCTACAATGACAGTTATATTATAAGTTTATATGTTTTGATGTACCGAAGGAGTTCGGAGTCCCGAGTGAGATCGGGGACATGACGAGGAGTCTTGAAATGGTCGAGACGTAAAGATCGATATATTGGACGACTATATTCGGACTTCGGAAAGGTTCCGAGTGATTCGGGTATTTTTCGGAGTACCGGAGAGTTATGGGAATTCGCCGGGGAGTATATGGGCCTTATTGGGCCATACGGGAATAGAGGAGATAGGCCAAAAGGAAGGAGGCCTGCGCCCCCTCTGGTCCAAATTGGACAAGGGGTGCAACCCCCTTTTCCTTCTCCCTCTCCTCCTCTTTCCTTTGCTCCTACTCCAACAAGGAAAGGAGGAGTCCTACTCCCGGTGGGAGTAGGACTCCCCCCTTGGCGCGCCCTCCTCCTAGGCCGGCCGCCTTCCCCCTTGCTCCTTTATATACAGGAGCAGGGGGCACCCCATGACACACAAGTTGATCTTCGTGATCGTTCCTTAGCCGTGTGCGGTGCCCCCTTCCACCATATTCCACCTCGATCATATCGTAGCGGTGCTTAGGCGAAGCCCTGCGTCGGTAGAACATCATCACCGTCATCACGCCGTCGTGTTGACGAAACTCTCCCTCAACACTCGGCTGGATCGGAGCTCGAGGGACGTCAGCGAGTTGAACGTGTGCAGAACTCGGAGGTGCCGTACGTTCGGTACTTGGATCGGTCGGATCGGGAAGACATACGACTACTTCCTCTACGTTGTGTCAATGCTTCCGTTGCCGGTCTATGAGGGTACGTAGACAATACTCTCCCCTCTCGTTGCTATGCATCACCATGATCTTGCGTGTGCGTAGGAATTTTTTTGAAATTACTACGTTCCCCAACAGTGGCATCCGAGCCAGGTTTTATGCGTTGATGTAATATGCACGAGTAGAACACAAATGAGTTGTGGGCGATATAAGTCATACTGCTTACCAGCATGTCATACTTTGGTTCGGCGGTATTGTTGGATGAAGCGGCCCGGACCGACATTACGCGTACGCTTACGCAAGACTGGTTTTATTGCCGTGCTATGCACACAGGTGACTAGCGGGTGTCAGTTTCTCCAACTTTAGTTGAACCGAGTGTGGCTACGCCCGGTCCTTGAGAAGGTTAAAACAACACTAACTTGACAAACTATCATTGTGGTTTTGATGCGTAGGTAAGAACGGTTTTTGCTCAGCCCGTAGCAGCCACGTAAAACTTGCAACAACAAAGTAGAGGACGTCTAACTTGTTTTTGCAGGGCATGTTGTGATGTGATATGGTCAAGACGTGATGAGATATAAGTTGTTGTATGAGATGATCATGTTTTGTTGAAGTTATCGGCAACTGGCAAAAGCCTTATGGTTATCTCTCTACTGCATAAGATGCAAGCGCCAAATAATTGCTTTACTTTATCGCTATGCGATAGCAATAGTTGCAAGAGCAATTGTTGGCGAGACAACCATGTGACGACACATTGATATAGATCAAGATGATGGAGATCATGGTGTCATGCCAGTGACGATGGAGATCATGACGATGCTTTGGAGATGGAGATCAAAGGCACAAGATGATGATGGCCATATCATGTCACATATTTTGATTGCATGTGATGTTTATCTTTTATACATCTTATTTTGCTTAGTTCGATGGTAGCTTTATAAGATGATCTCTCACTAATTATCAAGGTACAAGTGTTCTCCCTGAGTATGCACCATTGCGAAAGTTCTTCGTGCTGAGACACCACGTGATGATCGGGTGTGATAGGCTCTACGTTCAAATACAACGGGTGCAAAACAGTTGCACACGCGGAATACTCAGGTTAAACTTGACGAGCCTAGCATATAACAGATATGGCCTCGGAACACGGAGACCGAAAGGTCGAGCATGAATCATATAGTAGATATGATCAACATAGTGATGTTCACCATTGAAACTACTCCATATCACGTGATGATCGGACATGGTTTAGTTGATATGGATCACGTGATCACTTAGAGGATTAGAGGGATGTCTATCTAAGTGGGAGTTCTTAAGTAATATGATTAATTGAACTTCAATTTATCATGAACTTAGTCCTGGTAGTATTAGCATATCTATGTTGTAGATCAAAAGCTCGCGTTTAGCTCCCCTGTTTTATTTTGATATGTTCCTAGAGAAAATTAAGCTGAAAGATGTTAGTAGCAATGATGCAGATTGGATCCGTGATCTGAGGATTATCCCCATTGCTGCACAGAAGAATTATGTCCTTAATGCACCGCTAGGTGACAGACCTATTGCAGGAGCAGATGCAGACGTTATGAACGTTTGGCTAGCTCAATATGATGACTACTTGATAGTTTAGTGCACCATGCTTAAACGACTTAGAATCGGGACTTCAAAGACGTTTTGAACGTCATGGACCATATGAGATGTTCCAGGAGTTGAAGTTAATATTTCAAGCAAATACCCGAGTTGAGAGATACGAAGTCTCCAACAAGTTCTATAGCTAAAAGATGGAGGAGAATAGCTCAAGCAGTGAGCATGTGCTCAGATTGTATGGGTACTACAATCGCTTGAATCAAGTGGGAGTTAATCTTCCAGATAAGATAGTGATTGACAGAATTCTCTAGTCACCATCACCAAGTTAGTAGAACTTCATGATGAACTATGATATGCAAGGGATAATGGAAACGATTCCCAAGCTCTTCGTAATGCTGAAATCAACGAAGGTAGAAATCAAGAAAAATATCAAGTGTTGATGGTAGACAAGACCACTAGTTTCAAGAAAAGGGCAAAGGGAAGAAGGGGAACTTCAAGAAGAACGGCAAGCAAGTTGCTGCTCAAGTGAAGAAGCCCAAGTCTGGTCCTAAGCCTAAGACTAAGTGCTTCTACTGCAAAGGGACTGGTCACTGGAAGCGGAACTGCCCCAAGTATTTGGCGGATAAGAAGGATGGCAAAGTGAACAAAGGTATATTTGATATACGGATTATTGATGTGTATTTTACTAGTGTTCGTAGCAACCCCCAGGTATTTGATACTGGTTCAGTTGCTAAGAGTAGTAACTCGAAATGGGAGTTGCAGAATGAACAGAGACTAGTTAAGGGTGGAGTGACGATGTGTGTTGGAAATGGTTCCAAGATTGATATGATCATCATCGCACACTCCCTATACTTTCGGGATTAGTGTTGAACCTAAATAAGTGTTATTTGGTGTTTGCATTGAGCATGAATATGATTTGATCATGTTTATTGCAATACAGTTATTCATTTAAGTAAGAGAATAAATTGTTGTTCTGTTTACATATATGGTTACACACCCAATGAAAATGGTTCGTTGGATCTCGATCGTAGTGATACACATATTCATAATATTGAAACCAAAAGATGCAAAGTTAATAATGATAGTGCAACTTATTTGTGGCACTACCGTTTAGGTCATATTGGTGTAAAGCGCATGAAGAAACTCCATGCTGATGGACTTTTGGAATCACTTGATTATGAATCAGTTGATGCTGGCGAACCATGCCGCATGGGCAAGATGACTAAGACTCCGTTCTCCAGAACAATGCAGCAAGCAACAGATTTGTTGGAAATCATGCATACTGATGTATGTGGTCCGATGAATATTGAAGCTCGTGGTAGGTATCATTATCTTCTGATCTTCACAGATGATTTGAGCAGATATGAGTATATCTACTTGATGAAACACAAGTTTGAAACATTTGAAAAGTTCAAAGAATTTCAGAGTGAAGTGGAGAATCATCGTAACAAAATAAAAGTTTCTACGATATGATCGCAGAAGTAAAATATTTGAGTTACGAGTTTGGCCTTCAGTTAAAACAATGTGAAATAGTTTCACTACTCATGCCACCTGGAACACCACAGTGTAATGGTGTGTCCGAACGTCGTTATCGTGCTTTATTAGATATGGTGCGATCTATGACGTCTCTTACTGATTTACCACTATCGTTTTGGGGTTATGCATTAGAGACAGCTACATTCACGTTAAATAGGGCATCATCTAAATCCGTTGAGACGACACCGTATGAACTATGGTTTGGCAAGAAACCTAAGTTGTCGTTTCTTAAAGTTTGAGGTTGCAATGCTTATGTGAAAAAGTTTCAACCTGATAAGCTCAAACCCAAATCGGAGAAGTGCGTCTTCATAGGATACCCAAAAGAAAATGTTGGGTACACCTTCTATCACAGATCCGAAGGCAAGATATTCGTTGCTGAGAATGGATCCTTTCTAGAGAAGGAGTTTCTCTCGAAAGAAGTGAGTGGGAGGAAAGCAGAACTTGATGAGGTAACTGTACCTGCTCCCTTATTGGAAAGTAGTTCATCACAGAAATCTATTCCTGTGACTACTACACCAATTAGTGAGGAAGCTAATGATGATGATCATGTAACTTCAGATCAAGTTACTACCGAACCTCGTAGGTAAACCAGAGTGATATCCGCACCAGAGTGGTATGGTAATCCTGTTCTAGAGGTCATGTTACTTGACCATGACGAGCCTACGAACTATGAGGAAGCGATGATGAGCCCAGATTCCGCGAAATGGCTTGAGGCCATGAAATCTGAGATGAGATCCATGTATGAGAACAAAGTATGGACTTTGATTGATTTGCCCATTGATTGGCGAGTGAGGGAGTCCTGGATTAGGGGGTGTCCGGATAGCCAGACTATACCTTTGGCCGGACTCCTGGACTATGAAGATACAAGATTGAAGACTTCGTCCCGTGTTCGGAAGGGACTTTCCTTGGCGTGGAAGGCAAGCTTGGCGATACGGATATGTA
>NC_053024.1:670026952-670210459 GCF_003073215.2 Triticum urartu
CCGGGGAACGTCAAGCTCCGGCAGACCCGCAGGTTCTCGCCGTAGAAGCGGATGTTCCCGCAGCGGCAGATTTGCCTTTAGTACTTGTTGTCGAGCCACAAGCTCCAGCATGGGCGCAGCAGATTGTCCGTTTCCTTCAGACAGGAGAACTTCCTGAAGAGCAAGAAGAAGCGGAAAGAGTAGCCCGACAGTCAAGTATGTACCAGTTTGTCGACAAGACACTGTACAGAAGAAGACTCAATGATGTGAAATTGAAGTGTATTCACCGGGAAGACGGACAAAAGCTGTTGGCAGAGATACATGGAGGCATATGTGGCCACCACATTGGCGCAAGAGCACTTGTCGGCAAAGCATTCCGGCAAGGTTTCTTTTGGCCGACAGCCCTCCAGGATGCAACTGCACAAGTAACCAAGTGTGAAGCGTGCCAGTTCCATTCCAAGCAGATACACCAACCAGCTCAAGCTCTCCAGACGATCCCTTTATCCTGGCCATTTTCTGTCTGGGGGCTCGACATCCTCGGCCCCTTTCCCCGAGCAGTCGGGGGCTTTGAGTACTTGTACGTTGCAATCGACAAGTTCACAAAGTGGCCGGAAGTGGAACCAGTGAGGAAGGTGACAGCACAGTTAGCAGTCAAGTTCTTCAGGTCGATTGTTTGCCGCTTCGGGATCCCTAACAGGATAATCACCGACAACGGTACACAATTCACGAGCCGCACCTTCATGTAGTATGTCCAAGATCTTGGCGCCAAGGTCTGCTTCGCTTCTGTTGCTCACCCGAGAAGCAACGGTCAAGCGGAGAGGGCAAATGCTGAAGTGCTGCGCGGGCTCAAGACCAGAACTTTCGACAGGCTGCACAAGTGCGGAAGAAACTGGATCGAGGAGCTGCCGGTGGTTCTTTGGTCGATCAGGACGACGCCAAATCGAGACACTGGACAGACACCTTTCGCTCTAGTCTATGGAGCAGAGGTAGTTATCCCCACGGAACTCGTATACGGGTCACCTCGAGTGCTCGCTTATGATGAGCTCGAGCAAGAGCAGCTGCGACAAGATGACACGCTGCTCCTTGAGGAAGACCGTCTTCAGGCTGCTGTGCGAGCTGCTCGCTACCAGCAAGCTTTGCGCCGCTACCATAGCCGCAAAGTTAATGCCAAAAGTCTCGAGGAAGGCGACCTTATTCTTCGGCGTGTTCAGTCCGCCAAGAATTCCAACAAGTTGACGCCGAAGTGGGAAGGCCCTTACCGGGTGAAACGAGTAACTAGGCCTGGCGCTATCCACCTTGAGACCGAAGATGGCATTCCGGTGAGCAACTCCTGGAACATTGAGCCTCTTCGTAAGTTTTACCTGTAAGGCGCGGTTGCCGAAACCTGTTCCGGCAACCACCTTTTGTACAAGTCTTGTCGCTGTTGCATGTAATCCTTTGTACAAAGCCGGGCGCAGACCCCGTGCATAAGTAAAGCTCATGTGCTCCGCACATTTTGTCGATTTCATGCTTTCTATTTTCTGGCATATATTATCTGACACTTTGTGCAGCACCTACTCCTCGGTAAGCAATAACGAGCCGTAAGGCTCCATATCTTTATTTTCTCTTCTTTCTTTTTTCTCAAGGAAAAGGAAGGTTCCCTCGCCCACAAGTTTGCCGGGGGGGAAAGAAGAAGATAATGGTATGGACCAGGCGTCGTTCAAGAAAGTTTCGCCTTGCCAGGAAGCAAACAATAGAAAAGCTAAGTTGCCAAAGTTTGAGCAATCAGATTTTTAAAATTTTTAAGTTATCTCCCTTGAACGACCGCACTTTGTATGGAAAACCTGTGCGCGGAGGAACCAACTCGTAGCTAGTTGCGCCCTTACTTTGTTTCGAGTCCGCTCAACAACTTAAGTGAGCTGCAACTAGTTGCGACAAGGTTTCTTGTCGGTAGCGGCACCGCCAGCAGGCTGCTGACGTCCCGCACTCAGCGCTCGCGGCTCAGGTGCCTGCACCGACAAGTTCCCTAAAAGCGTAGGGCAAAAACATACAAAGGAAGGAATCAAGTAAAGGGAATAACATTGCAATCATTACCCAGAATAGCGTTATATTACAAAGATAGCTTGTCGCGGCTCTAATAGATTGTTTTCATAACATGGCAAACAACGACAAGAGAAGAAGAAATGGGCGGTCTAATCTACACGATCGCCTTCGATCCTCTTGATCCCGCTCACCTTGTCTATAATGGGTGCGACAAGGGCCTTGAGCGCATCCAGATCAGCATCCGGCGGCAGGGTCCTGAGGACGTTGGTGAGGTTGAGGCCCGGATTGCGGAAGGCCACCTTCATCAACACTTTCTGGAGAGCTCCCGCGCAGATCTTGCGCGACTCGTCGGCCAGCTGCCTTGGGATCTTTTCCCGGAGCTGCTGAAGGGCCGTCGCCACGCCCTTGAAGAACAGGACGAGCTTGGCGCTGGGTTGGAGGTTCTCGTCGGAGGGATACCCGAGATCCTCCATCCCCAGCTGCGCCAACTCCCTGTCAATGTCTGTGGCAGCATTCACAAAACTCTCCGTCCAATGCTCCATAGTCTCCCTGAAGGCGTTTTGGGTGGCGGCAACACTGTCTAGCAGCGCCTTGTCGGCCTTGATCTCCTCCTTCAAGGCCGCCTCCTGCTTCTTGGCGCTGTCCAGCGTCTTGGTCAAAGCGGTCAACTTTAACTCAAGACCCTTGTTGGAGTCCTTGGCGGCGCTGAGCTCTTTGCCCTTCTCGGCAAGATCGGCTTCTAGCTGCGCCACCTTCGTCTCCAACTCCTTCTTGGCGGCCTCAGCGGCGGCGGCGGCATCCTCTGCTTGCTTGAGGGCTCCGCCGAGTTTTTCCTCGCGCACGGCGAGCTCCTCCTCGTGGGCGTCAAGATTGACCTTCCGCTGCGCCAGCTCGCCCTCCTCCGCGGATAGCTTCACAGCGGCAAGCCGCTGTTGCTCTTCGACTTCGGCCTTCTCGAGGAAGAAGACCTTCTGCGCTTCGGCAAGCTGCTCCCGCTCCTCCGCCAGGGACCGGAGGGCTTCCCGGTGGAAACCCCCGAGCTCTTCCACGCGCTTCTCGATATCTGCTCCCGCCTTCGCGACAAGCGCCTCGCGGGATTCCAGCTTGGCTTGCCGCGCGCGGTAGAGCGACAACAGCTTCCGCAGCAGCCGCTCCTCTTCAGGCTCGTTGCTGCTGCTGCTCGGCGCGTCGACCAGCGTCAGTCCCGCGGAGGCAAGCACTTCCCCGTCGAAGATCTCTCCCTCGACCGGCGCCCTGGAGCTTGACGCCCAGGGGAGGTTGATGAAGACGCCTTCGCCGGCCTTCAAGTATAGCCTGGCTGGGGCTCTTTGGAGCCTGGCGCTGCGGCAGCGGCGGACGGGTCGGCGGTCGGTGTAGCGCCTGGCGCTCCTGCGGCCTCAGGGCCGTCAGTACGATCGCCAGATCCCTCGCCAGTTGCCGCGGCGGCAGCCTTGGCGGCCTCTGCGCCGGCGGGATCGTCAGCACCGGCCGCTTCTTCGGCGGCAACCTCAGTCTCCATCTGCTCTGCAGCGGATGGGTCTGACGGCCGGAAAAGGGGGAAGAGTCAAGCAAAAATCCAATAAAAAGAAGATCAAGAGAAGAACCCAAGGGAGGTTTTGAAGCAAAAGGGTTACCTGTACCGGGTTCTGCTGCCGTGGTCTCCGCCGTCGGGGGGCCGCTGGTGCTGTCCCTTGCCGGAGAACCCTCCCTTGCCGGAGACTTCTCCCTTACCGGAAAGACCTCCCTTGTCGGAGAGTTCTCCCTTGTCGTGGGATTCTCCCTTGACTCCTGGTGGGGCTGCTCTGCTCCTAGTGGGGCACCTCAAGACCCCGGCAAGAGGAGCTTGCCGGGAAGGCCAACCAAGGCATCTCAAGGAACTTGCCGCGACGCACCTCGTGTCCCGGCAAGGCCCGAGGAGGCGGAGGAGAAGCTTCCCTTGGCCGCTTGGCGGGAGCAGTGGCGGTGGTCTGAGACGACCCCGCTCCGGCTGCCGGCGCGGCGTGAGCAGCGGCAGGAACTGAAGCGGTGGTCCGGCTAGACTCCGCTCCAGTTGCCGTCGCAGCATGAGGCGCTCCTGCGGCAACGGTGTTTGCCGCGGTGGAGCGTGTCACGCGGCGTGGCGACTGTTGACCCGCTTGCCGCTCCGCCACGTCACCGGCCTTGCAGAGACGCCTTCTTGGTGGGGATGGAGGCTCTGCTTGCGGCGAGCTGCCCGAAGATGAGGAGGAAGAGGAGTTGATTTCCAACGAGCCGCTCGTGTCCTTGGCGGGCTCGCTCGGCTCGGCGTCACACCCGGCAAGCTCCTTCTTGCCGGCGGGCTCCCCTCGCTCGGCACGGCTTGCCGCTTCTGCTGCATCTGCCTCCTCCACGGTGAATCCAAACTCGCCCGCGGCTGCGGCTGCCGCCGCCTCTTCCAGCCTAGTGGCGATGAGTGCCATCTCCGCATCCGTGGTGTCGCGGGTGAGGCTGTCCTTCTCGTCGGAGCGGATCGGTACTTCCACCAAGTCATCGAAGAACTGCTGCACGACGTCGTCTGCAGGCTCCTGCCAAGTTGGCACAATTCCATGCGAGTCGCACAGCGGCATCATTGCACGGATGCGGTCGAGCGCGGAATTGTTGCACAGCGGAACGACGCCCCCCGGCAACCTGAACACTTTGGGATGTTGAGGGTCATACTTGAACAGCTGCCGCAACATCGCGTTGAGCTCCAGAACTGTGAAGTTGAAGTTGAGGCCCGGCCGCAGCCTCATGATATCCGCCGCATTCTTGAACTCCCAAGTGGGCCTCCCCCGTTCCTGCAGGGGGGGCGATGCGGCGGCGAAGAAAGTCTGCGCCAACAGCGCCTACAGTGAGCCCGGCAAGCCTGAGGCGTAGGATCCGGGTGACAGCAATCTTCAGCCTGTCGTCTTCCGGGGCCACGTCACCCCAATCGCTGCCGCACGCCACTGGGGTTTGGCGCCGGGTGGTGAATGGCTGCGGATTCTCCTCGTCAATCCAGCACCAGTCTGCTCTCCACTCCTCCCACTTGCCGCGGAATTCTCCCTCCAGATAAGTTTCCTTCTCGTCGGCCCTTGAGATCCAGGCGATTTCGCCGGATAGAGGCTCTCCTCTCTCTACTCGGGGTATGAAGAAGTGGCGAAAGAGGGCTACATTGGGGTGGACTCCGACAAAGTTTTCGCAGAGATGTGCGAAAACCGCCATGGTCAGAACGGCATTGGGGGTGAAGTCAAGGAGGTGGAACCCGTAGGTGTTCATGATGTCGCAGAAGAATTCAGAGAAAGGCGGGCAGAGCCCGCAGTAGAAGAACAGAGCGAAGAAAGGGTATCCATTTGGGGCCTTCTTCCAAGCGGCGGCGGGAAGTACCTTCGTGCACGGATGCGCTCGTGTCTCTGCCGACCAGAAGAGGAAGTAGTTCTCCCTCAGCTCCTTCGCGGCGAGCTTGGGGGGAAGACAGCCCGCTCCTTCCGCAGTGCCGCAAGCCGCTGCGCCTCGGTCGACTTCACGACCTTCCCCTTGTCGGCTTTTGGAGCCATGGCGGAAGTGGTGGAGGAGGTCGACGGCGTTGGTGGTGCTGGTGGCGATGGGGGGTGGAGTGCTGCTCTTTTTCGGCTCTGGGAAGGCGAGGGAGCGGCGGAGATTTCTGAGATTGGAAGCAGCAACGGGCGAATGGGCGAACTTCCCCTGTTTCCCCTGCGTATAAAGAGGGAGGGGGCGGACATTCCGCATTTCCGAATAAAGTAACCACCCACGATCTCTCCCACGACGCCGCATTCGACGCGTGCCGTTCGGGGAGGGCGCTGGGAATACGGAGAGAGATACGGCGTAACCTAGGCCGCGCGTGCCCGTGCCCTGTTTTGGGCCTGGCCCAACAGCGCTCGGCATCGTGTATGGCCCAGGCCCGGGGGCTCCTGTCGGTGTACTAGGGTAGGGGTACCCTAGTATCCCGAACTTGTGCACGGGCAGTCGCAGCGTCCCGCGGCAAGGCTTGCCGGGTGACCGCCAAGGTCCTCCGTGGTTCCTTTGGAGCCATTCAAGAACAAAGTATCCAAGTCAAAGAGACAAGACCCCGGCGAGAGGAGCTTGCCGGGAAGGCCAACCAAGGCACCTCAAGACTCCGGCAAGAGGAGCTTGCCGGGAAGGCCAACCAAGGCACCTCAAGACCCCGGCAAGAGGAGCTTGCCGGGAAGGCCAACCAAGGCATCCCAAGGAACTTGCCGCGACGCACCTCGTGTCCCGGCAAGGCCCGGTGAGCGACAAGCTCCCGGACGCGGCAAGACAACGACCGCAGCAAGCCACCACCGCGTGCCCGCGCTCCAGCACATCCACCAACGTGTCGCTCTGGGACCCTTCCAGGCGTACGTGGCGGGAGGTTGCGCAGCCAGCGGCGCGCAGTGGCAAGCGGCGCTGACAAGATTGCCGTTGTGGCGGGCGGTGGCGTCCCTGACGGTCCCTTCTTGCACTGTTTAGGCGACACAGACGGGCATTTAATGCCCTTGTCCACTGCCGTCAGGATTAGGTATGATACACTGTAGCAGATAGCTGTACCTACTGCAGCGCCCTTCCAGTTTTACCCTTTGCCTCCGTTGGCACCTGTCGGTGACCCCTTGAGCATATAAAAGGAGGCCCATGCGCAACGTAGAGGAGGGAGCTAGTTCAAGAACACTCACACTCGGTCTCGTTAGCTGCTGGTGTATACTGTAGCACTCCGCGTTCCCGAGTAAGAAATCAATACAAACCACAAAGCAGGAGTAGGGTTTTACGCATCCGTGCGGCCCGAACCTGGGTAAATCGCTCGCGTGCTTCGCCTCGATCCGCTCTTTGTACGATCTCCGCCCCCGCCAAACCGAAAGGAACCCGGTCTGCCGGTCCCATAGGTGTCCGTGGATCAGTACCCCGGCACCCCGCTCATCGACGAGGCGCACCGTCGACGGTTGCGAGCCCAGCACCACCTCGCCGCGGCTGTACCGGAGCAGCTTTACCGCCCGGAAATACGCGGCGTACCACGCCGGCCATCGCTGCGACGCGGGATCGCCCACCGTGTCGCCAGAGAGACGTGTCGTGTCGGGCAACGCCATCATCCGTGCTGGGAACTTCAGCAGTTTCCATCCTCCACCGCGAACTGTGGATTGGTTGATTCCAAACACAAGCTGATGTTCATGTGGTACATGAGTTAAAACAAGTAGAGTGGCAAACAAGCCAGCCAAATATACAGAGCCAACATAGCTAGTGCCTTTTATAGTAAGCTATCTAGAGGCTAGAGCTAGCTAGTGATCCACCTGCCGCACGCACTCTCTGCTAGAGCATCGGCATCGATCCATGCATCCGTCTATCCATCATGTCGCTCCAACCCCGAGGAAATCTATGAAAGTCGGCGACGGCGACGTGCCGTCCAAGTGAACGCCAGCTTGGTCCGTCACGGCAAACACGGCGGCAGACGATCCATTTGCGTCGTCAGAGTTGAACCATGCCATCTCATGGTGGCCGCCGCCGGTCCAGCCTCCTCGCGCCGGCAGCGGCTCCCCGTAAAGGCCGCCACCTCCTGCTCCTCCTCGCACGGCCATGGCGTCCGGCCACGAGAGGCGCCCGTCGTGCACAGAGTTGGATGCGGCGCCGGGCCCTGCAGCCAGACAAAATAAACACACGAGCGAAACATTACTGGTTCATACTACTACACGGTAAAAACTGGATCGGGATCGTCAACCGACGAAGAAAAGGGAACAGATCAAGGACAGGAGAAGCGGTGGTGGTTACAGTGCAGGTGAGAGGGCCATTTATGAGGACGAGGCAGATGGATCTCCCCCCATACCGCTCGGCAGCAAGTGCTCGGCCCGTGCGCGCCTGATCCCGAGCGTGCGTGTGCGGGAACACTGTGCTTGTCGCTGCGCCCTGTGGCCCGTGCGCGGGCGAGCGAGCGATGGACTGAGCGTGCGTGCGTGTGCGGGAGGATCACTGTGCGTGTGCTGTGCGTGGCAAAAGTCCAAAGTCTTCCCGGCCAGTGCCTGGTCTTCGTTGGTTCGATCCATCGTCTCACGCCCACATGCCGCCCGTTTCGAGCGAGGCATTTATTTCGGTTGCCGGCCGGTGGCAGTGCAACCGACGAAAAGGCCGGCCGTGTACGTACCGCACGGTGGGGGCCTCCCTTGCCTCTACGCGTGCGCTTCGCCGGAGTAGTACGCAGCAGATCCATTGATTTAGGAAGGAGTACGTGCTATGCGTCAGCATCCTCAAAACTTCATCTAAGGGTTTTCCCTTCTAATTCGCACCTCTTTTGTATGTAAAAAAAACCCCATTTTAACTATACTTTCACTACTAAAAACTACACTTTCACTATTAAAAACAAAAAAGGAAAAATAATGTGGATATCTCATTCCATTCAACATATTGCGTGCACAAGGCCAGTGAGTGCGGAGGCCGGAGGCCGGCAGGCTGGATGCGAGTTGGGGGCGGGGGGTACTAAAGGGGTGTTTGGATAAGTTAGATGCCTTATAATCCCAGATATTTTTCCTATGAATTAGAGATGATCTAACTTTGAAATGTCTACCCTCCTAAGAAAACGTAGAAATCTATACCTTTCTTCACTTAAAATAACTTTCGACCACTATAGAGTATTTTATGTCCCGAAAGCTCAGTCGTCTAGAATAATCAGCTAGGAATGTGTGAGGGACCACCAGTCAGTGTGAACAGTTTTGAGATTGCAGTGCTGCTATAGAAAATCTACCGCCTCTATACGTTGTGGTGGTGGTGGTGACGGTGATGAACTGATGATAGATAAGTTACTCACCGGGGAACAAGCAGAAGGTAGGCTCCAACGCCGAGGCAGCGGCGGCGCCGGCAGGGAAAGAGAGGCAGCAGTGGCTGAAGCTGAAGCCGTAGGGGTCCGCAAAGACGGCGGAGTCGTTGGCGGCGACCAGGAGGTGGTTGTGGCGGTGACCAACGACGTCGACGTGCCCAGCACCGGCAGCCACCCCGGAGGACGAGTCAAGCGTGCGCTGGACAGCCTGGTTGAGCTTGCGGCGGCGGTAGGCGATGGACTGCTCGCGGTACTTGCGCGCCATGATGACATGCCAGTGGTTCTTGACAGCGTTGTCGGTCCGGCCGGGGAAGAGCCGCGCGATCATGGACCACTTGTTGCCGTAGAAGCGGTGCGCCGCCATCAGCCTCTCCTCCTCCTCGTCGGAGAACGGGCGCTTGCTGATCCGCGGGTCCAGCTGGTTGAACCATCGCAGCCGACAGCTCTTCCCTGAATCTCACGCATAAAAAGTTAGACGTCATAGTGTTATGTACATGAGCTGAAGAGCACGGTGGCTTGGCCATACATACCGGATCTCCCGTCGAGCTTCTCGGCGATGAGGTTCCAGTTCTGGGGGCCGTAGAGCGCCACGAGTTCGCGTAGCTTCATGTCCTCGGCAGGACGCCAGTGGCCGCGCGCCGCATGCCTGGACTGTCCGCTACTGCTGCTTTCCTGGGGGTCGGCGGCATTGCTCCCCGCCCCGCCACCGCCGAGGTATCCCTTGTCTATAGTGGCCGTGCCGGTGGTGAGCACGGCACCCCCGCCCTTGGACGAGGAGGACGACGATGCCTGGTCGTCGTTTGCGGCCACCATGCGCACCAGCCACGGAGGACAGGCCGACGAGCTAGGCATCCCAGCACAGCCAGCGTCGACCTAATTTTTTGAACTACCTATGTAGCTACGGGGCTCCAATCGAACGAGCGGGCTAGTGATCAGTGCCTAGGCGGTTGGAAAAAAGGAAGAGGAGTAGGAGTAGAAGAGGACGCAGCAGGAAGAGGGAAAAGAGAGGGTAAATGGCAGGGAGAAGATGGGGCAGCTTGCTTTTCTTAACCCAAACCTACACGGTGCTAGAGCTCTCACAGTGTCACTCACTCGCTCACTCTAAATGCAGGAGTCGCAGTGCGAGCTTTGATTTTTTACTGCTGGATGCGGAGCTCCTAGATGGTGAGATGAGCTAGGGATCGTCTGCGCGCGGCGGGCTGTCGCACCTGCCCGGACATGAGACGGAGGGGCCGGCGGTGGCTATGGAGGTGGGGCGCGCGCTCGTCCACTCGCTCGGAGTAAAGTCTTTCGGCTTAGGGCTGCCCGGGGTAAAAAGTTAAGAAGGTATACTTGACTGAAATGTTAAACATAATGGGCCTAGCCCATGTATAACTTCTAAAATCTCAACGAGACCCATGTATAAACGGCAAGTGGTGATGCTAAAATTTACTCCCATATAAATACAGTTAGTGGAGAAAGTGTTTTACCTCTTTAGAGCATCTATATCCGGACTTGACAAATCCGGTCAACTATACGTCCGCAGACGCGCAAGGGCACGCCTGCACACGCAGCCGGACCGCCCCTCATATGTTGTGCTTGGCAGCCACATACCTCAAATCCAAGCTCTTCATGCAAATCCATGCACGTCCATCTTACACGTCAATGTCACACGTAAATAACAAATGTTGATACCGGAAATACATACTTTTTACATAAAATTTATTTGCACAACTCAAACATTAACTCTTTGGTTTTCATTATGGGTCCACATATGCTCCACAAGATCAATGAGTAGCTACGTGTGCACCTGATGATCTCGAAAATTATGATTCATCTGCAGAAATTTCATAAGCTGATTTGCATCTTGATCTTCCGGGATTTGAACTTATTCTCCAGGCTTCAAAATCATTGGTTTGGGCTACACCATCATCCTCATCCTCGACAATCATATTGTACAAAATAAAACAACATGTCATCAGCTGCCACAAAGTTTCTAATTCCCATCATTGCAACTCCACAAACAATTCCCCAACAAGCTTGAAGCACTCAGAATGCCCTCTCCGCATCCTTCCTAGCTGCTTTATGCATTGTTGCAAAGCGACTCTGTTTGTTCACTTGTGGTTCAGATATGGTCTTCACAAATGCCGCCCACTAAGGATAGATACCATCGGCAATATAGTATCTGATGTTGTAGTCGAGACCGTTGACAATGTAGTTGCACGACGACGAGTCCTCATTACAAAGCCTCCTGAACACAGGATATCGTTGAAGCACATTGATATCGTTGTGAGAACCCGACATTCCAAAGAAAGCATGCCAAATCCATAAGTCATGTGATGCCACGGCTTCCACTATGATGATGGCCTCTGTGGTGTGTTCTTGATACATTCCCCGCAAACCTTTGAGACAGTTCTTCCATTGCCTATGCATGCAATCAATTGATCTGAGCATTCCTGTTAACCCTCCGGCCTCTTCAACAGCCAACAACTTTCCTCTATCCTGCATATTTCGTTCTCTAAGATACTCTGCTCCAAACACCTACACCATGGCGCGGGAAAACCTGATAGTAGTCTTCAGACATGTGCTCTCCCACATCCGGACCATCTCACCAACATCATCTGCGGCAGAACCAAGTGAAAGCATCCTCAGAGCAGCCGTGCATTTCTGCTTGGCAGAGAAAGAAAGTTGGTCACAACAATCCCTTGTGAGCTTGAAGTAGTCATTGTGTGCCTCCACTCCCTCCATAATGCGCAAAAACAATGGTTTGCGCATACGAAAACAACGACCAAACCATGGATCATCCGAGAAGGTCGGGTCCGGAGCAAAGTTGTCCTTGTGTGAGACCCTATCCCAATTTATCACTCTTATCCCTTTGATTGAGCCCTTGAAGTTGAGAATACACTACACCTGTCAGTCCATTTCCTCTTGCATGCTTTGAGCATGATCATGTCCACTTCTTCGTCCTTATCCGACAAACCGAAGAACTCATCTTCAATCATTTTATCAAGCTCCGTCGGTCCATACTCCTCGTCCAATGAAGCATCAGATTTTCCCCATGAATAAATCACAAAAAACCGGGTGAGACAATGGGTCGAACAAACAAAGCGCAAGGGGCAACCTGATAGTTGTTGGACATACCGCGATGGCGTCCGAGCCGGCGGCAAGCACCGACAAGATGACTGTTGTGCCAGTGTTGGCGGCGCCAAGGCTCAGAACGACTGTCAAGCAAGGGTGGCGGCGGAGCCGCGAGACGTTCAGCGTGGAGGAGGAAGAAGAGATGAGAGAGCAAAAGGATCCGACAGGTAAAGGGGCGGATATGGTGCATTCTGTGGTAGCGTAGGCCTGTTTGGTCTGATGTGGTGGGCACGCCCAAGCATCTCCATATCCGCCCTATATTTGGGCTCCATATGAGGGGCACTAGTCAGCACGGGCATTTGAGGCCATTTGAGGAACCCGCTGAGTCAGGTTTTTCTGACTGGTCAGTAACCGGGGCGTTTGCGCAGGCGGGGGGGGGGGGGGGGGCAGGGGTCGTGGCTCCCGGTCGTGGCTCCCGGCTGTAGGTGCTCGTATATAGTGGGTTATCTCCACCACACTAGGTAATGTGTTGAGAAGACAATATGCACTCGCTCGCCTAGCCTGGCCGGGCTCGAGGCAGTTGCCATTTTATTTTTTGATGTTTTGGCAGCCAAGTTGATTGTTTCTTGTTCGGCGAGTATATGACTTGGAAACCAAGTTGGTTTGAGATCATAATCGCGACACAATGCAACCACTGGTACTCCTATATATACTATTGCTTACTGGCCGCGACCAAAGACACATTGAAAACACTTAGGGTTTGCTTCATCTCGCAACTTGCATCGCCACTCTACTCTACTCCATCCTGAACGCCAGCGTTCATCGGCATGCCGAAGAGCATGTCTCCGGAATAATTCATCCTTGCGATCATACACCGGGAGAGGACGAATCCGTTGTTTGGAACCTGAGCATGATCAGGAACGAATCCTACGGAAGTGTCATTCCAAGGCTTACGGAGGACACCACGCGGGACACAAAACTGCACATAAGGTATTACAATCTGGTTTTTATTGGCCTACTCTCTTCAAGGTTGCACACAAATTTGTTCTTTCTTGTGATGAAAGTCAAAGAATTGGTAATATTGGTAGACATCATGAAATTCGTATGAATTATTCACTCGTTATTGAACCATTTGATGTTTGGGGATTTGATTATATGGGACCTTTTCCTTCCTCCAATGGGTAAGCACATATTTTAGTTGTTGATTATGTCACTAAGTGGGTAGAAGCTATTCCAACAAGTAGTTCTAATCACAACACATCTATTAAAATGCTTAAGGAATTTATCTTTTCAATGTTTGGAGTCCCTAGATATTTAATGATTGATGGTGGTTCATACTTTATTCATGGTGCATTTCGTAAACTTGTTGCATCACCTTATCATCCTCAGTCTAGTGGTCAAGTTGAACTGAGTAATAGAGAAATAAAGTTAATCTTACAAAAGACCGTTAATAGATCCAGAAAGAATTGGTCTAAGAAACTTGATGATGCATTATGGGCTTATAGAACTACTTAGAAAAATCCTATGGGTATGTCCCCGTATAAAATGGTCTATGGAAAAGCATGTCATTTACCTCTTGAGTTAGTACATAAAGCTTATTGGACAATTAAAGAACTTAACTATGATTTCAAACTTGCAAGTGGAATTAGGTTATTTAATATTTGTAGGATCAAAACTATGTCTAGAGGGGGGTGATTAGACTACTTGACCAAATAAAAATCTAACCTTTTCCCAATTTTAGTTGTGGGCAGATTTTAACAATTAGCACAAGTCAAGAAATCAACCTACACATGCAATTCTAAGAGTGTAGCAGCGGAAAGTAAAACATTGCATATGAAGGTAAAGGGAAGGGTTTGGAGAGTGCAAATGCAATGAAGACACGAAGATTTTTGGCGTGGTTCCGATAGATGGTGATATCGTACAATCAGGTTGATGGAGACTTCAACCCACGAAGGGTAACGGTTTCAAGAGTCCACGGATGGCTCCACCCACGAAGGGTCCATGAAGAAGCAACCTTGTCTATCCCACCATGGTCATCGCCCATGAAGGACTTGCCTCACTCGGGTAGATCTTCATGAAGTAGGCGATCTCCTTGCCCTTACAAACTTCTTCGTTCAACTCCACAACTTGAAGGAGGCTCCCAAGCGACACCTAACCAATCTAGGAGACACCACTCTCCAAAAGGTAATAGATGGTGTGTTGATGAACTCCTAGCTCTTATGCTTCAAATGAGAGTCTCCCCAACACTAAACTCTTTCACACAGATTTGGATATGCTGGAAAGATGATTTGAGTGGAAAGCAACTTGGGGAAGGCTAGAAATCAAGATTCTTGTGGTACGATTGGTATATCTTGATCTCAACACATGAGTAGGTGGTTATCTCTCAGAAAACCCAAATATCGGAGAAGAAATACGAGGCTATAAGCAATAATGCATATAAGAGATCAAAGAAACTCAAATAACTTTCATAGATATAAAAAGATATAACTGACCATAAACTCAAAGTTCATTAGATCCCAACAAACACACCGCAAAAAGAGTTACATCATATGGATCTCCAAGAGACCATTGTATTGAGAATTCAGCGAGAGAGAGGAAGCCATCTAGCTACTAACTATCGAGCTGAAGGTCTACAAAGAACTGCTCACGCATCATCAGATAGGTACCAATGGAGGTGGTGAACCCCATCCGAGATGGTATCCACTAGTGCAGAACCAGGCTATAGCACCGGTTCGTAAGGCCCTTTAGTGCCGGTTCGGTAACCGGCACTAAAGTGTGGGGACTAAAGGTCCCCCCCCCTTTAGTACCGGTTACACACGAACCGGCGCTAAAGGGCAACCACGTGGCACGAGCCAGCTTCGAGGGCGCATAGGACATTAGTACCGGTTGGTAACACCAACCGGTACTAAATGTTTGGGTGTGTTTTGGTTTTATTTTTATTTTTACTTTAATTTTGTGTTTTCAATTTAATTTAGTGATGGTTTTACATTATAATGAGTTGTTAAATCATTAGGTGAAAGTACCGCAGATTAGTTTGACTGGATGCATGTGGATCCTAGCTAAGTCATCAAGTATATGCCATATCCATATTATATATACTTGATCACCTAATTAAGTGATCGAGGTAATATGGATATGGCATATACTTGATCACTTAGCTACAATCCATCCAGTTGAAACTAATCTGCGGTTTCTTTCATAAATGATATAATAACTCATCATCATCATCATCATCATCATCATCATATTAATATAAAAACTCTTGCATCATATATATCATCACCAACAATAGTTTTCATAGCTAGCTAAAAATCATCATATAATAGTCGTCTCATTACCACTAATCATCATATAGTCATTACCGCTATCTAATCACCACCAACACTAGCTTAAAGAAGAAACATTCACTTGTACCAGAAGCAAAGATATCATCGAGTTCAACATGGTAATGATATTATAAGCGTTCATAACACCACAAAAGCAAATCACTCTTTGAGATTAAGTTCAGGACAAAGAACATAGACATGAGAGGACAAGTACTAAGAGCATGAACTAGCTAATCACTCTTGTTGCTCTCTCTCAGGTAAAATAGCATAGAACATGTATAGCTTTCCTGATTCATCATATTGGAGCATCAGATGAACCTGTCTCCTAATCGTGGGTTGCGCTTCTGATTGCTGCCCCCTAGTACTTCTCTGCGATCGTTCACAATTTTGCTCCAGTCTTTTACTATTAAGCATTCCTCGCTATTAGAGAACCTGTATGCACTAAAGTGCATTGTAGGATATCCTGGCCGTAAGCTAACAATATTCATGGTACCTTTAGTCTCGATCCAATCAGGCACAACATTCATCGGGAGTCCCTGTTGAAGAACATCGTATAGTAACACACTTAGCAATGAAGTTTAGCTTTAAAAAATAATGTATGCAAAAGATGCACTGAGGAGAAATAGTAGAAATCTTACCATCTTTCCTAAATATATGTGACTGTAGTTCAGTACGAACACTATTGGTCGCACATTTTGAGTACTAAAATTTCTAAGTGCAGGATTTTTTTTGTCTTGACAGCATCAAGATCCTCAAGCCATGAAACATAATGACTTGTCTCCTCGCAGTTTAGTTCAGCCCCGGGACAGTGGAAGGTCTTGTCTACCAAGCGTCGGACATGTTTGCTTCATTGGAAATAAGCTGTCAATAAAAATTACTTGTCAATTCATTTTGAATAAACAATATCGAAGACATAAATATGGTTGAGAAACTCACATAATGGTAGAACTGGAGGCGTCTACACATCGACCCAGATGTCTCTATTACCTTCAATATCATCTTCCGGACGAATATCAAAGGTGATAACCATATCAGGCTCAAATGCATAAGCCTTGCATAGTGCTTGCCAAGTTTTGCATTCAAAATAGGTGTATGTGTCTGCATTGTATAATTTGACGTTGAAAGTATAACCATGCTCGGTCTTCAAGTAAACTTTTTGTACCTCCATAGTTTTGTTAGGACTGAAACCTATCTTATTCAAGACAAAAATACTTGCATGGCAGGGGATACGCTAGTAGAATAGTGAAAAATTAAAATTAAAAGTTGAAGCAAATGAAGCATAAGTCATGCTTAATTATGAAAAAAGACTTGTCATTCTGACTTACTGTATCCACTTCGAAGTTCTCATCCAGCTTGATGCTGAAGCGCCTATCATCAACTAGAAAATTTCTGCCGCACAGGCCGCGCTGGTCTTTGCAGTATTCGCACATAATGAAATCGTGTTCGTCGTCAGACGACATTCCTATGTTCATAGGTGAAACATTAAACACTTATTAGTTCTATTAATTCAACTAATTCAACTAGTTCTGTTAATTCAACTAGTTCAACTAATTCACCTAAGCACTTACGAAAAATATACCTAAATAAAGTAGCACAACTAATTCAACCAATTCAACTAACTAGTTCAACTAATTAATTCAACTAATTCAACTAAACTAGTTCTATTAATTTTCTTACTAAAAATAAGGTAGCTAGTTCTATATAGTAAAATGTTAATTAGATAACCAAATCTCATATAACTAAAAACAAGGTAGCTAGTTTGTAACGCCCTCGATGCGGCTACATCTCCCACGTGTCGAAGCACGACTTAGAGGCATAACCGCATTGAAAGCAATGTCGCAAGTGAGGTAATCTTCACACAACCCATGTAATACATAAGAGAAAGAGATACATAGTTGGCTTACAATCGCCACTTCACACTATTACATGAATAAAGCATTACAACATCCAAATACAATCAAGGTCCGACTACGGAACCAAAATAAAAGAAGAACCCCAAATGCGACACGGTCCCCGATCGACCTCAACTGGGCTCCACTACTGATCAACTAGAACGAAACAACACAAAGGACAAGATCTTCATCGAGCTCCTCCTGAGCTTGGTTGCGTCATCTTCACGGACTCATCGACACCTGCAAGCTGGTTTGGAAGTATCTGTGAGTCACGGCGACTCAGCAATCTCGCACCCTCGCGATCAAGACTATTTAAGCTTATGGGTAAGGTAAAGGTATGAGGTAGAGCTGCAGCAAGCGACTAGCATATATGGTGGCTAACATACGCAAATGAGAGCGAGAAGAGAAGGCAAATCACGATCGAGAAACTATGATCAAGAAGTGATCCTAGAACAACCTACGTCAAACATAACTCCAACACCGTGTTCACTTCCCGGACTCCATCGGAAAGAGACCATCACGGTTACACACGCGGTTGATGCATTTTTAATTAAGGTCAACTTCAGGTTTTCTACAACCGGACGTTAACAAATTCCCATCTGCCCATAACCACGGGCACGGTTTTCGAAAGTTCAAAACCCTGCAGGGGTGTCCCAACTTAGCCCATGACAAGATCTCACGGTCAACGAAGGATATACCTTCTAGCGGGAAGGTCCGATCAGACTCGGAATCCCGGTTACAAGACATTTCGACAGGGTAAAACTAAACCAGCAACACCGCCCGAATGTGCCGACAAATCGCGATAGGAGCTGCACATATCTCTTTCTCAGGGCACACTCAGATTGTCCTAGGTACGGGTAGGCCAGCCCAGAGTTGCCCCTGGTGGCCACCGGCAGCTGACAGGTTGGACCAACACTCAGAGGAGCACTGGCCCGGGGGGGGTGTTAAAATAATGATGACCCTTGAGTCTGCAGAACCCAAGGGAAAGAAAAGGGGTACGTGGCAAATGGTAAAACCAATGTTGGGCATTGTTGGAGGAGTTTTACTCAAGGCGAACTGTCAAGGGGTTCCCATAATAGCCCAACCGCGTAAGGAACACAAAATCCGGGAAGATAACACCGATATGACGGAAACTAGGGCGGCAAGAGTGGAACAAAACACCAGGCATAAGGCCGAGCCTTCCACCCTTTACCAAGTATATAGATGCATTAATTAAATAAGAGGTATTATGATATCCCAACAAGTAAACATGTTCTAACAAGGAACAACATCTCCATGTTCCAACAAGGAACAAACTTCAATCTTCACCTGCAACTAACAACGCTATAAGAGGGGCTGAGCAAAGCGGTAACATAGCCAATCAATGGTTTGCTAGGACAAGGTGGGTTAGCGGCTTGGTTTAACAATATAGGAGGCATGATAAGCAAGTGGTAGGTATATCAACATAGGCATAGCAAAAGAGCGAGCAACTAGCAAGTAAAGATAGAAGTGATTTCGAGGGTATGGTCATCTTGCCTGAAATCCCGCAAGGAAGAAGAACGAGTCCATGAAGAAGACAAAAGGACATAGACGAACGGGTCCTCACAAACGCGACATTACCAGAACCAACCCGAAGAAGCAAACACCGGAAAGGAAGCACACAACATAGTAAAAAACCAACACATGAACATGGTATGATATGCGGGATGCGGTATGCGATGCATATGCATGATTTGACAAGGAATGATTGAACCTGGCCTCAACTTGGAAATCCAAGAGTGCCACTGGAAAGATGAGGTGATTTCGGTTGAAATCAGTATAAAGATCGCCGGAATCGGATGCACGGTGTGGAAAAGGCAAGCAAAACAAATATGGCACCGGTCTGCGATAAACAGCAAGTAGCCATCTAAATGCAACAAGTTAAATATGCTACAGCACTCAAACGTGGCAGGGATCCACTCATGATGCTTGACAAAAGATGAACACTGAGCTACGGCCAATTCATCCATTAACAGGTTCAAACAAGCATGGCAAAAGTGCAATTCATAAACAGATTTCAGACTTAGTGAAATTAACACAAGCCTGGAATTTCAGATCAGGTAGCACACTTTGGAGCATGAAAACTATATGCTACAGGGCCTGAACATGGTAAAGTAAAGCATGGCATGGAGCTACTCAAAGAGCTTAACAAAAGTCCGTTAGTGACCTTGAGCCAAAAGGGATCAGAAAATACAATTGCAAGCATGTGAACATGGCAAAAACATAATCAGATCACAGACTTAGAGAAAAACTGGAGCATGCAAATCAGATATCAAGTAGGCATGTTTACGAGCTCGATGCACTCACTACAGAGCATGGCATGACAATCTAAGCATACACCCATCAAGAATACACATAATAAAAGCTAGACATGGCAAGAACAATAACATAGCATGCACGGATCAACAGCAACATCCCCGGCAAAATCGCTAACAAGTAGACAATCTGCCAGGATTCACGAAATAGCAAAAGTAGAGCTCGATTGACTCAAGCCAGGGTGCTCATAATTGCAAAAAAAGACATGGATGGATAGAGCACTACAAGATTAACAAAACATCCTTACTGATCATCCTCAAAAGAGGCACGGATCACTAGGAAACAACATGAACATATGGCATAATGATAAAAAACAGATCAAGGACTTAGTGGAATTGCTAAGTCCCTGAAATCAGCATTAACGAATGTACCACTTTGCAAGCTTGTGCTACTCACCACACACATCACAAAAATACATGGATGGCATCTATGGAAATATGACAAAGCATATAACAAAACTCAAGAAAAGCTCGGGGGCATATCATGCACACATTAATCATGGCAAAAAAGACAAATAGCTATTTGTTGCAGCAGATCTGACAATTATCTCAAATAGCTCTCTTCCAACAACATTTCGTGCATCAAGATGAGGTCAAATGAAAATGGTGCGATGAGATGAAATGATGTACTCTCTGGGACGAACATTTTGATATGCTACACTCGCAAATCGGAGTTACGGACGCAAAGTTATGACATGATGAACATGGGTATATGAAACATGGAAATCTCAGGGACTTAGTAGAATTTCTCACCCCGCGAGATCTAGGGTTTGCACGGTTATCAAAGCGACGGCGGATCTGGCCGGAGTTCACGTCGGAGAGGCGCCGGAGTTGGGGGAGGTGGCCGGAGTGGTCGGATCCGGCGAGGTCGGCGGGGTGGCGAGGCGATGTGGGCGGCGCCGTAGCTTCGGCGGCACGCGGCGGAGCAAACGCGGCGGGGCGGCGCCCGGCGACGAGGTGGCGGGCCGGCGATGTCCGGTGGCGGCGGGGCACTGTCGGTGCCGAGCTGGGGCGGCGCGCCCCGGTGAGGACGCGGCGGCGTCGAGCGAAGCAGGTGGCGGCGATCGGGCGAAGCAGGCGGCGGCGACCGGGCCCAGAGGGCCCCGCGCGGGCCCTGGCGGGCTGGCGGGTGAGGCGCAGCGGCGGAGACAAGTGGCGGGCTCCGGTTGGAGGCGGGAGGCGGCGGCGATGACGTGTCGGCCTGCCATTGGGCGGAGGGAGGTGGCGGCGCGAATGGACATGTCCGGGCGGCAAGGTTGCTGTCCGGCGGTGCGAAGGGAGGAGTTTTTAGGGTTCATCCGCAAATTTCGGGAGGGGAGCACATATTTATAGGTAGAGGGAGCTAGGAGTGTCCAAATGAGGTGCGGTTTTCGGCTACGCGATCGTGATCGACCGACCGAGATGATGGAGGAGGTTTAGGTGGGGTTTTGGGCCACTTTGGAGGGGTGTTGGGCTGCAACACACACGAGGTCTTTTCGGTCCCTCGGTTAACCGTTGGAGTATCAAACGAAGTCCAAATGGCACGAAACTTGACAGGCGGTCTATCGGTAGTAAACCAAGGCCGCATGGCAAGTCTCGGTCCAATCCGGAAATGTTTAATCCCCACACACGAAAGAAAGGTAGAAAAGACCACCGGGTGACATAGGAGCGCCGGATTATAAAACAGACAACGGGGAAAATGCTCGGATGCATGAGACGAACCTGTATGCAAATGAAATGCACATGATGAGATGATATGCAATGCATGACACGCAAGCAATGACAAGGCAATAACAGCGAATAAGCGGAGGACACCTGGCACATCGGACTCGGGGCGTTACATAGTTCTATATAGTAAAATGTTCGTATATAGGTGAAACATTAAACACTTACTAGTTCTATTAATTCAACTAAATAAACTAGTTCTATTAATTCAACTAAGCATTTACTAAAAATAAACTAGTTCTATTAATTTCTTACTAAAATAAAGTAGGTAGTTCTATATAGTAATATTTTGATTAGATCATCAAATCTCATATACCTAAATTTTCTTACTAAAAATAACTAGTTCTATTAATTCAACTAATTCAACTAAGAATTCACTAAAAATAAACTAGTTCTATTAATTTTGTTACTAAAATATATAAAGTAGCTATATATAGTAATATTTTAATTAGATCATCAAATCTCATATATACCTAAATTTTCTTACTAAAAACAAACTAGTACTAATTCAACTAGCTAGTTCAACTAAGCATTTACTAAAAATAAACTAGTTATATTAATTCAACTAGTTCAAATAATCTCATATACCTAATTAATTAATATCTAGCTAATTCATCTAACAATTGACATTAATATTTAACTTCTCTATCTAATTCATCTAACATTAACATTCTAACATTCTTATCTAGGTAATTCATCTAATTCGATCATCTAATTAACAATTTGACATGCATTAATCTAAAAAACAGAAACAGAAAATAAGTTACAAAAATGTGTGTGCGTGTGTGTGTGTGTGTGTGCGCGCGCGTGCGTGTATGTGCTTGTGTGTGTGTATGTGTGTACGATCGAGGGCGGCAGCGTACGGGCGGCGGGGGCGATACGGCAACAACGGGGAGCGGCGGGGGCGGCGAGGGCGATGGCGAGCGGCGGGGGCGGCGTGAGACGGCGACGACGGGCGGCGGCGGGGGGGGGGGGGGGGGGGGGGGGGGGGGGGGGGGGGGGGGGGGGGGGGGGGGGGGGGGGGGGGGGGGGGGGGGGGGGGGGGGGGGCGACGGCGATTGGCAGGGGCGGCGACGACGACGTACGGCGCGCGGCGGGGACGGTGACGACGGGCGGCGAGGGCGACGCGCGATGGGCGACAGCGCGGCGGCGACGACATCGGACGATGAAGCAGTTGGATAGAAGACGGGCGGCGCGCGGATGAGAACTGGATTTTTCGTAAGTGCCATATATATAGGAGCGACCTTTAGTACCGGTTGGAGCCACCAACCGGTACTAAAGGCCAATTTTCGCTAGGCCAAGGGGCGGGAAGCGGACCCCTTTAGTACCGGTTTGTGCCACGAACCGGTACTAAAGGCCCACTCATTAGTACCGGTTGGAGCCACCAACCGGTACTAAAGGTGTTGCGCTGCCACCCGCGGTGCACAATTTAGTCCCACCTCACCGAGCGAAGGGCAGCTGCACTAGTTTATAAACCCAGCCGCGGCTGCTCCTTCGAACTCCTCTATATATCAAGCTTCTGGGCCTAACTATGCCGCGCTGCCCTGTGAGCCTGCCGGACCTTCTGGGCCTGAATTTGCACACCCTAGGTCTGGCAGACCCACTAGGCAGCGCCCCAACAATTTTTTATAGTTTTTTCTTTTCTACATTTTTATTTTCTTCTATTTATTTCTGAGTAATTTTTTATAAAGTTTTTTTCTTTTCTGCATTATTTATTTTCATCTATTTATTTTTGAGTAATTTTTATATAGTTTTTTCTTTTTTGCTTTATTTATTTTCTTCTATTTATTTCTGAGTAATTTTTTCTGTATTTAGTTTCTTTGTGACCCTCTCTACTCTTTTGCACATGCTATGCGGGTAAAACTAAGAAGGAAAACTAAGTTGCTTCTTTGACAAACGAGTGAAACCACGAACCTTGAGAGGTTGAACAAATTGGAAGAAAGAATGCAACGAAGAAGAACAAAGTTGAAAGCACTCCGTAAAGAAAGAGGAATAAGAAAGAACCGATTCGGGTAGCACTTCGGTTAAAAAGGAATGAAGCCTTGATAAAATGAAAGAGCTTGAGCAAAAGGGACACAACACTCCGGTTTAAAAGGATAAACCAAGAAAAGAACACGATCCTGTCAAAACGAAAAGATGGGTTGAAGAGAGCAACATCACAACGTCTCCAGAACGGAAGAATAGGAGATAGATAATTGCCATAGGAGAATTGAGAAGAAAATGCCAACTTCTGTCACAAATGAGCTTGAAAAGGCATCTTTAGAAGACGGGTTGAGCAGAATTGTTGGAAAACCAACAATGAGAAGAATAAGCTTGATATGGTCTTATGGAATACATCTCAAATTATGAGGTGACAACCTGCCACTCACGGGAAAAAGAATTGGATTGATAAGATCAAGGAGACAAGAAGCTTATCGCACCGGAAGGATAAATGAAGAAATTGGATAATTTGAAAGCACCATAGATAACAACAGTCCTTAGGGAAGGATTTAGGTGAAATATAACCCAAGGTAACTCCAATGACGAGATTGATGGATTTTAAAATACCCCATTCTTAATAACATGTGAATAATGAAACATGAACTCAAATTATCAAGAATGACATAATACAACCTCCAATGATACAGAAGAAAGAATTGCACTCCGAATTACAATATGAAGAAAAGCTTGAGCTTCTTAGGAAAGAATCTCGATGAAAAAGTTGGAGAAGGAATTAAATCCTTGATGGACCATTATGTAGAACCTCCATGAAGAACTCCGTTAAACAAAAGAATGATGAAACGGAAAGAAAGGGTAGTTGAAAACACAAGGTGGAGCCTTGTAAAGGTATGAGGTAGAGCTGCAGCAAGCGACTAGCATATATGGTGGCTAACATACACAAATGAGAGCCAGAAGAGAAGGTAAAGCACGATTGAGAAACTATGATCAAGAAGTGATCCTAGAACAACCTACGTCAAACATAACTCCAACACCGTGTTCACTTCCCGGACTCCGCTGGAAAGAGACCATCACGGTTACACACGCGGTTGATGCATTTTTAATTAAGGTCAACTTCAGGTTTTCTACAACCGGACGTTAACAAATTCCCATCTGCCCATAACCGCGGGCACGGCTTTCGAAAGTTCAAAACCCTGCAGGGGTGTCCCAACATAGGCCATGACAAGCTCTCACGGTCAACGAAGGATATACCTTCTAGCGGGAAGGTCCGATCAGACTCGGAATCCCGGTTACAAGACATTTCAACAGGGTAAAACTAAACCAGCAACACCACCCGAATGTGCCGACAAATCGCGATAGGAGCTGCACATATCTCTTTCTCAGGGCACACTCAGATTGTCCTAGGTACGGGTAGGCTAGCCCAGAGTTGCCCCTGGTGGCCACCGGCAGCTGACAGGTTGGACCAACACTCAGAGGAGCACTGGCCCGGGGGGGGGGGTTAAAATAATGATTTCCCTTGAGTCTGCAAAACCCAAGGGAAAGAAAAGGGGTAGGTGGCAAATGGTAAAACCAATGTTGGGCATTGCTGGAGGAGTTTTACTCAAGGCGAACTGTCAAGGGGTTCCCATAATAGCCCAACCACATAAGGAACACAAAATCCGGGAACATAACACCGATATGACGGAAACTAGGGCGGCAAGAGTGGAACAAAACACCAGGCATAAGGCCGAGCCTTCCACCTTTACCAAGTATGTAGATGCATTAATTAAATAAGAGATATTGTGATATCCCAACAAGTAAACATGTTCCAACAAGGAACAACATCTCCATGTTCCAACAAGGAACAAACTTCAATCTTTACCTGCAACTAACAACGCTATAAGAGGGGCTGAGCAAAGCGGTAACATAGCCAATCAATGGTTTGCTAGGACAAGGTGGGTTAGATGCTTGGTTCAACAACATAGGAGGCATGATAAGCAAGTGGTAGGTATCGCAGCATAGGCATAGCAAAAGAGCGAGCAACTAGCAAGCAAAGATAGAAGTGATTTCGAGGGTATGGTCATCTTGCCTGAAATCCCGCAAGGAAGAAGAACGAGTCCATGAAGAAGACAAACGGACGTAGACGAACGGGTCCTCACAAACGCGACATTACCAGAACCAACCCGAAGAAGCAAACACCGGAAAGGAAGCACACAACATAGTAAACAACCAACACATGAACATGGTATGATATGCGGGATGCGATATGCGATGCATATGCATGATTTGACAAGGAATGATTGAACCTGGCCTCAACTTGGAAATCCAAGAGTGCCACTGGAAAGATGAGGTGATTTCGGTTGAAATCGATATAAAGATCTCCGGAATCGGATGCACGGTTTGGAAAAGGCAAGCAAAACAAATATGGCACCGGTCTGCGATAAACAGCAAGTAGCCATCTAAATGCAACAAGTTAAATATGCTACAACACTCAAACATGGCAGGGATCCACTCATGACGCTTGACAAAAGATGAACACTGAGCTACGGCCAATTCATCCATTAACAGGTTCAAACAAGCATGGCAAAAGTGCAATTCATAAACAGATTTCAGACTTAGTGAAATTAACACAAGCCTGGAATTTCAGATCAGGTAGCACACTTTGGAGCATGAAAACTATATGCTACAGGGCCTGAACATGGTAAAGTAAAGCATGACATGGAGCTACTCAAAGAGCTGAACAAAAGTCCCTTAGTGACCTTGAGCCAAAAGGGATCGGAAAATACAATTGCAAGCATGTGAACATGGCGAAAACATAATCAGATCACAGACTTAGAGAAAAACTGGAGCATGCAAATCAGATATCAAGTAGGCATGTTTACGAGCTCGATGCACTCACTACAGAGCATGGCATGACAATCTAAGCATACACCCATCAAGAATACACATAATACAAGCTAGACATGGCAAGAACAATAACATAGCATGCACGGATCAACAGCAACATCCCCGGGAAAATCGCTAACAAGTAGACAATCTGCCAGGATTCACGAAATAGCAAAAGTAGAGCTCGATTGACTCAAGCTAGGGTGCTCCATAATTGCAAACAAAGACATGGATGGATAGAGCACTACAAGATTAACAAAACATCCTTACTGATTATCCTCAAAAGAGGCACGGATCACTAGGAAACAACATGAACATATGGCATAATGATAAAAAACAGATCAAGGACTTAGGGTAATTGCTAAGTCCCTGAAATCAGCATTAACGAATGCACCACTTTGCAAGCTTGTGCTACTCACCACACACATCACAAAAAAAATACATGGATGGCATCTCTGGAAATATGACAAAGCATAACAAAACTCATGAAAAGCTCAGGGGCATATCATGCACACATTAATCATGGCAAAAAAGACAAATAGCTATTTGGTGCAGCAGATCTGACAATTATCTCAAATAGCTCTCTTCCAACAGCATTTCGGGCATCAAGATGAGCTCAAATGAAAATGGTGCAATGAGATGAAATGATGTACTCTCTGGGACGAACATTTTGATATGCTCCACTCGCAAATCGGATTTACGGACGCAAAGTTACGACATGATGAACATGGGCATGTGAAACATGGAAATCTCGGGGACTTAGTAGAATTTCTCACCCCGCGAGATCTAGGGTTTGCATGATTATCAAAGCGGCGGCGGATTTGGCCGGAGTTCACGTCAGAGAGGTGCCGGAGTTGGGGGAGGTGGCCGGAGCGGTCGGATCCGGCGAGGTCGGTGGGGTGGCGAGGCGATGCGGGCGACGCCGTAGCTTCGGCGGCACGCAGCGGAGCAAACACGGCGGGGCGGCGCCCGGCGACGAGGTGGCGGGCCGGCGATGTCCGGTGGCGGCGGGGCGCTGTCGGCGCCGAGCTGGGGCGGCGCGCCCCGGCGAGGACGTGGCGGCGTCGAGCGAAGCAGGTGGCGGCGATTGGGCGAAGCCGGCGGTGGCGACCGGGCCCAGAGGGCTCCGCGCAGGCCCTGGCGGGCCGGCGGGTGAGGCATGGCGGCGGAGACAAGTGGCGGGCTCCGGTTGGACGCGGGAGGCGGCGGCGATGACGTGTCGGCCTGCCATTGGGCGGAGGGAGGTGGCGGTGCGAACAGACATGTCCGGGCGGCGAGGTTGCTGTCCGACGGCGCGAGGGGAGGAGTTTCATCCGCGAATTTCGGAAGACGAGAGACAAATGGCAAATAATATAAATTGCAAGGAGATGAGATTTGTGATTAGGAACCTGGTATATGTTGAAGATCCTCCCCGGCAACGGCGCCAGAAATTCCTTTTGATGTCGCTTGGAGCTACATCGGTATTTCCCCAAAGGGAAAGGTATGATGCAGCACAGTGGCGGTAGGTTTTTCCCTCAGATATGAAACCAAGGTTATCGAACCAGTACGAGAACCAAGCAACACAAGTAAATAGCCCCTGCACACAGATAATAAATCCTCGCAACCCGACATGTTAAAGGGGTTGTCAATCCCTTTCAGGATACAGTGCCTCAAGTGGCAAATGGACGTGAGATAAATTTGTAGTAAATTGATAGATCAAACGCTAAAAAATGCATAAAGGTATTTTTGTATTTTTGGTTTAATAGATCTGAAAATAAATGCAAGAGAAAAGTAGATTGCAAAGGCAAATATATGAGAAGAAAGACCCGGGGGCATAGGTTTCACTAGTGGCTTCTCTCAAGAAAAAAATGCAAACGGTGGGTAAACGAATTACTGTTGGGCAATTGATAGAACTTCAAATACTCATGACGATATCCAGGCAATGATCATTATATAGGCATCATGTCCAAGATTAGTAGACTGGCTCCTGCCTGCATCTACTACTATTACGCCACACATCGACCGCTATCCAGCATGCATCTACTCTGTTAAGTTCTTGGAGAAACGGAGTAATGCAATAAGAACGATGACATGATGTAGACAAGATCTTTCTATGTAGAGATAGACCCCATCGTTTTATCCTTAGTAGCAATGATACATACGTGTCATTTCCTTTTCTGTCACTGGGATCAAGCACCGTAAGATTGAACCCACTACAAAGCACCTCTTCCCATTGCTAGATAAATAGATCAAGTTGGCCAAACAAAACCCAAATATCGGAGAAGAAATATGAGGCTATAAGCAATCATGCATATAAGATATCAAAGAAACTCAAATAACTTTCATCGATATAAAAAGATATAACTGATCATAAACTCAAAGTTCATCAGATCCCAACAAACACACCGCAAAAAGAGTTACATCATATGGATCTCCAAGATACCATTGTATTGAGAATTTAGCAAGATAGAGGAAGCCATCTAGCTACTAACTACAGACCCGAAGGTCTACAAAGAACTACTCACGCATCATCGGAGAGGCACCAATGGAGGTGGTGAACCCCATACATGATGGTGTCTAGATTGGACTTGGTGGTTCTGGACTCCGCGGTGGCTGGATGAATATTTCGTTGCTCCCCCAACAGTTTCTGTAATATTGGGGTATTTATAAAGCAAAGAGGAGGTCCGGGGGGTACCCGAGGTGGGCACAACCCACCTGGGCCTCCTGGAGCGCCCTGGTGGGTTGTGCCCCCCTCGGGGCACCCCCCAGGCGCAGCCAGGGCCCGTTGTGTTCCTTCTGGCCCATAAAAATTCTCCGTAAAGTTTCGGGGCATTTGGACTCCGTCTGATATTGATTTTCTGTGATGTAAAAAACATGGAAAAAACAGCAACTGGCACTTGGCACTATGTCAATATGTTAGTACCAAAAAAATGATATAATATGACTATAAAATGATTATAAAACATCCAAGATTGATAATATAACAGCATGGAGAAATAAAAAATTATAGATACGTTGAAGACGTATCAGGGGTATATATAACCTCCACACAAAATCCAACCGTTACACACATTTGACCCAACTCGGTAAGACCGATTTAGTTCAAAATGTGAACGTTAGGAATCTCGGTGGGACCGACTAGAACAACTTGGTGGGACCGACTTGCTAGGGCTTAGGGCAAACCTCATCTCGGTGGTGCCGATCGCATCAACTCGGTAAGACCGAAGTGAAGCAATAGGGCAACAAAGAATTGGTCAAGCCATCTCGGTGAGACCAATTGCAATTTCGGTGAGACCGAAATAATTGCAACAGATAACAGGGAGTTGGAAAGGCCATCTTAGCGGGACCGAGATCCGTATCGGTGTGACTGAACTGTTAGTGTTTCTAGAAGTGGCTATGTCATATGAACTCGGTGGCGCCGGATAGACAGAATCAGTGGGGCCGAGTTTGACTTTAGGTTTTGGACATATTTGGATGGAGAAAGTGGTTGAGGGTTTTGGAGCAATATCACTAAGCATTTGAGCATGCAAGCCATTAAGCAACACCTCATACCATTTTAATAGTATTGTCTTTCCTATGGACTCAATGTGATCTTGGATCTCTAAAGCAAAGATGAAGAGTCTTGAGCTTTTTCCAATATGTGTTCTTCGCATTTTGAGGGGTCCACATCTCTAGTCCATGCCATGCCATTCCTTGAACTTCCTGAAATATTTATCTTGAAATGATATTAGTTCAATGAGCTATATGTTGTTATGAATTATCGAAACCACCTGGGGATTAGTTGCACTTTGAATATCCCCCTTTTTGGTAATTGATGACAATGTATAGATCAAAGCTTTGACAAATGATAAAATCAATGAAATACATAGTCGCTTTGAGATTATGTGATAAGCAAGAGCTCCCCCTAAATTTGTGCATTATTTAAAATTTGTGTTTGAATGCAAATGCAAAATCGATTAGGATCATGGGTCACTCTTCCATGTCACATACATCTTGTTGGAGCGCACAAAATGATAGGACTAAGATAGCATGCACTCATCACCAAAGATAGAAGTGATTGATCATACACAAACATTCATAGAGATAGACATGCAAGCACACATTAGGCAAAGTATGATCAAACACATGATCATACAAGGTATCTCACGATCATAACACAAATGTAGCATCAATTAGCAATGACCAACCCAAGTAGCAAGGAACATAAGAACCAACAAAAAGGAAGAGACTCTCTCTCTCTCTCTCCGAGCCTATGATCTATACACTTTCTCCCCCTTTGCCAACAAGTTACCAAAAAGTTTGAAAATGTATAGTCCTATACGACACTCTAAGCACGATCTCCGAGAGCTCCTAAAGGGGTCTTCTGGCTTGTAGCTGCGGTGTGCGTAGACGGCGTTGAGATGAGTCCATCTGCAAATATGATGTCTACTACGCAACTTTATTCTTCTAGACACGTGTTGGGCATCCAAGCTCAGAGTTTTGTAGGACAGTAGCAATTTTCCCTCAAGTGGATGAGCTAAGGTTTATCAATCCGTGGGAGGCGTAGGATGAAGATAGTCTCTCTCAAACAACCCTGCAACCAAAATAACAAAGAGTCTCTTGTGTCCCGAACACACCAAATACAATGGTAATTTGTATAGGTGCACTAGTTTGGCAAAGAGATAGTAATAAAAGTGTAGTAATGATAGTAGATATTGGTTTTTGTAACAGTAAAAATAAAAACAACAAGGTAGCAAGTAACACAAGTGAGCAAAAACGGTATTGCAGTGCTTGAAAATGAGGCCTAGGGTCCATATTTTCACTAGTGCACTCTCTCAACAATGCTAATCTAATTGGATCATATAACCATCCCTCAAAGTGCAATGAATAATCACTCCAAAGTTCTTATCTAGCGGAGAACATAAGAAGAAATTGTTTGTATCTATTCTTTCGATCGATGTATCCAAGAGTTCATTCTAAAATAACACCAAGTTATTATTTCCGATCGATCTATCGACAGTTCGTACTAAAATAACACCAAGTTATTCTTTCCAATCGATCTATCAAGAGTTTTTACTAAAATAACACCAAAGCAAATTCAGATTCATAATACTCAATCCATCACAAAGAACCTCAAAGAGTGCCCCAAGATTTCTACCATAGAAACAAAGACGATAACGTGCATCGACTCCTATTCATAGATTACGCCAATGTCACCTCGGGAATCCACGAGTTGAGTGCCAAAACACATATCAAGTGAATCAATATGATACCCCATTGTCACCATGGGTATTCATAGAAAGACATACATCAAGTGCTCTCAAATCCATATAAGTATTCAATCCGATAAAATGAAATCTCAAAGGGAAAACTCAATTCATAACAAGATAGAGAGGGGAAAACACCATATGATCCGACTATATTAACAAAGCCCGCGATACATCAAGATCGTGACATCTCCAGAACAAGAGAGAGAAAGAGAGAGAGAGAGAGAAATATTAAACACATAGCTACTGGTACAAACCCTCATCCCCGAGGGTGGACTAGTCCCTACTCATCATGGTGGCCGCCGGGATGATGAAGATGGCCACTGGTGATGATTTCCCCCTCCGGCGGAGTGCCGGAACGGAGTCTAGATTGATTTTTTTTTTGTGGCTACAAAGGCTTGCGGCGGTGGAACTTCTGATCTAGGGTAACCCCGAGGGTTTTTGGAATATTTGAGAATTTATAGGGCGAAGAGGCGGTGCGGGAGGCCACCGACGTGGGCCCAACCCACCAGGGGGCGCCTGGCCCCCCAGGCCCGCCCAGGTGGGTTGTGCCCCCTCGTGGCACCCCTCGGGTACTTCTTTAGCCCATTGGATGTCTTCTGGTCCAAAAAAATATCCAGAAAGTTTCGTTGTGTTTGGACTCCATTTGATATTGATTTTCCATGAAGTAAAAAACAAGCAAAAAACAACTGGCACTGGGCACTATGTCAAAAGGTTAGTCCCAAAAAATGATATAAAGTTGTTATAAAATGATTGTGAAACATCCAAGAATGATAATATAACAACATGGAACAATAAAAAAATTATAGATACGTTGGAGACGTATGAAAATGCTTCAACTAATGTATGTGGAGCTGGTGGAGTTGATACTGGAGGAGCAACTACGGTTGTGGTGTGTGCTACCTCTTGAGCACTGTGTTGGATTTCCCCGAAGAGGAGAGGATGATGCAGCAAAGTAGCATAAGTATTTCCCTCAGTTTTTGAGAACCAAGGTATCAATCTAGTAGGAGGCTACGCGCAAGTCCCTCGTACCTACACAAAAACAATAGCTCAATGCGACCAACGCGCTTAGGGGTTGTCAATCCCTTAACGGTAACTTACGAAAGTGAGATCTGATAGAGATGATAAATAATATTTTTGGTATTTTTGGTATATAGATGCAAAGTCAAAAGTAAAAGGCAAAGTAAAAAAGCAAAGCAATAATAAAGTGACGGAGATTGATATGATGAGAAAGAGACCCGGGGGCCATAGGTTTCACTAGTGGCTTCTCTCAAGAGCATAAGTATTCTACGGTGGGTGAACAAATTACTGTTGAGCAATTGACAGAATTGAGCATAGTTATGAGAATATCTAGGTATGATCATGTATATAGGCATCACGTCCGAGACAAGTAGACTGACTCCTGCCTGCATCTACTACTATTACTCCACTCATCGACCGCTATCCAGCATGCATCTAGAGTATTAAGTTAAAAACAGAGTAACGCCTTAAGCAAGATGACATGATGTAGAGGGATAATTTCATGCAATATGATAAAACCCCCATCTTGTTATCCTCGATGGCAACAATACAATACGTGCCTTGCTGCCCCTTCTGTCACTGGGAAAGGACACTGCAAGATTGAGCCCAAAGCTAAGCACTTCTCCCATGGCAAGAAAAACCAATCTAGTAGGCCAAACCAAACTGATAATTCAAAGAGACTTGCAAAGATAACCAATCATACATAAAAGAATTCAGAGAAGATTCAAATATTTTTCATAGATAGACTTGATCATAAACCCACAATTCATCAGTCTCAACAAACACACCGCAAAAAAGAAGATTACATCGAATAGATCTCCACAAGAGAGGGGGAGAACATTGTATTTAGATCCAAAAAGAGAGAAGAAGCCATCTAGCTACTAACTATGGACCCGTAGGTCTGAAGTAAACTACTCACACTTCATCGGAGAGGCTTGGATGATGATGTAGAAGCCCTCCGTGATCAATTCCCCTTCCGGCGGAGCTCCGGAACAGGCCCCAAGATGGGATCTCATGGATACAGAAAGTTGCGGTGGTGGAATTAGGTTTTTGGCTCCGTCCCCGATCGTTTGGGGGTACGTAGGTATATATAGGAGGAAGGAGTACGTCGGTGGAGTTTCGAGGGTCCCACAAGGTAGGGGGCGCCCTCCACCCTCGTGACCGCCTCGTGGCTTTCTTGACGGAGGGTCCAAGTCTCCTGGATCTTATCTGATGAGAAAATGACGTTCCCGAAGGTTTCATTCCGTTTGGACTCCGTTTGATATTCTATTTCTCCGAAACACTGAAATAGGCAAAAAAACAGCAATTCTGGGCTGGGCCTCCGGTTAATAGGTTAGTCCCAAAAATAATATAAAAGTGGAAAATAAAGCCCAATATAGTCCAAAACAGTAGATAATATAGCCTGGAGCAATCAAAAATTATAGATACATTGGAGATGTATTAGGCATCCCCAAACTTAATTCCTGCTCGTCCTCGAGTAGGTAAATGATAAAAACAGAATTTTTTGATGCGGAGTGCTACTTGGCATAATTTTAATGTAATTCTTCTTAATTGTGGTATGAATATTCAGATCCGAAATATTCAAGAAAAAGTTCATATTGACATAAAAATGATAATACTTCAAGCATACTAACTAAGCAATTGTGTCTTCTCAAAATAACATGGCCAAAGAAAGTTCATCCCTACAAAATCATATAGTTTAGTCATGTTTCATTTTCGTCACACAAGAATGCTCTCATCATGCACAACCCTGATGACAAGCCAAGCAATTGTTTCATACTTTAGTAATCTCAAACCTATAAACTTTCACGCAATATATGAGCGCGAGCCATGGACATAGCACTATGGGTGGAATATAATATAATGAAGGGGGTTATGTGGAGAAGACAAAAAAGGAGAAAGTCTCACATCAATGAGGCTAATCAATGGGCTATGGAGATGCCCATCGATTGATGTTAATGCAAGGAGTAGGGATTGCCATGCAACGGATGCACTAGAGCTATCAATGTATGAAAGCTCAACAAAAGAAACTAGTGGGTGTGCATCCAACTTGCTTGCTCACGAAGACCTAGGGCACTTGAGGAGGCCCATTGTTGGAATATACAAGCCAAGTTCTATAATGAAAAATCCCCACTAGTATATGAAAGTGATAACATGAGAGACTCTCTATTATGAAGATCATGTTGCTACTTTGAAGCACAAGTGTGGTAAAAGGATAGTAACATTGTCCCTTCTCTCTTTTTCTCTCATTTTTGGGTCCTTTTTTGGGCCTTCTCTTTTTTATGGCCTTTCTCTTTTTTTATTCCTCACTTGGGACAATGCTCTAATAATGATGATCATCACACTTCTATTTATTTACAACTCAATGATTACAACTTGATACTAGAACAAAGATGACTCTATATGAATGCCTCCGGTGGTGTACCGGGATATGCAATGAATCAAGAGTGACATGTATGGAAGAATTATGAACGGTGGCTTTGCCACAAATACTATGTCAACTACATGACCAGGCTAAGCAATATGACAATGTTGAATGTGTCATGATGAACGGAATGATGGAAAGTTGCATGGCAATATATCTCGGAATGGCTATGGAAATGCCATAATAGGTAGGTATGGTGGCTGTTTTGAGGAAGATATAAGGAGGTTTATGTGTGAAAGAGCGTATCATATCATGGGGTTTGGATGCACCGGCGAAGTTTGTGCCAACTCTCAATGTGAGAAAGGGCAATGCATGGTACCGAAGAGGCTAGCAAGGATGGAAGGGTGAGAGTGCGTATAATCCATGGACTCAACATTAGTCATAAAGAACTCACATACTTATTGCAAAATCTACAAGTCATCAAAAACCTCGGCACTACGCGCATGCTCCTAGGGGGATAGATTGGTAGGAAAAGACCATCGCTCGTCCCCGACTGCCACTCATAAGGAAGACAATCAAATAACACCTCATGTTTCAAATTTGTTGCATAACGTTTACCATACATGCATGCTATGGGACTTGCAAACTTCAACACAAGTATTTATCAATTTCACAACTACTCAACTAGCACGACTTTGATATTATTACCTCCATATCTCAAAACAATCATCAAGCATCAAACTTTTCTTAGTATTCAACACACTCATACGAAAGTTTTATTATTAATCTTGCATACCAAGCATATTAGGATTTTAAGAAAATTACCATGCTATTAAGACTCTCAAAATAATTTAAGTGAAGCATGAGAGATCAATATTTTCTATAAAACAAATCCACCACCGTGCTCTAAAAAGATATAAGTGAAGCACTAGAGCAAAACTATAAAGCTCAAAAGATATAAGTGAAGCACATAGAGTATTCTAACAAATTCCAAATCATGTATGGCTCTCTCAAAAGGTGTGTACAGCAAGGATGATTTTGGTATACTAACAAGCAAATACTCAAATCATAGAAGACGCTCCAAGCAAAACACATATCATGTGGTGAATAAAAATATATCTCCAAGTAAAGTTACCGATAGAAGTAGACGAAAGAGGGGATGCCTTCCGGGGCATCCCCAAGCTTTGGCTTTTAGGTGTCCTTAGATTATCTTGGGGGTGCCATGGGCATCCCCAAGCTTAGGCTCTTGCCACTCCTTGTTCCATAATCCATCAAATCTTTACCCAAAACTTGAAAACTTCACAACACAAAACTTAAAGTAGAAAATCTTGTGAGCTCCGTTAGCGAAAGAAAACAAAAGACCACTTCAAGGTACTGTAATGAACTCATTCTTTATATATATTGGTGTTAAAACTACTTTATTAAAACTTCTCTATGGTTTATAAACTATTTTACTAGCCATAGATTCATCAAAATAAGCAAACAACACACGAAAAACAGAATTTGTCAAAAACAGAACAGTCTGTAGTAATCTGTAGCTAGTGCAAGATCTGGAACCCCAAAAATTCTAAAATAAATTTCTAGACGTGAGGAATTTATCTATTAATCATATGCAAAACGAATTAAGTAAATATCCCTTTCCAAATAAAAATGACAGCAGTTCTCGTGAGCGCTAAAGTTTCTGTTTTTTTACAGCAAGTTCAACAAGACTTTCCCCAAGTCTTCCCAACGGTTCTACTTGGCACAAACACTAATTAAACACAAAAAACACAACCAAAACAGAGGCTATATAAATTATTTATTACTAAACAGGAGCAAAAAGCAAGGAATAAAAATAAAATTGGGTTGCATCCCAACAAGCGCTATCGTTTAACGCCCCTAGCTAGGTGTAACAAGCAAGGATAGATCTAGGTATTGCCATCTTTGGTTTTCAAATTTTTAGCAGAATCAAGCTCGAACCCGGGAGGTTCTTTACGTTTCCCTTCATAAGCTGAAATTTTTAGATCTAACGAATCCAACCGCTTATTGCAAAGGGTAATCAACATATTCATGCGGTGAATATTTCCACTAATGTTCTTAAGAGGTTCAAGAGATTTCTGCAAGATTTTAGTAACTTCACAAATTTTTTCAAAAACTTGTGTCTCTTCCTGAGTAGGATGAGGCCCCTTTTGTTGAGGTAGTGTTCCCACTATACCTTCTATAATTTCAAGTGAAATATGGGGATCGATTTCAATAAAATTACCTTTGGCAATGCAATCCAAGAGTTGTCTATGAGACATGTTTAAGCCAACATAAAAATTGCGAAGCAAAATTCTCAAATTTATTTCAGAGGTACAATTATGATGAGATTCCATTATTCTCAACCGGGCATCTTTTAAGTTTTGTCCTAACCTTTGTTTAAAGTGAAAGATTTCGAACTCAGGGGTCAACGCAGAAGATAAGGGACTAGCCAGAACGACAAGCAAACAAACTAACACACAAGCAAACAAAAAGCAAGCGGGCAAAAGAGGCAAAAAGAGAAAGAGAGGGAGGATAGAGAGAGAGGGCGAATAAAACGGCAAGGGTGAAGTGGGGAATAAGAAAACGAGAGGCAAATGGCAAATAATGTAATGCGGGAGATAGGGATTGTGATGGGTACTTGGTATGTTGACTTTTGCGCAGACTCCCCAGCAACGGCGCCAGAAATTGTTATTGCTACCTCTTGAGCAGTGCGTTGGATTTCCCCGAAGAGGAGAGGATGATGCAGCAAAGTAGCGTAAGTATTTCCCTCAGTTTTTGAGAACCAAGGTATCAATCCTGTAGGAGGCTACGCGCGAGTCCCTCGTACCTAGAAAAAAAATAGCTCAACGCAACCAACACGCATAGGGTTGTCAATCCCTTCACGGTCACTTACGAAAGTGAGATCTAATAGAGATGATAAATAATATTTTTGGTATTTTTGGTATAGAGATGCAAAGTGAAAAGTAAAAGGCAAAGTAAAAAAGCAAAGCAATAATAAAGTGATGGAGATTGATATGATGAGAAAGATACCCGGGGCCCATAGGTTTCACTAGTGGCTTCTCTCAAGAGCATAAATATTCTACGGTGGGTGAACAAATTACTGTTGAGCAATTGACAGAATTGAGCATAGTTATGAGAATATCTAGGTATGATCATGTATATAGGCATCACGTCCGAGACAAGTAGACCGACTCCTGCCTGCATCTACTACTATTACTCCACTCATCGACCGCTATCCAGCATGCATCTAGAGTATTAAGTTAAAAACAGAGTAACGCCTTAAGCAAGATGACATGATGTAGAGGGATAGTTTCATGCAATATGATAAAAAAAACCCATCTTGTTATCCTCGATGGCAACAATACAATACGTGCCTTGCTGCCCCTTCTGTCACTGGGATAGGACACCGCAAGATTGAACCCAAAGCTAAGCACTTCTCCCATGGCAAAAAAACCAATCTAGTAGGCCAAACCAAACTGATAATTCGAAGAGACTTGCAAAGATAACCAATCATACATAAAAGAATTCAGAGAAGATTCAAATATTCTTCATAGATAGATTTGATCATAAACCCACAATTCATCGGTCTCAACAAACACACCGCAAAAAAGAAGATTGCATCGAATAGATCTCCACGAGAGAGGGGGAGAACATTGTATTGAGATCCGAAGAGAGAGAAGAAGCCATCTAGCTACTAACTATGGACCCATAGGTCTGAAGTAAACTACTCACACTTCATCGGAGAGGCTTGGATGATTATGTAGAAGCCCTCCGTGATCGATTCCCCTTCCGGCGGAGCTCCGGAACAGGCCCCAAGACGGGATCTCGTGGATAAGGAAAGTTGCGGCGGTGGAATTAGGTTTTTGGCTCCATCCCCGATCGTTTGGGGGTACGTAGGTATATATAGGAGGAAGGAGTACGTCGGTGGAGCTTCGAGGGGCCCATGAGGTAGGGGGGCGTGCCCTAGGGGGGCGCCCTCCACCCTCGTGACCGCCTCGTGGCTTTCTTGACGGAGGGTCCAAGTCTCCTGGATCTTATCTGATGAGAAAATCACGTTCCCAAAGGTTTCATTCCGTTTGGACTCCATTTGTATTCTGTTTCTTCGAAACACTGAAATAGGCAAAAAAACAACAATTCTGGGTTTGGCCTCCGGTTAATAGGTTAGTACCAAAATAATATAAAAGTGGAAAATAAAGCCCAATATAGTCCAAAACAGTAGATAATATAGCATGGAGCAATCAAAAATTATAGATACGTTGGAGACGTATCAGTGTGCTACCTCTTGAGCACTTGCGTTGGTTTTCCCTTGAAGAGGAAAGGGTGATGCAGCAAAGTAGCGTAAGTATTTCCCTTTGTTTTTGAGAACCAAGGTATCAATCCAGTAGGAGGCCACGCACGAGTCCCTCGCGCCTACACAAACAAATAAATTCTCGCAACCAACGCGATAAGGGGTTGTCAATCCCTACACGGTCACTTACGAGAGTGAGATCTGATAGATATGATAAGGTAATATTTTTGGTATTTTTATGATAAAGATGCAAAGTAAAATAAATGGCAAAGGAAATAACTAAGTATTGGAAGATTAATATGATGGAAGATAGACCCGGGGGCCATAGGTTTCACTACTGGCTTCTCTCAAGAGCATAAGTATTCACGGTGGGTAAACAAATTACTGTTGAGCAATTGACAGAATTGAGCATAGTTATGAGAATATCTAGGTATGATCATGTATATAGGCATCACGTCCGAGACAAGTAGACCGACTCCTACCTGCTTCTACTACTATTACTCCACACATCGACCGCTATCCAGCATGCATCTAGAGTATTAAGTTCAAGAGAACAGAGTAACGCTTTAAGCAAGATGACATGATGTAGAGGGATAAACTCATGCAATATGAAATAAACCCCATCTTGTTATCCTCGATGGCAACAATACAATATGTGCCTTGCTGCCCCTACTGTCACTGGGAAAGGACACCGCAAGATTGAACCCAAAGCTAAGCACTTCTCCCATTGCAAGAAAGATCAATCTAGTAGGCCAAACCAAACTGATAATTCGAAGATACTTGCAAAGATAACCAATCATACATAAAAGAATTCAGAGAGGATTCAAATATTGTTCATAGATAAACTTGATCATAAACCCACAATTCATCGGTCTCAACAAACACACCACAAAAGAAGATTACATCGAATAGATCTCCACAAGTGAGGGCGAGAACTTTGTATTGAGATCCAAAACGAGAGAAGAGGCCATCTCGCTAATAACTATGGACCCGAAGGTCTGAGGTAAACTACTCACACTTCATCGGAGAGGCCATGGTGTTGATGTAGTAGCCCTCCGTGATCGATACCCCCTCCGGTGGAGCTCCGGAAGAGGCCCAAAGATGGGATCTCGTGGATACAGGAAGTTACGGCGGTGGAATTAGGGTTTTGGCTCTGTATCTGGTAGTTTGGGGTACGTAGGTATATATAGGAGGAAGGACTATGTCGGTGGAGCAACAGGGGGCCCACGAGGGTGGAGGGCGCGCCTGGGGGGTAGGGGCGCCCACCTACCTCATGCCCTCCTCGTTGATTGCTTGACGTAGGGTCCAAGTCCTCTGGATCATGTTCGTTCCGAAAATCACATTCCCGAAGGTTTCATTCCGTTTGGACTCCATTTGATATTCTTTTTCCACGAAACCCTAAAGTAGGCAAAAAACAGCAATTCTGGGCTGGGCCTCCGTTTAATAGGTTGGTCCCAAAAATAATATAAAAGTGTATAGTAAAGCCCAATAATGTCCTAAACAGAATATAATATAGCATGGAACAATAAAAAATTATAGATACGTTGGAGACGTATCAAGCATCCCAAGCTTAATTCCTGCTCGTCCTCGAGTAGGTAAATGATAAAAACAGAATTTTTGATGTGGAATGCTACTTGGCATAATTTCAATGTAATTCTTAATTGTGGTTTGAATATCCAGATCTAAAAGATTCAAGAAAAAAGTTCAATATTGACATAGAAATAATAATACTTCAAGCATACTAACTAAGCAATTGTGTCTCTTCAAAATAACATGGCCAAAGAAAGTTATCCCTACAAAATCATATAGTCTGGCTATGCTCTATCTTCACCACACAAAGTATTTAAATCATGCACAACCCCGATGACAAGCCAAGCAATTGTTTCATACTTTTGGTGTTCTCAAACTTTTTCAATCTTCACGCAATACATGAGCGTGAGCCATGGACATAGCACTTTAGATGGAATAGAATGGTGGTTGCGAAGGAGACAAAAAAGGGAAAGATAGTCTCACATCAACTAGGCGTATCAACGGGCTATGGAGATACCCATCAATAGATATCAATGTGAGTGAGTAGGGATTGCCATGCAACGGATGCACTAGAGCTATATGAAAGCTCAACAAAAGGAACTAAGTGGGTGTGCATCCAACTCGCTTGCTCACGAAGACCTAGGGCATTTTGAGGAAGCTCATCATTGGAATATACAAGCCAAGTTCTATAATGAAAAATTCCCACTAGTATATGAAAGTGATAACATAGGAGACTCTCTATTATGAAGATCATGGTGCTACTTTGAAGCACAAGTGTGGTAAAAGGATAGTAGCATTATCATATTTTTTTATTTGGGATTCTTTAGCCTCTTTTTTTCGTCCGGAGTCTCATCCCGACTTGTGGGGGAATCATAGTCTCCATCATCCATTCCTCACTTGGGACAATGCTCTAAAAATGATGATCATCACACTTTTATTTACTTACAACTCAACAATTATAACTCAATACTTAGAACAAAATATAACTCTATGTGAATGCCTCCGGCGGTGTACCGGGATATGCAATGAATCAAGAGTGACATGTATGAAAGAATTATGAACGGTGGCTTTGCCACAAATACAATGTCAACTACATGATCATGCAAAGCAACATGACAATGATGGAGCGTGTCATAGTAAACGGAACGGTGGAAAGTTGCATGGCAATATATCTCGGAATGGCTATGGAAATGCCATGATAGGTAGGTATGGTGGCTGTTTTGAGGAAGGTATATGGTGGGTGTATGATACCGGCGAAAGGTGCGCGGTATTAGAGAGGCTAGCAATGGTGGAAGGAAGAAAAGTGCGTATGATCCATGGACTCAACCTTAGTCATAAAGAACTCATATACTTATTGCAAAAATCTACAAGTTATCAAAGCAAAGTATTAAGCGCACGCTCCTAGGGGGATAGATTGGTAGGAAAAGACCATCGCTCATCCCCGACCGCCACTCATAAGGAAGACAATCAATAAATAAATCATGCTCCGACTTCATCACATAACGGTTCACCATACGTGCATGCTACGGAAATCACAAACTTTAACACAAGTATTTCTCAAATTCACAACTACTCAACTAGCATGACTCTAATATCACCATCTCCATATCTCAAAACAATTATCAAGTATCAAACTTCTCATAGTATTCAACACACTCATAAGAAAAGTTTTATTAATATTGAATGCCTAACATAATTAAAGAAAATTACCATGATGTTCTGTAGGACTCTCAAAATAATCTAAGTGAATCATGAGAGAACAATAGTTTCTATAAAACAAATCCACCGATGAGCTCTAAAAGATATAAGTGAAGCACCAGAGCAAAAACTATATAACTCAAAAGATATAAGTGAAGCACATAGAGTATTCTACAATTTCCGAATCACGTGTGTCTCTCTAAAAAGGTGTGTACAGCAAGGATGATTGTGGAAAACTAATAAATAAAGATTCAAATAATACAAGACGCTCCAAACAAAACACATATCATGTGGTAAATAAAAATATAGCTCCAAGTCAAGTTACCGATGGAAGTAGACGAAAGAGGGGATGCCTTCCGGGGCATCCCCAAGCTTTGGCTTTTAGGTGTCCTTAGATTATCTTGGGGGTGCCATGGGCATCCCCAAGCTTAGGCTCTTGCCACTCCTTGTTCCATAATCCATCAAATCTTTACCCAAAACTTGAAAACTTCACAACCCAAAACTTAAAGTAGAAAATCTCGTGAGCTCCGTTAGCGAAAGAAAACAAAACACCACTTCAAGGTACTGTAATGAAATCATTCTTTATTTATATTGGAGTTAAACCTACAGTATTCAAACTTCTCTATGGCTTATAAACTATTTTACTAGCCATATATTCATCAAAATAAGCAAACAACACACGAAAAACAGAATCTGTCAAAAAACAGAACAGTCTGTAGTAATCTGTAGCTACCACAATATATGAAACCTCAAAAATTCTAAAATAAATTACTGGAAGTGAGGAATTTGTCTATTAATCATCTGCAAAAATAATTAACTAAATATCACTTTCTAAATAAAAATGGCAGCAATTCTCGTGAGCACTAAAGTTTCTGTTTTTTACAGCAAGATTAAAAAGATTTTCCCCAAGTCTTCCCAACGGTTCTACTTGGAACAAACACTCATTAGACACAAAAAACACAACCAAAACAGAGGCTAGATAAATTATTTATTAGATAAAAGCAAGGAAAAATATTGGGTTGTCTCCTAAAAAGCGCTTTTCTTTAAAGCCTTATAGCTAGGCAATAAGATTTCAACGATGCTCACATGAAAGACAAGAATTGAAGCACAAAGAGAGCATCATAAGACATGTGACAAACACATCTAAGTCTAACATAATTCCTATGCATAGGCATCTTATAGGCAAACAAATTATCAAGGCAAGCAAAAACTAGCATATGCAAGGAAGCGGAAAGAAACAATAGCAATCTCAACATAACGAGAGGTAATTTAGTAACATGAAAATTTCTACCACCATATTTTCCTCTATCGTAATAATTACATGTAGGATCGTAAGCAAATTCAACAAAATAGCTATCACATAAAATATTTTCAACACGATCCACATGCATGCAAAGTTGACACTCTTCCAAAATAGTGGGATTAACATTAACTAAAGTCATGACCTTTCCAAACCCACTTTTATCAAAAATTTCATAAGAATGAACATTCTCCAAATATGTGGGATCTAAAGTTGACACTCTTCCAAACCAAATTTCAGTAGTATTGCAAACGCTATTATCAATCTCATATTCATCATGGGGCTTAAATAAATTTTCAATATCATAAGAAGAATCACCCCAATCATGATCATTGCAACAAGTAGAGGACATAGCAAAACTAGCATCCCCAAGCCTAGGGTTTTGCATATTATTAGCACAATTTACATAAATAGAATTTATAATAAAATCATTGCAATCATGCTTTTTATTCAAATATCTATCGTGAATCGCTTCATAAAGTAATTCATCACACTTTTCAGATTCACGAATTTCAAGCAAGACCTCATAAAGATAATCTAGTGCACAAAACTCACTAGCAATTGGTTCATCATAATTGGTTCTCTTAAAAAGATAGCAAGTGGATGAGGATCCATAGATCTTAGTTTTTCTGTTTAGCAATAAATAAATAACTATTCCAACCAAACGAGCAAACGAGCCAAGTAAGACATTAAAGCAAACGGAAAAAGGGCGAAAGGAAAACAGAGGGCGAATAAAACGACAAGGGTGAAGTGGGGGGAGAGGAAAACGAGAGGCAAATGGAAAATAATGTAATGTAGGAGATAAGGGTTTGTGATGGGTACTTGGTGTGTTGACTTTTGCGTAGACCTCCCCGGCAACGACGCCAGAAATCCTTCTTGCTACCTCTTGAGCACTTGCGTTGGTTTTCCCTTGAAGAGGAAAGGGTGATGCAGCAAATTAGCGTAAGTATTTCCCTCAGCTTTTGAGAACCAAGGTATCAATCCGGTAGGAGGCCACACACGAGTCCCTCGCACCTACACAAACAAATAAATCCTCGCAACCAACGCGATAAGGGGTTGTCAATCCCTACACGGTCACTTACGGGAGTGAGATCTGATAGATATGATAAGATAATATTTTTGGTATTTTTATGATAAAGATGCAAAGTAAACTAAATGGCAAAGGAAATAACTAAGTATTGGAAGATTAATATGATGGAAGATAGACCCAGGAGCCATAGGTTTCACTAGTGGCTTCTCTCAAGAGCATAAGTATTCACGGTGGGTAAACAAATTACTGTTGAGAAATTGACAGAATTGAGCATAGTTAGGAGAATATCTAGGTATGATCATGTATATAGGCATCATGTCGAGACAAGTAGACCGACTCCTGCCTGCATCTACTACTATGACCCCACACATTGACCGCTATCCATCATGCATCTAGAGTATTAAGTTCAAGAGAACAGAGTAACGCTTTAAGCAAGATGACATGATGTAGAGGCATAAACTCATGCAATATGAAATAAACCCCATCTTGTTATCCTCGATGGCAACAATAATATGTGCCTTGCTGCCCCTACTGTCACTGGGAAAGGACACCGCAAGATTGAACCCAAAGCTAAGCACTTCTCCCATTGCAAGAAAGATCAATCTAGTAGGCCAAACCAAACTTATAATTCAAAGAGACTTTCAAAGATAACCAATCATACATAAAAGAATTCAGAGAAGATACAAATATTGTTCATAGATAAACTTGATCATAAACCCACAATTCATCGGTCTCAACAAACACACCGCAAAAGAAGATTACATTGAATAGATCTCCACAAGAGAGGGGGAGAACTTTGTATTGAGATCCAAAAAGAGAGAAGAAGCCATCTAGCTAATAACTATGGACCCGAAGGTCTGAGGTAAACTACTCACACTTCATCGGAGAAGCTATGGTGTTGATGTAGAAGCCCTCCGTGATCGATACCCCCTCCGGTGGAGCTCCGGAAGAGGCCCAAAGATGGGATCTCGTGGATACAGGAAGTTACGGTGGTGGAATTAGGGTTTTGGCTCCGTATCTGGTAGTTTAAGGGTATGTAGGTATATATAGGAGGAAGGAGTACGTCGGTGGAGCAACAGGGGGCCCACGAGGGTGGAGGGCGCGCCTGGGGGGTAGGGGCGCCCACCTACCTCATGCCCTCCTCGTTGATTGCTTGACGTAGGGTCCAAGTCCTCTGGATCATGTTCGTTCCGAAAATCACGTTCCCGAAGGTTTCATTCCGTTTGGACTCCGTTTGATATTCTTTTTCTGTGAAACCCTAAAATAGGCAAAAAAACAGCAATTCTGGGCTGGGCCTCCGGTTAATAGGTTAGTCCCAAAAATAATATAAAAGTGTATAATAAAGCCCAATAATGTCCAAAACAGAATATAATATAGCATGGAATAATCAAAAATTATAGATATGTTGGAGACGTATCATGGTGGCAGGAGTAGAATGAGCAGGCCTCACGTCTGCAACTGGCTCAACAGTGACCTCTGTGCCCTAGACACTGACTAAAATCTATATGTAGTAGGTCTGTCATCTATATCCTCAGCATCATCTCTCAGCTTCTCAACAATAGTCTGAATCTCAGTAACCTTAACATCAAGGCTATACATCGTGTCTTCCACAATCCTCTCTAAGCTCTCCTGATTCTTAGTCAATTTGGCCAGACTCTTCTCAATCCTCAGGGTAGCTTCTAGCAAATTTGTGAGCTGATCTTGCTTGGTGTTGAGATTCACAATAGATGCATCTGGAGCGCTTGATGCTTTTGCTGCTTTAGCAGCCTTTGCCTTCTCAATCTTCTCCTCGGCCTCAATAGATGTAGGATGTGTAGCATCCATCACAACTTCATTGTCCTCAAATTCTGGCCTAAGAGGTAGATGCTCTCTGTCAAGTAGATATCTGCTAGTTCCAACCTTGGAATTGATCAACATCTGAATGTGTGGTGCATATCCACATGACCTCTTGATTGTATCTACTATGAAACTCATAACCTTGAACTTGTAGGAATGTCAAACAGGTGTAGCAAGTTGATGGAATATCCACGAATCATTCTCCCATCTCCAGACTTGGGCAACAATGTGTGCCTCAAGATGTAGTTGATAGTGCCCAAACCAGCAAGCAGATAGTAGATTGAACCAAACTCGTGAGTTCCAAGTGCTTTATCAGGGATGGGCTTGTACATGTGTGCCATAGTGTTGTGGTCCATTATGGGCTTCCCATAAACATCTATGTCATTCTCCACTTCTTCTGGAGCATTGATGAGCTCAGCCCACTCTGAGATAGATGACTGGTACCTGGTGCCCTCAGTCATCCACACTATCTTCCCATATGGATAGAAGTGTGCAGTAGAGTAAAACTGCATCACCATCTCATCATTCCATTTGGTGAGCTCTTGTCCAACAAAACCATCAACTCCATTCAACCTGAAGCACTCATGAACATGGGGGGAAGTAATCCTCATTGGCATCAATGTACTTCCAATCAACCCACTTCATATCACTCACTATAGGCTTCTTGTCAAGCAACACTGTCTCATAGAAGTCCTGCTATTCTCTAGTGTGGAAACAGTAATCAACGACAGTCCTAAAATATGACTATATGCTATGCTGGGAATGGTGATACAATTAAGCTATTGTCAGATAAATGGTGTTCTCATACAATATCACAGTCAATGCCTCAACTATTTTCTTATGCAAAGAAGACTGACACAACTCTTGGATTTGTAAGCAACATGGAGGATAGTGAATTTTATGAATTGTTCCACTTGCCTATGTCTTCTATTGCAGTACAACAGATTATCAATCTTAGAGAGCTGATCAACAACAGAGAGAACCAGCAACTATCAGATTCTTGGAAATTCTATTGGGGTGACACAAAGTACTCTAATAAGAGAATATACCTTGAACTAATGGGAAATCCTGTTGATGCTCCTAAACCTTATCAATGGATATGGAAATCATGCTCTTTACCCAAGCAAAAATTCTTCTTCTGGCTTCTGTTACAAGACAGATTAAACACTAGAGACCTACTCAACAGGAAGAATTTCTACATTGAGACTAGTAAGTGTGAATTATGTGATGATGAACCTAATGAACACCTAATGCACCTCTTTTTTAGCTTTGATTTCAGCCAAATCTTCTGGATGAACATTGGTTACCAATGGAACACTGATCATAACCGTATGGAAATGTTCTTGGAGGGAAGGAAGCAAGATACCCATGGCTGCTTTAAAGAATGTTTGATTGCTGGATGCTGGAGTCTCTGGAAACACAGAAATAGCATTATTTTTATCACAAGGTCAAGAACATGGCATATTGCATTGCCACTTTCAAGGAGCACTTCAGCATGATTATAAAGAAGGCAAAACCTAGATTGAAAGAGGGCATGCAAAGTTGGCTAGATCATTTGTAGACATCTTATTATCCTGTACTATATCCATCATGTATATCCATATGTAACTGTTCCGCTCTTATAAATGAAAATGAGAATCACAGTGGGGGTCTTCCCCACTGTTTTTGTCAAAAAAATCAACGACAGTCCTCCTCTTTGTGGCATATGGATCAGTCTTTCTCCACAATCTTTGTCCATTGTCCATCCTCAACTTCATGTTCTTAGCCACTAGATGATCATGATTATGGTACGAAATCTTGGGCTTTAATTTTCTGAGCACTTGGGGCTCATCATCTTCTTGAAATTCTCGCACTGGGGCCTTGTTCTTCTCAGCAGCTGATATGTTTCTGGTGGATCTCTTTGGAGCTGAAGACTTGGGTGCTTGAGCTGGAGCTTTGGGCTTGGGCTTGGAGGGAGCACCACCAGTCTTAATGGCATCTGCCATCAATTTCTGAGACTTGGCAGGCGGTGCTTCAGCTTGCTCTTCCTCCTCCTCATCTTCCTCATCAGCATCCCTCATCATGGATGGTCTTCCAATTACTCTTGCAGTGGTCTTCTTGAGTCTCTCCTTCCACTTTTTCTTTCCATCACCAGTTTCACCTTCCTCTCTTGGCTCAAGTGTGAACTCCATGGTATCATGTGCCGCAGTTGATTTTCTCACTTTGGACATGGAAGCTCTCTTGGCAGGAGCTTTCTTCTGAGGGCTAGTCTTGGTGGCAGCAGCTGCAACATACTCCTTCGTGAGCACTTTCTTCTTTGAGGTCACTTCTTCCTCAACTACAAAATATTCATCCTCACTATCAGAATTCCTTTTCTTTCTTTGTATGGTAGCAACTTTAGGCTAGTTGCTAGGGGTGCTTCTACTGCCATCATCATAGCTGCTTCTTGGACTAGTGCCCTGACTGAGGTTGACCTGCTCCTCTGACTTATTCTGACTGTCACTAGCTCCAGACATCTCTGCAAACTGACCCTGTGAATAGATGGATATGGGTAGAGAGGACGAGTATCACAAAAATGCAGCTGGTTTTTGCAAAAAAATGTTTCAAAAGCTTAGTTTTAGTTTTCTGCAGAAAGCATTTCGGAGCTACCGATATGATAATCTTGGTGATACCGAAGCACTAACAAAGTCTAAACATGCATCATTGGTTAGACCGAGTTGCAGTTAGGTGACTCCGACATGCTAGGGTTTTACTGAGAAATTTCCTTCGGTCTCACTGATTAGTACGCTTCGGTCAGACCGAGTTGTACTTAGTGCAATGGCCAGGGCCAATCGGTGTGACCGAAAACCTCATTTCGGCCTGTCCGAGATGAGCTCGATGGAAACCTAACTCTAGTCTAAAGGAATTTTAGTTGGACAAGATGATTACATACATGGAGAGAAACCAAGCAAAAACTTTGTGCATTGAATCGGATAAAGGAATTGGTGATGGCTCGCTACGGAGGCTATGATCGACAGGAATCCGTTGACGGCGGCGGAGACCTGCAGCGACGGCGCACATGCGAAGACGGCGATGATCCGGAGACCAAGGGGCGGTAGCAATGGGGTGTAGGCGCGAGGAGTTTGAAGAAGTTTCCAAACATTTGGTCCGCGGGATTATATACCCATGTGCTGTCGGTGGCACCTAATGAATCTAATCGGTGGCACCAAGATGCGAAACTGCAGGCAGTTACAGCAACTCGGTGAGACCGAGTGGATCTAATCGGTAGCACTGAGATAGAAAAACCTAGATTAGTCGATTGCATTCGGTATGACCAAGTTGGAATGGTTGATCAGGCTGAAATACATTAGAAGCTTTTAGTAGGGAGCCCTTGTCGGATCAGTGACTCCGAGTGCTCCTCACCCGAAGGGTCCGAAAAAGACTTGTTCAATTTTTTTGATAAAGCATGAATATATTTTAACACAAGAAAAGCATAGATAGCTAGAGAAGGTTCTTAGGCAGTCTTGTCCATCCATTTGGCAATAGAAACCAAACAATCAAATCCACAAATGGATGTCCTCGAATGGAGAAATTATGCAACCAACATGCTCACACAATTAAGATAGCAAGTGAAATATGTGACAAAGCATGCACAAAAACTCAAGCATCTATCAAGCAATTGGCGATGACTAGGTCAGTTATATATGAGTATATTGACTTAGGAGTCAAATGAGAACATTTGATCATAGGTCATACTCATCGTTTAAGCACAAGTGGGGGCACCATTTTTACATAAAGCATTGATGTGTTCACACCATTAGAGTTTCTTTAGTTCAATTCTTAGAGCAAAGCTCCCCCTAGATGTGATATCCCCCCTAAGAGGGATGAACTAACCTTGGGTTTTGTCAATGATGACTTCATGTAGATTGTGAAGATGTGGATGCTCAATGTTGATGTAGATCTTTTGGGGCAATCCATTGGAGTGTTGCACTGTCAATACCTACCTGGGTTAGTCCCACAAGGAACATACAAGGATATACATAGACATAGAGTGAATTACACATATGATGATGTCCATGAAATCATTAGGTTATCTTGTCCCTTGTCTTACCAACAAGAGGGTATGTGACTCCATGAACTAGTGCAAGATATGGAAGTTGATTGCACATGTCCTCGCCAAGTGAATATGAGTGAAGTATGTTGGCGGAGTCACCCTCAAGAACACCCTAGTTCTTCTTCTTTGGGATCCACATCAACTTGATGGGAATCCTTGGAGTTTTAGTCGTACTTGACGAAGTAGAACTTGACCTAGTCTTGGGAACCCACTTGACCATGGCCTTAGGAGCTTCTTCAGATGAGTCAATCTCTTCTTGAAGCTTGTCCTTACCTTTTAGCTTATGATCTTGTGGTGGAAGATCATCTTGAGCTTGTGTTTCCTTGAAAGAAGTGGGTCATCCTTCTCTTGTCTAGGAACAAACTTCGTCTTGGGGTATTGATCTTCTTCCCAGTCAACTCCATTTGCATTGAACTTTCGTTCAAAACCAACACCTTGATTCTTCCGGTGCCTTCCTTGCTTGCGTACAATTTCCTCAAATTGCTTACTTCCGATAAGGCTCTTGTAAACACATTTCTCTACAATTCCCTTCAACAAGCTATTTTCTTGCTCAAGTGTAACTTGGCTGAGAGAATCATTAGTGGAATCAAGAGAACTACTAGAAGCAACAATATTGGATTTAACATGGTTATTGTTACTACTAGAGGAAGAATCTTTCTTGTTCTTATTGCTAGATTTTACTTGTGGCATATAAGTAGACAAGAGGAGACATTTTGCAATATAAGAAGAACCGTTCTTTCGAATATCATCATTGATAGCTTTTAAGAACTCATGCTCTTGCTCTAAATTTAGCTTCTCGAAGTGTAGCTTCTCATGAGTCTTTAGGAGCTCTCTATGATCCTCTAGAGTTGTTTCATGCGCTAACTTAAGAGTGCTTAGTTCTTTAGTTAGACGCTCAATCTCCTTATCATTGTCATTCATTTCATCTTGATTAGCATGATTACTAGCAAGTTCATCATAGTTTTCATCACTAGTGTTGTCAACAAGTAAATCATCATCACCTAGCAAATCATCTTCATCACTATTGAAATTAACATACTCGGGGTGTGATACCTTAGGGCCTTTAGCCATGAAGCATCTTCCAATTCCTTCGTTTGGCGAGTCAAATATGTCGTAGGAGTTGGATGACACAAGTGCAAGACCGGCAACACCTTCATCTTGACTATAGTCGGAGTCGAAGTGATAGATTCTCTCGGAGTAGCTGTCTGAGTCGGAACCGGATATCCATTCACCAACGTGAGCTTGATGTCTTTGTCTTGTGTGGCTCTTTGATGACTTGTCCTTCTTGTCTGAATCCTTGCTTATACGAGGGGGTCTTCGTTCATAACGATCATCTCTACTCCTTCTCTCTCTTGGAGGTGATCCATCTCTTCTACTCCTCATTTTTGGTGAGTATTCTCTTTTCTTGTAGGGAGCTGTACACTCATTAGAGTAATGTCTGGGTCTTCCACAATTGTAGCAATTTCGATCACGACTAGAAGATCTTTTGTCATTGTAGGACCTTGACTTGGAGCTTCTCCCTTTGCTTCTATTCTTGTAGAACTTGTTGAAATTCTTCACCATTAAGCTCAATTCTTCATTGGAGAGTTGCTTCTCACTTGATGTTGTAGGAGCATCACTTGAAGCTTTGTAAGCACCACTTGACTTGTTGTGGAGCTCTTCCTTATCCTTGAGTGATGATACGTCTCCAACGTATCTATAATTTTTGATTGTTCAATGCTGTTATATTATCAATCTTGAATGTTTTATAATCATTTTATAGTCATTTTATACCATTTTTTGGTACTAACCTATTGACATAGTGCCAAGTGCCAGTTGCTGTTTTTCCATGTTTTTTACATTGCAGAAAATCAATACCAACCGAGTCCAAACACAAAGAAACTTTATGGAGATTTTTTTGGACCAGAAGGAACATAATGGGCCCTGGCTGCGCCTAGGGAATGCTCCGAGGAGAGCACAACCCACCGGACCACCTCTTTGCTCTACAAATACTCCAATATTCTAGAAACCCTAGGTGAGTCGACGAAATATTCATCCAGCCGTCGCCGAGTCCAGAACCACCAGATCCAATCTAGACACCATCTCGGATGGGGTTCACCACCTCCATTGGTGCCTCTCCGATGATGCGTGAGTAGTTCTTTGTAGAACTTAGGGTCCGTAGTTAGTAGCTAGATGGCTTCCTCTGTCTCTCTCTCTCTCTCTCTCTTGATTCTCAATACAATGGTCTCTTGGAGATCCATATGATGTAACTCTTTGCGGTGTGTTTGTTGGGATCGATGAACTTTGAGTTTATGATCAGATCTATCTTTTTATATCCATGAAAGTATTTGAGTTTCTTTGATATCGTTTATGCATGATTGCTTATAGCCTCGTATTTCTTCTCCGATATTTGGGTTTTGTTTGGACAACTTGATCTATTTATCTTGCAATGGGAAGAGGCGCTTTGTAGTGGGTTTGATCTTACGGTGCTTGATCCCAATGACAGAAGGGGAACCGACACGTATGTATCGTCGCTACTAAGGATAAAACGATGGGGGTCTATCTCTACATTGATAGACCTTGTCTACATCATGTCATCGTTCTTATTGCATTACTCCGTTTCTCCATGAACTTAATACACTAGATGCATGCTGGATAGCGGTCGATGTGTGGAGTAATAGTAGTAGATGCAGGCAGGAGTCGGTCTACTAATCTTGGAGTGATGCCTATGTAATGATCATTGCCTGGATATTGTCATGATTATTTGAAGTTCTATAAATTTCCCAACAGTAATTTGTTCACCCACCGTTTGCTATTTTTCTCGAGAGAAGCCACTAGTGAAACCTACGGCCCCCGGGTCTCGTTCTAATATATTTGCCTTTGCGATCTACTTTTCCTTTGCATTTATTTTCAGATCTACTAAACCAAAAATACAAAAATAGCTTGCTGCAATTTATTCTTATATATTTTATTTGGCATTTGATCTATCAATCTACTACAAATTTACCTCACGTCCGTTTGCCTATCTTGATCCGCCGTACCCCAGAAGGGATTGACAACCCCTTTAACACGTCGGGTTGCGAGAAGTTGTTATTTGTGTGCAGGTGTTGTTTACATTGTGTTGCTTGGTTCTCCTACTGGTTCGATAACCTTGGTTTCACATCTGAGGGAAATACCTACTGCTGTTGTGCTGCATCATCCCTTCCTCTTTGGGGAAATACAGACGTAGCTTCAAGCGACGTCAAAAGGAATTTCTGGCGTCGTTGATGGGGAGGATCTTCAACATATACTAGGTTCATGATCAAAAATCTCATCTCCTCGCAATTTACATTATTTGCCATTTGCCTCTCGTTTTCATCTCCCCCACTTCACAAAAATTTGCCGTTTTATTCGCCTTCTTTTTCATTTGCCTTTTTCTCGTCAAATCTCATGTTTGCTTGTGTTGCCATGTTCCTTCTATTTGCTTGCATCTTCATTTTCTAAAAATCTATTGATATGGATTGTCATCCACTTGCTAATCTTTTCAAGAGATCCAATTATAATGAACCAATTGCTAGGGAGTTGAGTGCACTAGATTATCTTTATGAAGTTTTGCTTGAGAATTGTGAATCTGGAAATTGTGATGAAGAAATTTATGAAGTGATTCATGGTAGCTCCTTGAACGAAAAGCATGATTCCAATAATTTTACTATAAATTCTATTAATGTCAACTGTTCTAATAATATGCACAATCCCAATCTTGGGGATGCTAATATTGCTATGTCCGCTACTTATTGCAATGATCATGATTGGGGTGATAATGATTCTTATGATCTTAAAAATTTATTTAAACCTCATGATGAATATGCTTGCGATAATATTAAAAGTGGGTTTGGAAGATAGTAAACTTTAGGTAAAAATAATCCTACATATTTGGAGAGTGTTCAATCTTATGAAATTTTTGATAAAAGTGGGCTTGGAGAGGTCATGACTTTATTTGATTATAATCCCACTATTTCGAAAGAGTGTCAACTTTGCAAGCATGTGGATCATGTAGAGAATATGTTATGAGATAGCTATATTGTTGAATTTGAATATGATCCTACATATAATTATCATGAGATAGGAAAATATGGTTGTAGAAATTTTCATGTTATTAAATTTCCTCTTGTTGTGTTGAGATTGTCAATGTTTTATTCCTCTCCTTTGCATATGATAGATGTTTCTTGTCTTGATAATTTGTTTTCCTATAAAATTCCTATGCATAGGAAGTATGTTAGACTTAAGTGTGTTTTTACATGTTTTGTGATGTTTTCTTTATGTTTCAATTATTATCTTTCATGCGAGCATCGTTGAAATCTCAAGCCTAGCTAAGGGTGTAAAACTATAGCGCTTGTTGGGAGGCAACCCGATGAATACAATTTATTTTTGCTTTTTTGCTTCCTGTTTTTGAGTATTTTCAAAATTATGCTACTATTATGATCGTGTTTTTTGTGTTTTAATTAGTGTTTGTGCCAAGTAAAGCCTTTATGATCTTCTTGGGTGATAGTTGTTTGATCTTGCTGAAAAAACAGAAACTTTTGTGCTCACGAAAATAATTCTCGGTTTTTACCAGAGAGCGATAAAATACCCACTCATTTTGAAGTAGATCAATATACAAATTTCGCAGGTCTTCTTAATTTTTCAGAATTTTTGGAGTTATATAAGTATTCGAAATAGTCAGATTTCTACAGACTGTTCTGTTTTGACAGATTCTGTTTTCTTTGCGTTGTGTGCTTATTTTGATGGCTCTACGGTTTTCTTTGATGAGTTTTTGCCATATAAAAGTTGGAATAAAGTAGATATAATGAAATAACAAAATATGAATTGGTTTGATACATAACTTATAGCAGTGGTTTATTTTCTTATACTAATTGATCTCACGAAGGTTTTGCTGAGTTTTGTGTGATTGAAGTTTTCAAGTTTTGGGTTATCTTACGATGGATGAATGGATAAGGAGTAGAAGAGCCTAAGCTTGGGGATGCCCCGACATACCAAGATATTATCCAAAAATGAGTGAGCAACTAAGCTTGCGGATGCCCCTGAGTGGCATCCCCTCTTTCTTCTAACGACCATCGGTATTTTACTCGAAGCTATATTTTTAATCGTCACATACTATGTGTTTTGCTTATAGCGTCTTGTATGATATGAGTCTTTGCTTGTTCTATTTTTTGTTTTAAGTCTTGATCCCTTGCTAGACACACCTATTTGAGAGAGCCAAAATTATGTCATGACTTGTTAGAATTGCTCTCTTTGCTTCACTAAAAAATTTATGAGCTATGGACTTGCTCTGGTGCTTCACTTATTTCTTTTTGAGAACGTTGTGCTTAGTATTTTTTAAGAAACCCTAGGCGAGTCAACGAAATATTCATCCAGCCGCCGCCGAGTCCAGAACCACCAGATCCAATCTAGATACCATCTCGGATGGGGTTCACCACCTCCATTGGTGCCTCTCCGATGATGCGTGATTATTTCTTTGTAGACCTTCGGGTCCGTAGTTAGTAGCTAGATGGCTTCCTCTCTCTCTTGATTCTCAATACAATGGTCTCTTGGAGATCCATATGATGTAATTCTTTTGCGGTGCGTTTGTTGGGATCGATGAACTTTGAGTTTATGATCAGATCTATCTTTTTATATCCATGAAAGTATTTGAGTTTCTTTGATATCGTTTATGCATGATTGCTTATAGCCTCGTATTTCTTCTCCGATATTTGGGTTTTGTTTGGACAACTTGATCTGTTTATCTTGCAATGGGAAGAGGTGCTTTGTAGTGGGTTCGATCTTACGGTGCTTGATCCCAGTGACAAAAGGGGAACCGACACGTATGTATCATTGCTACTAAGGATAAAACGATGGGGTCTATCTCTACATAGATAGATCTTGTCTACATCATGTCATCGTTCTTATTGCATTGCTCCGTTTCTCCATGAACTTAATACACTAGATGCATGCTGGATAGCGGTCGATGTGTGGAGTAATAGTAGTAGATGCAGGCAGGAGTCGGTCTACTAATCCTGGACGTGATGCCTATGTAATGATCATTGCCCTGATATCGTCATGATTACTTGAAGTTCTATCAATTGCCCAATAGTAATTTGTTCACCCACCTTTTCTACTTTTCTCGAGAGAAGCCACTAGTGAAACCAACGGCCCCTGGGTCTCTTTCTCATATATTTGCCTTTGTGATCTACTTTTCCGTTGCATTTATTTTTAGATCTACTAAACCATACAAAAATACCTTGCTGCAATTTATTTTATTTGGTGTTCGATCTATCAATCTACTACAAATTTACCTCACGTCTGTTTGCCCATCTTGTGGCGCCGTACCCTGGATGGGATTGACAACCCCTTTAACAGGTCGGGTTGCGAGAAGTTGTTATTTGTGTGCAGGTGCTGTTTATGCTATGTTGCTTGGTTCTCCTTCTGGTTCGATAACCTTAGTTTCACATCTGAGGGAAATACCTACTGCCGCTGTGATGCATCATCCCTTCCTCTTTGCGGAAATACCCACATAGCTTCAAGCGACATCAAGTGGCATCTCATGAGCAACAATTCTACCAATGACTTTCGTGGGCTTGAGATCTTTGTAGTTGGGCATGATTTGGATAAAGGTGCACACGGTATCATATTTTCCATCCAAGGCTCTTAGAATCGTCTTGATGATGAATTTGCCGGTCATCTCTTCACTTCCTAAGCCGGCAATCTCATTTGTGATGAGAGCAAGCCTAGAGTACATCTCGGCGACTCCTTCACCATCCTTCATCTTGAACTTGTCAAGCTGACTTTGAAGCACATCCAATTTGGATTCCTTGACGGACTCGGTACCTTCGTGCATATCAACCAAAGTATCCCAAATTTCCTTTGTATTCTCAAGGCGGCTGATTTTGTTGAATTCTTCGGGGCACGATCCAATATAGAGAATATCGCAAGCTTGAGCATTGTATTGCAACATCTTCATTTCTTGCGTTGACGCTTCACGATCCGATTCTTTTCCATCCTCGAAGTAATCACCTTGCAAGACAATAAAGACACTAGCCCAAACAGTGGGGTTATGACCAACAATATGCATCTTCATCTTATGCTTCCAACTAGCAAAATTTGTACCATCAAAGTAAGGAACTCTATGGTGGTAATTTCCCTTGCTAGACACCATACTCTCCTAGGTTGTGAAACCAAGGCTATGATCACCAAAGCTATGAGAATCAACGCAAATGGAGACCAAAGCTCTGATGCCACTTATATGATCGAAAGTATGTCTAGAGGGGGGGTGATTAGACTACTTGACCAAATAAAAATCTAATATTTTCCCAATTTTAATTGTAGGCGGATTTTAACAATTAGCATGAGTCAAGCAATCAACCTACACATGCAATTCTAAGGGTGTAGAAACGGAAAGTAAAACATTGCATATGAAGGTAAAGGGAAGGGTTTGGAGAGTGTAAACACAATGAAGAGACGTAGATTTTTGGCGTGGTTCCGATAGGTGGTGCTATTGTACATCCACGTTGATGGCGACTTCAACCCACGAACGGTAACAGTTGCGCGACTTGATGACCCACAAGTACAGGGGATCAATTGTAGCTCTTTTTGATAAGTAAGAGTGTTGAACCCAACGAGGAGCAGAAGGAAATGACAAGTGCTTTTCAGCAAGGTAATGTGTGCAAGTGCTAAAATTGTAAGTAACAGAGTTGTTTGATAGCAAGATATTTTGTAAGGAACAAGTAATGATAATAGTAACAAAAAGTGCAGCAAGGTAGCCCAATCCTTTTGAGGCAAAGGACAGGCCAAAATGGTCTCTTATAGTAAGCAAAGCGTTGTTAAGGGTACACAGGAATTTCATCTAGTCACTTTCATCATGTTGATTCGATTCGTATTCGCTACTTTGATAATTTGATATGTGTGTGGACCGGTGCTTAGGTGCTGTTCTTACTTGAACAAACCTCCTACTTATGATTAACCCCCTCGCAAGAATCCGCACCTATGAGAAATGTATTAAGGATAAATCCTAACCATAGCATTAAACCTTTGGATCCAATCGGCCCCTTACGGAATAGCGCATAAACTAGGGTTTAAGCTTCTGTCACTCTCGCAACCCATCATCAAATAAATACTCCATAATGCATTCCCTTAGGCCCAAATATGGTGAAGTGTCATGTAGTCGACATTCACATGACACCACTAAGGGAATCACAACATACATACTATAAAAATATCGAACACATATCAAGTTCACATGATTACTTGCAACATGATTTCTCCCGTGACCTCAAGAATAAAAGTAACTACTCACAAATGATAATCATGATCAAGATCAGAGGGGTATTAAATAGCATATTGGATCTGAACATATAATCTTCCACCAAATAAACCATATAGTAATCAACTACAAGATATAATCAACACTACTAGTCACCCACAAGCACCAACCTATAGTTCTGGTAACAAGATTGAACACAAGAGATGAACTAGGGTTTGAGATGAGATGGTGCTGTTGAAGATGTTGATGGAGATTGCCCTCCCCAAGATGGGAGAGTTGTTGGTGATGATGACGACGATGATTTCCCCCTCTAGGAGGGAAGTTCCCCCGGCAGAAGCGCTCTACTGGAGGGTAAAAGTGCTCCTGCCCAAGTTCCGCCTCGAGACGGCGACGCTCCGTCCCGAAAGTCTTCCCCTTATTTTTTCTAGCTCAAAATGACTTATATACCAGAATATGGGCACCGGAGGTGGGCCTGGGTGAGCACAACCCACCAGGGCGCACCTGGGCTCCCTGGTGGGCCCCCTCTAGTACTTATTGGCTCCAATATTCCCCATATTCTCCATAAAAAAATCTTCGTAAAGTTTCAGCTAATTTGGAGTTGTGCAGAGTAGGTAGCCTGACGTAGCTTTTCCAGGTCCAGATTTCCAGCTGCCGGAATTCTCCCTCTTTGTGTGTACCTTGCATATTATGAGAGAAAAGGCATTAGAATTACTCCAAAAAGCATTATTATGCATAAAAACATCAGAAATAATAGTAAGAAAACATGATGCAAAATGGACGTATCAACTCCCCCAAGCTCAGACCTCACTTGTCCTCAAGCGAAAACCAAAATCGAAAAACATGTCCACATGCTTAGAGAGAGAGGTGTCGATAAAAACAAAATACGGATATAGAAGCGTCATGTGAATTATTATAACGACAACGAACTTTGACATAAAACTTTTTTCATAGGACTTTTATCATAGACTTATGTTTATCTAATAATAAAGGACAGATACTTTCATAGTTCTCCATATGTCACCCATTTATATCTGCTGATTTTATGTTAACAATAAAACTTGATGGCCGAGATTTAAAAATAGATTTACACACAAGGAAGTCCCATACCGATTCTACGGTTCCAACTTCCTGTACCGCTCCTAATCTTTCTGCCTTCAGGTTGTGCCTGGCCTAGGCACGGAGTATCACCTCACCATCATCGTCCTGCTTTTCCACAGCTTGGAGGGTCTCAAGTTCTCCTTGACAATATGGTTTTCTGCTGCAAAACAAGATGAACTATGTTTCCACCCTTCAATCATATGTCACTAAGTCCGTTCTCAATTTGAATACTACGATCAGTCTACAAATCTCCTAGCCATAGAGCATGCGATGCCACCATGGCATGGGTGTCACGCCACCTCGTGCTCCCTTCTGGCTTGGTTCCAGGATTCCGGCAGCCTGGGCTCGCCGCCGTCGGGACCCAGCCACCACGACTCACTGTCAGCAGATCCGAGGACCTAGACCCGCATTATTTGACGCTGATGTGCTTCTGCTGCAAGGCCAAGAGGAGAAATGGATGATGTGGGAGCAGGAGGCAGATGGTTGTGGAACCGGCGAGCCGCGGACATGGCACGGGTTGCCGGCCCTGGGCACTGGTCGACGTTTGTGCAGGCCGATGGTTTAGGATCTATTGGCAGCTAGCATGGCACGGTTTGCCGGAGGTAGGCAGGGGAGCAGCGAGCTGCAAGCCAGCGATTGTTATTGCTTTGTACAGATTGCTCCGATTTTTATACAGGCGTGTGATCACCGATTCCTTCAATTTTGGGCTGCTACTGTTTATATACTGAATTTTCTTAGTGTTGCTTCGTGCCGTGAAAAGAAGAGGAAAAGAGAGAGGAAAAGAGAGAAAGTGGGAGAGATTGAGATGAATTTCTTTGTGGGTTGCATGTGTATTGCTGCTGCTGCCTTTTGTGCTGGTGCTTGGCTTTGTTGCATGCAACGAATTGAGTCAGTGAGGGGATCCTACCTACGAGCAGCCAACATGGAGTTGTGCTGGGTCACTGTGTTGGACGACTGACCGGAAGGCTGTAGCCGATGCCGTCGGGTGCTGGAGTCTCCCTAATCCTCCTCTCCATGGCCGCTGCCTCCCCTGTGACGTTGCCACATCATGGTCTGCATCGGCGCCCCGAAGGCCACGGCCTCCCCACGTGTTGTGGCCTCCCCCCTAGCTGCCATCGCTAGCTGTCTCCCTCTACATCGCCGCAGTAGGATTGTTCACAGTCAGGACATAAGCATATAAGAATACCGTAGACAATACAAAATCGAGGCCAATGCATGTCAGATTGTTGTCTTGTTTATTTTGGTTAAATTGACCTCATCGTGGTATTTATATTGAGAGGATACATTAGGAAACCATGAGAGTATGACAGTGTCACTGTGATAAATCGCGATCAAAAGCAGAAACAATGGAACTACTCTATTATATATGGAGGAAAAATGTAAAAGTAGTACAAACAAAGCACTATTGGCTGACTTAGGATCTCAAAGTGATATTGGCTGCTCGATCTCTATATGAGGGATCTGACAGTGATTTAAAACTTTTCTTCTGATACTATTGCTCTGCTGCAGATGACTACGTCTCAAAGTGGACTTTTTGAACATTTGTTAAAGGTTTGGGATTCAAGCCTAGTCCTGTTTCCAGAACTGTGACTGTTATTTCTTAGTGTGTTTAAATTTTCAGCACCCCTCTGGCTATTTTATAAGAAAAAATATTAGGTTATCAAGACTTTTGTTTCCCCCATCTTGTTGTCAGCATGCTCTTCACCTCTACCATATCACTACCAGTATATCTTAATGCTATCAAGCAGCGGGAGCTCAAGGACTCCCTCAAAGGCTGCTCTCCGGCTCTCCAAGCCAAAGTGCTCAAACTCAAAGTGATTGCCGCGGTCGTCAAGCCTCTGGGAATGAACTTTGTGTCCAAGCTAAGGGCCGCAGCGGCCATGCCATCTGCTCCGGTGTCACCGGGTGTCGATGATTAGTGCTCCTTCAGCCCTTTCTGCCCCCTGGGTGCCTGGGGCTCTTCCGTTGGGGCATTGTGTATCTCTATTCCTGCTAGCTTCCACCGTTGTTATTTGGTCGTCCATGTATGCCTTCCTGTATTATGTTTCCCCTGGTTATGTCGTGTTCCTTCCTATGTTCCCCTCTCCATTTGTGTCTTGTATGTCTGGTGCTTGCTTTGGTTATGGATAGTGCCGGCTGTAGCTGTCTTTCGTTTCTTTCTTGGAATGTTCAAGGCCTCGGTGAGAAGGACAAATGCTCGCTTGTCCATGGTGCCGTGACTGCCGCCAACCCCTCCGTTGCATGCATCCAAGAAACGAAACTCACCTTGCTCTCCTTGGGAAAATATCGATCGTTTCTCTCCCCCCGCCTCTCATCTCTTAAGCACCTGGACGCGGACGGCTCGCGTGGCGGGTTGGTCACTGCTTGGGACCCCGCAGTGCTCCATCTTGTCTCCTGTCACTTTGGCAGGTATGCACTCACCACCGTGCTGTCCTCCACCTCCTTCAATCCGGGCTTCTCGGTCATGAACATATACGCCTCATCTGACCATGCCTTCACGCAAGATTTTGTGGATGAGATGGTGGCTCTCTCGGATATGATCTCGGGGCCCTGGCTTGTGCTTGGCAACTTCAACCACATCAGGTATCCTGAGGAGAAAAACAATGAAAACTTCTGTGCGTCTCTTGCGTCGAGATTCAATGCCATGATCGATGCCCTCTCATGGGTTGAGCTCCCTCTCTCTGACCGCTTGTTCACTTGGACAAATCGTCGCACTCCGCCCACCCTGGCATGCCTCGACCGTGTGGTCTTTAACGCTGATTGGGACGTGGCTCTCCCCAACTCCACCCTCACCTCTCGCCCCCGCCTCACCTCTGATCACTTCCCACTTCTTGTCACTACCTCTACCCACATCCCCGCCACCCGTCAGTTCCGTTTTGAGAATAAATGGCTCCTAGACCCCTTTCCTTCCATCCACTTCCCCATCCCGGGCTCTCCCATGCAGGACCGTGGATGGTGCTAAAGACATCACTGCTAGGGTCAAATCCTTCCGTCGTGCTCCAAAGGTTTGGAAGGCAAATCACCGGTTTGTCCCTCGCCATGATAATAACTGCAAATTTCTTATTGATCTGTTTGACTTTTTTGAGGAATACTGTGTGCTTACAGTGGAGGAAGCTACCTTGCGGCTTGACGCCAGTGCCTCCTTGGCCTTCTCTGTTCGTCAGCAAGCAGCATTCTGGCGGCAACGGGGGAAGTTTCGCCGGGTGGGTGAGGGTGACGAGAACACCCGCTTCTTCCATGACCAGGCATCCCAGCGCTTCCGGTCAAACCAGATCAAAGCGCTGGATGTCGGCGGCACGATCGTCGTCGGTCATGTGGCCAAGGCGGAGGCCCTCCATGCCTTCTACACCACCCTTCTTGGTCGGGCTAGGGACCCCGTCTGGCGCTTCAACCTACAGGTGCTATACGAGGAGGGGGGGCACTGTTGACGGCGCCAAGCTTGTCGCCCCCTTCGAGATGCCTGAGATCAAGGTGGCGGTCGCCAGCCTCGACAGAACCAGCGCCCCGATGGCCTTGGTCCGGGCTTCTACCAGGCCGCCTGGGAGCTGGTCTCCGGCGACGTGATGCGGTTGATGGAGGGGTTCTATGACAACTTTGTGAACCTCTAATGTATCAACCGCGCACATGTTGTGCTGCTTCCCAAGGCCGAGGGGGTGCTTGCGCCCGGTGGTTTCTGACCCATCTCGCTCCAGAATTGTGATATCAAGATCCCGTGCAAGGTTCTGACCACGCGCCTTCAACAACAAATCTCGGATGTGGTGGATGTGGACCTGTCCGTGTTAATTAAGGGGCGGAGCATCTCCGAGAACTTTGTGTATGCAACAGAAATTGTCCAATGCTGCGAGACTCGACGGGTTCCCTCGTTGGTCCTGAAGCTGCACTTTGCCAAAGCCTTTGACTCCATCGACTAGAGAAGCCTTCGCCGGATTATGGAGGTGCGTGGCTTCCCGCCCCTCTGGTGTGACTGGATGGACTCGATCTTCCAGTCGTCCATGTCTGCGGTGGTCCTTAATGGCGTACCAGGGCAATGGATCAAATGCAAGAAAGGATTGCGGCAGGGGGACCCCCTCTCCCCCTACCTGTTCTTGCTCATCATGGATGTGCTCCAACAGATGATCAAGAGAGATGGTGGGATGCGTCACCCTCTGTTTGATGATGCGCCCCCGCTTGTCCTTCAGTACGCTGATGACACCATCATCATCATGCGTGCGGAGCTGGACGCGGTCCGGCGCCTCAAGGGCAACCTGGACGATTTCACGGCGGCGACGGGCTTGTTATCAACTTCCACAACAGCACCGCCGCGCCCGTTCATGTCCCCGAGGATGATCTTCGCGAGATGGTCCATGTGTTGGGCTGCCGCGTTGGGAGCTTCCCTCACATCTACCTCGGCCTGCCACTCTTCAACCGCAAGCTCTCCATGGACGACTTCCTCCCGCTCATTGCCAAAGCTGAGCGCTACCTCTCCGATTGGCGCACTCAGCTCCTGTCCTTCGGGGGCGCCTGGTGCTGCTCAGCATCGTGCTGGATGCTCTCCCCATGTATGCCATGTCTGCGATGGAGGTCCCGCCCTATGTCCTCCGGGCGATCGACGCCCTGCGCCGATCCTTCCTCTGGACTGCAACGGACAAGGCCTCGGGGGCCTAGTGTCTCGTGGCCTGGGATCACATCGTCCGTCCCAAGGGGGAGGGAGGGTTGGTGGTACGCACCCTCACGGTCCAGAACCGGTGCCTCCTGCTGAAGCTCCTTCACCATCTACACTCGCGCCAGGATGCGCCGTGGGCTCGCTGGGTTTGGGGGGAGCTGGGGCGCTCGCTGCTGACCTCAGCAGCGGCGGTGTCGCTCCCCGGACCACACTGGGCTTCCTTGGCTAAGCTTATGCATGTGTACAGGGCGGTCACCAGTGTCTCCGTCGCTGACAGGCGCACTAAAACGTTCTGGCTGGATTCTTGGTTGCCCGGCGGTGCCCTCTCCGTCCAGATGAGCTCCCTGTTCTCCCACACCACCATGCCTGCGGTCTCGGTGGCTCACGTCATTCAGCACGGGCTTGCTGGGGTCCTCGTCCCCCGCCTAAACCATGCGGGCACCTGGGAGTGCCAAGTGCTCCTCCCAATCGTCCGGGCGCTGGTCCTCACAGCAGAGCCGGATGTTCGGACCCTCTGCCTAGGCTGTGCCAAGGGTGCTGGGCTCTCCTCTGCTGGCCTCTACCAACTTTGCCATTTTGGTGGGGTGCTTGCGCCGTACGCCGACTTTGTCTGGAAGAACTACGCTCCAAGTCGAGTCTGCTTCTTCGCCTGGCTCTTGGTCTAGGCTCGGATCCAAACGAGAGACATTCTCCTGCGGAAGCACATTGTGGAGGAGGCTGGGGCTGGCTGCCCCATCTGTTCGGTGCACATGGAGACGGCGGAGCATCTCATCTTTGGCTGTCCCTTTGCTTAGCGCTTCTGGTCTATGGTGGGGGTCACCTCGGCGGTCTCTTCTATTGAGCTGTTGCACACTATGTCCCCCGCTAGCTCGGTGCCGACGCGGACGGGCTCGACCTTCCTCCTCCTTTGCCGTTGGCAACGTTGGAAGCACCGCAACGCGGTGGTCTTCCAGGGATTGCCCCCATCGCTCCCCCGACTACTGCACTTATGTAGGGAAGACGCCGTGCTTTGGCAGGTGCGTCTGCCTGTTGCTCTGAAGCAGGCGTCTGATGCGTGGCTGGACTGCCTGGCAAATCCTCGAGCTGCCTGATGCATGTAGCCTTGCTCCCTCCCCCCTCTTCGATCTTCCCCCATACAAAATGTACTTGTGCATGTTGTTTACTTGGGCATTTTGGCCCACATATATAAAAATTCAGGTGGGGAAAACTCTCCCCCCGGTGAAAATTGAAAAAAACTTTAGTGCGGAAATATCTACATACTTCCGAGCTATTAGTTTTGCGAGAAGATGATAGTATATAGCAGAACAAACCTGCTTACAAGCTAGCAAGCTGCTGGGTTGATTCCCTAGGAGATTAGCTAGCTATAGATACTCGCCGGATGGGAACCATATATACTAACCTAGCTGACTATCATGGTTACTAGTTAATCCTATTTGGTGTTTGCAGGAAGGTGATGATCTTTCAGGCCAACAACTTATGGCATGAGTTCACGTCTTCACGTACGCACACAGATGATCATCTAAAGGAGATGTTTATACATCAATTATTATGATAACTTATGTACTTATCGATCTGATTATTGATATACCACTATGAAGATTGCGTCAGTGCCACCCCACCAAACCGACCAGAGAAAAACCCTCACTCACTACACACTTCATTGGATATTACACAAAGTTCTAATACCAGGATATTAATGCGTTGTGTGACTCTATATGGTGCTAGTACATACTAACATACGTGTACTTCTTGCTTGCTTGAATGCCTAGATATTTCTTTAGCAATAGCTGGCTATAAAGTGTACATTTTGGACTGAGAGGGTTGGAGGAGATTATCGTTGATCAGTCATCTAACAATACAAACTATTAGTTCAACGATCAAAGGATCGAAGGCCAATGGTTGTTTTTGTACTAATAATTAATTAAAAGATTCAAGATTCAAATTTCTAATCTAAACATGAGTTTCAAGATTGAAACAATCTCGAGACTTGCATGTGGCCTAACCGGGGTGTCTTATTCCAGAGGTTCCTCAATCATGTGCCTCTTCTAGAGCGTTGGAGCTCCTGTTGCAACAAAATACAATTTTTTTACAGAAAATTAATTATAAAAGCATGTGTGTTTCGAACAATTCCATTTTTAATTCCTTGAATATGTTAATACTAATTTTTTAATCATTTTGGTATATTGCAGCGACAATGTTTACCTAATTTTTTAAGATAAACATTATTCTTCATACTTAATTTATTATTTTATTTTGGAGTGAACTATAATTTGTATCAGTCAATTATTTATTTTCTTCGTAATCTTTTCAATTCTACACATCTTGAGGATATTGTGGACAATTGTATTTACCTATCTCTTCATCTCATATACAAAGTAAGGAAACCATATATAGGGTGACATGTTGTAATAGAGGACATAGACCTATGTGTGTGGGATCGCGAGTCATATTTAGAAGCGTGTGATGTTTTTTCCTCCCGTTGCAACACACGGGCATATTTGCTAGTCATGAATAAGTAACAATTCATCACACTATCGAAGTATAAAGTATAAACTCTATTACAAACCAACAAACTATGTTCTCAGTCAACTTTGCAACTACAATTCATCATCTTTTCAGGAAGGGTCACGTATCGGAGCCTTTAGGCAAGTCCACATACTCAACCATCAGTTAGTCTTCTATGATTGCTAACAGTCATCACATACACATGAGAAAAATGTTTCAACCGGACACATAGAAATATAGGGGCTTATAGTTTCGCCTCCCAACGAATTCACCTCAAGGGTGATGTCAACAATAATAACTCATGCCACCCATATTCAACTGGACCTATGTGCCTAGATCTTTCCTCATCACAAGATGCTGGTCAAAGGAGAAAAATAAAAAGGAATAGAGAGAAATACTTTGACTCTTACATAAAAGTAAATACATAAAAGTAAAAGATAGGCCCTTCGTAGCGGGAAGCAAAGGTTTCCATGTGCTTATTTCTTTGTATGCTCAACCCCTAAGTGCAAAAGAATGTCACGTTGTATTGCCCCTTGTGATGGAACCTTTATTATGCAGTCTGTCGCTTTTATTCTTCACCATCACAAGTTCGTACAACACTCAATTTTCTTTTACACTAAGTGATCTCACACTTTTAGAAGCGATTTTTATTGCCTTATTTCACCGATGACAACTTACTTGAAGGATCTGACTCAATCCTTAGGTAGGTATGGTGGACACTTGAAAATAAGATTTGGGTTTAAGAGTTTTTGGATGCACAAGTAGTATATCTACTTAGAGTGGAATTTTTGGCTAGCAAAGATAGGGACAAGCACCTCATGTTGAAGGATCTATGACAATATAACTTCTATGTGAATATGAAGAAACATAAATCATTAAGTTGTCTTCCTTGTCCAACGTCAACAATTTTGGCATATAATATTTTGATGGGGGCTCACAATCACAAAAGATTTCCAGGATAGTATATTTATAAGTGAATCTTCTCTTCCCTTATTTAATCTTTCATGAGTTGCATCATTGACCAATGCTATGTTTGTCAATCTCTAATAAAATTTTCTACTTATACTTTTCCTTATGTGGTGTCATCACCTACCATAAGATTACCGTATGATCTTTCTCATTTATTTCCTTTCTTTTTATTCGAACATGAAAGTAAAGGAAGCAAATACTCAAACTAAAACTTTATTATATATCTCGCGCACGATTACAAGGATAGATCACTAAAGCAAACTCTCGAAAAGAAAGGATTGAACTAGACTTTTATTCATCTAAAGCAAAAGATAACTATAGATCATACTAAAATAAGTAAAGGCAAAAGATAGTGGGGTGATACGATATCGGGGCACCTCCCCCAAGCTTGGCGGAAGCCAAGGGGAGTGCCCATACTCGATACTTAGTTTTCTTTTGGTGATGAAGAAGGTGGTGGTGATGATGTAGAGATCTTGTCCTCGGGTTTCCATGGCAAAGGTCCACCGTCGTAATAGGAGGAGTGAGTCTCACGGGTCCTGCAACCGGCAGCCAAACTCATACCTTAAAACCTCGCCTCATATTCAAAGACTTGGTTTTGGAGATCATAGATCGGGCTTGGGAGGAAGTTGATTTGCTCATTGAGGGTGAAGACGATGTCCTTCATGGACTTGCCATCCACTTTGTGATCACGAGTAAGGTCCATTATCATGCGGTGATTTTCATTGAGTCCACGATCCACCATCCCCTTGCACCGGAAGACCACCGATCGTGGAATCAGCAGATTTGCCGTCTACCCTCTCTTTGTCGTCCGCTAGCAGACGGCAAAGGTATGCTTTGTCATAAGCCACCAGAAAGTGGACGACAAAGAGGCATCGGACGGCAAAGGTGGGCTTTTCCATCATCCAACTCTTTGCCATCCTCTAGCATACGGCAAAGAAGCTTTGCCGTTTGCTGGCAGACAGCAAAGATGGGGTTTGGCCCACTGTCTGTCAAACCCTAATAGGCCCCCTCTTTGCCGTCTGCCAGCAGACGGCAAAGCATTCTTTGCGATCCTCTAGCTGACGACAAACGAGAGGCGGATGACAAAGCTTCAAAATTCACTTAACGGCGTCGCGTCCAACCCGTCACTCTCTCTCTATCTCCTCTCCCCTTTCCTCCCTCTGCTACCCTGCACCGTCGTCCCCGCACCCTCACCGCATCATCGTCGCCGCACCCTCCCCGCGTCGTCGCTGCCCCCTCCCCGCCCCGTTGCCGCCCCCTCCCTGCCTCCCCACCCCCTCCCGAGCCTCCCTGCCGCCGCCTCCCCGCCGCAGCCACGGGTCGACCGCCCCGAGGAGCGCTGCCCGTCGCCGCCCCCATCCCGCCCCATCGCTGCACCGCCTTGCCGCCGCCCCATCGCCACCCCCTCCAGAGCCTCCTCGCCGCAGCCGCGGGTCGACCGCCCCCGAGGAGCGCCGCCCGTCGCCGCCTCCTCCCCGCACCGTCGCCACCCCGCCTCACCGCCGCCCCCTCCCCGACCCATCGCCGCCCCCACGGTGAGCCCCTGCCACCCCTCTCTTGTTTTATGTTTTTCTTTTCTGTTTAGTTTAGATTTTTCAGTTTAGTTAGTTTAGGTTCAATTGGTTTAGGTTATTTAGTTTAAGGGAATTAGTGTAGGTGTAATTAGTTTAGGTTATTTAGTTTAATTAGTTTAGGTTATTTAGTTTAATTAGTTTAGGTTTTTAGTTTAGGTTTAGGTTTAATTAGTTTAGGTTATTTAGTTTAATTAGTTTAGGTTTTTTAGTTAAGGTTTAGGATTAATTAGTTTAGGTTTTTTTAGTTTAGTTAGTTTAGGTTTAATTAGTTTAGGTTATTTAGTTTAATTAGTTTCCCCAAACCATGCTATTCTCCTAAAACTCCAAAAATACCTAGAACCCAAACATAGCCTTAGTTTAGTTTTTTTCTTCTGTTTTTTAAGAATAAAGAAGAAAGATGAAAAAAGAAGTAAAAGAAGAAGAGGAAGAACAAGATGATGAAAAAAAAGAACAATAAGTAGAAGAAGAAGAAGAAGAAGAAGAAGAAGAAGGAGAAGAAGGAGAAGATGATGAAAAAACAAAGTAGAAGAAGAAGATGAAAAAAAGAAGTAGGAAAAGTAGAAAAAGAGGGTCGCCGATGGTCGAGGGTCTCTGAGTGGTCGAGGGGTCGAGGATCGAGGGGAAAAGGAGTCGAGGGTCTAGGGGTCGAGGATCGAGGCCAAAAGGAGTCAAGGGTCTAGGGGTCGAGGATCGAGGAGTCGAGGGGTCGAGGGGTCGATGGTGGCCGAGGGGTCAAGGGGTCTAGGATTTGCCATCCCGACCACGACACCCCGCCCCCTGACCCCGGCGCCCCGAGACCCCGACACGGCACCCCCGACCATGACACCCCGAGACCCCAACATGGCACCCCGACCCCAACATAGCACCCCGATGCTATTATTCAATAGTTCATTATATTAGGTATTGAATTTTTTATTATGTTCATGATGATGATACACACTTAAATATTTTATTATATTTATGTTGTACTAATTTCGTTACTCTTTTTCATTGCAGGTGTTGACAAATAGTGGGCGCGGGTCGAGAACGCTCCGAGGCTCCTTCCTCGGCGCGTGCTGGGAGGGGTGTTATTATTCCATCCCAGCACCTTTGGAGAGCGTTCAATGATAGTATGCAGACACCGGCGGGCGCTTATTCTTTGGCCGGGAGAGGTCGGGGGAAGCTGAAGAGGGCTGCTAGAGGTGGACGTGGTGGCGGGAGAGGTAGGAAGGCTGTTGCGCCTTCCTCGCTGCCACTCGCAGCTGATTCTCCGGACCACCGTAGTGCTCCATCTCAGGTGGACCCATCTCGGACTCCGGTCCACGAGCCTCGGGCCGACGAGCCTCGGGATGACGAGCCTTCATCCCAGGAGACTCGGGTCCCAGAGCCTTCGTCCCAGGAGACTCGGGTCCCAGAGTTTTCATCCTAGGAGACTGGGGTCCCAGAGTCTTCGTCCCACGTGACTCCGGAGACTAGTGGCCATGCTAATGGCGAGGAGACCTGGTCTGACGATAGTTTTAGCGAGGGCGAGCTGGTTGAGCAAGGCAAGAAGGTCTACCAGCATGGTGGTACGAAGCTCCCGGCCATGCCGGTGACCCGCGATCAGAGGTGGTTGATTCAACCTAATGGGGAGAAGTAAGTGCATTTACTCTTTTTTAACCTTTGTCCTTCATGTTTCTTCCAATTAATATCTAATGTGCTGGCCTTGTCATACTGCAGGGGTTGGATACACGCCGATGGTGTCCACAGGCCCAACCAGGTCCTTGGTGTGCTTTCCCGGCACCACTTCTCGGGGTGGGTCACGTTGCCCGGTGAGGGTCAGGTTCCACAGCTAACACTGAGCTGGGACATGTCCTTGGCTACCCGGACCCTGCCAGAGGAGAGGGTCAACAGTGTCTTGTGCGAGACGGTAGCCGACATTGTGAGGCGGCGGTTTTGGGTATTTTCTCTTTTACATAATTAAAAATCAACAGTACCTAGTGATTGTACTAATCAGTGTTGTCTTGTTCGATTGCATACCTTCTCAAGGTGTACTGAGGAACACGAGGAGGAGGCGGCTAGGGTTCTCGAAGCCGAGTGCAAGCGCCTACTTCAGAACTTACGACATGAGGCTAGGGTGAAGGCTGTTCGAGACTACTAGGCTCGACTAACATTAGGAGGGCCAAGAAGAAGTGCCGCGGCAAGTATCTGAGTAAGGAGAAGTACATGAAGGTATATTTACCTATTCTTAAGGCCTTGTACTTAGTTACCTATTCGTAGGCGTAGTGCTAAAATTTCTCGTTGCCAAACTTAGGTGCCCCCTAGATGGTGTGCGGATATGATGGACTATTGGGAGGCGTTGGTGGATGAGTGGTGCTCTCCCCAATGGCGAGCCGAACACAACAAGTCTAGGGATAAGCGTGCCCAAATGCGAGGTGTGCCACACCATCAAGGGAGCTCCAACCTGTTTGAGTACGGGGATCACTGGGTATGTGGTTTGAGCCCTTAACGACTCATACAATTTCATTCTTCATGCTAGCTTGAGCCCTTAACTAATATGTTGTTCCTCTCTTTTAGGCGAAACACAACAAGAAGGACGTGACACCGTTGTTGACCTCTATGCCATGGCCCATACTGCCCCGTTCAACATGGCCAAGGCATTCTCTGAGTCTAACCTCGATCATCCAGAGAGCTTCACCAACATCTCCTCCCACAACAAGCTCGTGAGGTACAGAGACTTTGGGAAGGCGATGAAAGGGGATGACTTCAACCCGAGCCAGAGTGCTTTTGATCCAGAGCTCGTGATCCTATCTGGTGAAGGGAGGAAACAAGGCTCGGCAACCATTGGGGATGGACTGATACGGTGTCCGAGAACTCTCCGGAGATAAAGAAGCGCGAGACGAGCTCTCTTCCTGAGATGAGTCCTCGTCCACGGCCAATGGAGCTCACTATCGAGGCTAGGGCCTAGGAGCTTCTAGCAGAGGCAAACAGGCAGGCGGTGCAGAGGGAGAAGGACTTGAGGGAGAGGACGACTACGATGCTGGAGGAGGAGAGGAACCAGAACAACGCGGGTCACCGGGCCCTATACGAGCTCCTCGTGGTAAGTTTCTCCTGCATATTAGCCAAATCATGCATGTAATGTTCGTTTCATTACTAACTAATATGACTGACTCATGGAAACAAAATGTGCAGTCCGTGTGCGAGAAAAATGGTGAGACCCCACCGCCGGTGCCCCAGATTGGTATAGCGGACATGTTAAGTTTCATTAGTTACTAGTATTCACATTTCAGTTGCATCATGCTAATGAGACATTGCAAATGTTCTTTGGTGCAGCATGCCTCCCGACAAGCATCGACCGATCCTTCTCCATCTCGCAATTGCGCAACCCCGACCGGTCCTTCTCCATCTGGCACTAGCGCACACCCAACCGGTCCTTCACCTGCGTGATGATGGTAAGTTTTCCCAAGTGACATCATAACCTTACTTAGCTCCAAACTGACATACTTTACCTAGGATAGCTATAAGATGACCTATGCTTAGCATTTTTCCTCCTAAATGACTTAATATGCTTAGTTAGCTAAAAACAGCCATAACTACTAAGAATAACTCAATAATGATCTATCCTTAGCTTACCTAGTTCATTTATGACATAATTAGCTTACTTAGGTAAAAATGGCATAATAACCTTGGTTTAGCTCCAAAATGACCTATACTAAGCTTATTTTCCTCAAAAATGACATAATAACCTTACTTAGGTCCAATAAGACATATTTTACCTAGGATAGTGATGGCAGCTAGAACTACGTCGGTATTTCCTCGGAGAGGGAGGGATGATGTAGCACAACAACGGTAGAGTATTTCCCTCGGTTATGAAACCAAGGTATCATACCAGTAGGAGAACCAAGCAACCCAACGTAAATAGCCCCTGAACACAAAAAACAACACCTCGCAACCTGACGAGTTAAAGGGGTTGTCAATCCCTTTCGGGTAACGGCGCAAAAAAATGGCGTGTGATAATCCCCAAGTGCAGGGAATCATCGTAGCAATTTGAAAAGGTGGAAGTGATAAGTATGGAGTGCCAAACCCACAAGGAGCTAAAGGTAAGATCAATATTCTCTCAAGCCCTATGTGCCATTAATATGACTCTACGTACACCGAACGTTTGCTTCCAACTAGAAATGAGAAATAAAACTATGTTGTGGGTATGAAATGGATAACTTTGTATTATACCGGAGAGCTAAATATAAAATTAGGTGTTGTTATCATAAATTTAGAATATATTACTAAATATTATAAATAGCGAGTGTGGAATAATGGTGGATCGGTGTGCGGAATTTTCCTAGGTAATTGTTAACAAGACTGGTAATCACTATTAAAGTTTCATATGAGGGAGAGGCATAAGCTAACATACTTTATCTTATTGGATCATATGCACTTATGATTGGAACTCTAGCAAGCATCCGCAACTACTAAAGATCATTAAGGTAAAACCCAACCATAGCATTAAAGTATCAAGTCCTCTTTATTCCCATACGCCATGTCCCGCTTATCCATGTTTGTGTTTCAGTCACTCACGCAACATAGACAATAAGCAAACCATGGACATATTGCAACACCCTACAGCGGGAATCGCTCACGCTTGCGCGACATGGAGGGCAGCATAGGACAACACCAAAGTAAAACATACAAGTCATACCAATCTAGATCATCAATCAACCCAAAGACAAAGGATATCTAATCAAAACATCATAGGATGGCAACACATCATTGGATCATAATATGTGGCATAAAGCACCATGTTCAAGTAGGGATTACAGCAAGGTGCGGGAGAGTGGACGGCGTAAAAGAGATGAGGATGGTGATGTTGATGAAGACAATCACCGCGGCGATGATTCCCCTCCCGATGGCACTCCGGTGCCACCAAGAGAGAGGAGGAGAGGTTCTCCCCCTTGTGATTCCTCCTCTATGGCCTCCCCCTAGATGGGGAGAGGTTCTCCCTCTGGTCCTTGGCCTTCATGGTGATGATGGCCCCTCCGGAATCCTCCTCCATGCCCTCCGGTGATGATGGCCCCCTCCGGCAGGGTGCCAGAGAGGGCCTAGATTGATTGCTCGTGACTACAGAGGCTTGCGGCGGCGGAACTTCTGATCTAGGTTAATTTTCGGAGGATTCTGTATTTATAGGAGAAGTTGGCGTTGATTTCACGTTAGGGGGGCTCGGGGAGTCCATGAGGCAGGGGGCGCGCCTCAGGGGGGTGGGCGCCCCCCCACCCTCATGGGGCCTCCGTGTCACAGCCCTAGAATTGTTTGCAATAGTTGCATAAGAGAGCATCCATGCATCATGTCTAATTTCTGAAAGTTGAATTGAGGTTTGTTGAAACCCTCAGAAATCAGTTCAAAAATAACCAACTTTAAAAATCTTCTCAAATGAGTCCAATAAAATGTTCTTGTTATTCCATAGAATTATTGGCAAGAGCTAAAATTCAAACCAATATTTTTATGAGCTCAGAAACATTTGTTTTGGCCATTTGAATTAATCCAATAATTATTTGCTTTGGATTTATATTTAATATATATTAAATATAACTTCAATAATTCTGGAAGTTTGTGAGTGGCTTTATATATATTTTAGCAAGCCATATAATAACCTACAGAATTTATGAAAATGATTTAGTGGATAAAACTAAATCAAAACAGAGAGGAAATAAAATAGAAAACAGTAATTAAAATAGAAAACAGAGAAGGAGGGAGTACCTGGGCCTTACCTGGCAGAAGAGGCCCAGCCCTCCAGGGGCTGAGTGGTCTTCTGTCCTCCTGCCAGGAGGACAGACAGGTGCGTGGCGAGCGCGCTGACGACGCCTTGCCACCTCCTGCTTCAGCCGCACGACCCCGGCCCTCCAGACGTGCCACGGAGATGCCCAGCGCTCCCTCTCGCTTCCCCTCCTCTCCCTGGACCTCACTCCCCTCTCTGCTATTTCTCTCTTTCTCGCGACCGAGCGGAGCTCGTCGCCGCCGACGTGCACCACCGCGGCCACCGACCTCCCCACGCCCATCCGGATATGCCACGAGCTCCACCTCGACCCCCGCATCCTCTGCATCAAGCCACGAGCCGTCAGGAGCTCTGTGACGACGTGCCCGACCCCTTCTTCCTCCTTGGGTCGCCGGAGATCCCCTTCGCCGCCCGCTTGCTTCGACGCTTCCCCGAGCCATCCGACACCGCCAAACGACGCGCTGTGAGCCCCGCCCCCTTTCCCCCCTATTCTCCCTCGCTCGTTCGTCCCCTAGCCATAATTGCCACCGCACCCATGAGCTTCCCGCCGCCATCCATGTCGCCGCCGAGCCTAGAGCTTGATTCACCCGAAGCCGAGCACGTTTGCGTGCTCAGCAGCCCCCCAGGAAGCGAACGTCACCACCCAAGCCTCCCGCCGTGCACCCTAGCCTCGTCCCGCTAGAGCCCGTGGCTCCGGCCGCCGCCAAGCTCCCCACCGACAGTGTTACCAGCCACCTTGCGACCAACAGCCTATGCGGTTGGATGCGGCGCACCTTCAGCTACCTGTAGATGCAAACTACGCGCAAAACCGAGCCCCGTAGCAGGTTTCCGGCGAACTTCCGCCGCCAATCTGGTCGTTGCCGGCCTAAGTCCGACGAAGATGACGTGGTGACGTTATTAGCGGCTAATCCCCCAATTAGCAGCCTAGCAGACACTGACAGCTGGCCCCACCACAGGGTCAAACCCCAGTCAGCGCTGGATTTGACTGTGGGTTAGTCCCTGTGTCAATGACACGCAGGTCCCACCAGTCAGGTTTGAGCATGGTCAATTCGGCTGACCTGCTGATGCAGTAGTGACACAATCCTGATGTCATTAATGATTTTTTGGATTTAAATAATCCAGAAAATTACAGAAAATTAGCAAAACTTCTAAAAATCATAGAAAATCAACCGTAACTCCAAATGAAATAAATTATATATGAAAAATTATCAGAAAAATCAAATCTATCCATTTGTACCATTTTCATGCAAGTTAGAACAACTTAAGGCCACTGTTTAGGACAAATCAAATGAATGGTATTTAAATAACCACATGTGGAGTTTGAATTTGAACTTTGGGTTCAAACCAACTTCATTTAATTGTGTTGCTTGTTGCATTAGCTCAATCAACAACATATTGCCATGTCATATCATGCATCATGTTGTGCATTGCATTGATTGTGTTCCTTCTCTATTGCCGGTGGTTGTCCCCTTTCGATAGACGTTGTACCGACGTTGTGATCGTTGACACTGATGAAGACCCAATGATATCTTCAGAAGTGCCCGGCAAGAAAAACCCCCTTGTTCATTCCGATACAATCCCATTCTCTCGCTCCTGCTCTCTTTTACTGCATTAGGACAACAACGATTCAACTGTTACGTGTTGCGGTAGTGGAACCCTTTTCCTCTGCATGACCTGTCATTGCCACAGTAAATAGATGAAACCCACTAGCATGAGTAGGAGTTGTTTGAGCCCTGATGTGCCTACTCAATCATGCTTGTTTGTCATGCTTGCTACTGCTTAGAGTTGAGTCAGGTCTGATTCATCGGGGATGAATTGGAATGGTGATGAACATGTTCTACTGTGTGTGAGCTAAGTGTGTGAACACAATTTGGTAAAGGTAGCAGTGAGAGGCCATGTAGGAGTACACGGTGGGTTGTCTCATTGAAACCGTCCTTAGGAACTGAGTTCTGTGTCTGTGAATATGTGGACTCGTGTGCGCCACCTCAAAAGAGTTGCTTGCAGTCGTAGTTCAGGTTAGCCACTGAGTCAAAGCTGGCTTGCTGCAGTTAAACTCCACTACCCCTTTGTTGATACCGATGCATATGTAGTTAGTTCTGATGTAAGTCTTGCTGGGTACATTTGTACTCACGTTTGCTTAATTTATGTTTTGTAGAGAGACTTCAGTCTCGCTAGTAGTTCCGCGTGGACTTCGACGTTTAGCTTGATACCTCAGCTACGATCTTGTGCCCTCGGCAGGATCTGGTAGATAGTCAGGCTTCTTAGCCTTTTTCATTTGTAGATGACTGTACTCAGACATGTTAAGCTTCTGCATGTGCTTTGATTTGTATGCTATGATTGTTGGGTCATGAGACCCATGTTTGTAATATCTCACTCCTCGGAGCCTAATGAATAAATACTTGAGTCGTAGAGTTATGTTCTGATGCCATGTTGTATTTACACACATCGAGCATATTGTGTGTATGATTGAAATGCTTGGTATGTGTGGGATCCGACAATCTAGTTGTTTATCCTTGGCAGCCTCTCTTATGTGGAAATGTAGTCTAGTGCTTCCATGAGCCATAGTAGTCCGCTACAGCCCGGTTCACTGGAGTCCTGTTAGCCCAGCACTACTGCTCAGGACACTTGACTGGCCGGCATGTGTTTCACTTCGTTCCTGTGTCTGTTCCTTCGGGGAAATGTCACGCAGTGACATCCGGAGTCCTGCCTAGCCTGCTACAGCCTGGGTTCCTGGAGTCCTGTTAGCCCAGTGCTACAGCCCGGATTCACACGCTGCTGACCAACATGCTCGATGTGATTCATGTATGCCTGTCCCCATAGGTTAGTGCCGCTTTGGGTTCATGACTAGCCATGTCGGCCCGGGTTCTTTGTCATATGGATGCTAGCGACACTACCATATACGTGAGCCAAAAGGCGCAAACGGTCCCGGGCCATGGTAAGGCGACACCCGTGGGAATACCGTGCGTGAGGCCGCAAAGTGATATGAGGTGTTACCGGCTAGATCGATGTGACTTGGAATCGGGGTCCTGGCAGCGTTGGTATCAGAGCCTGACTTCCTGTAGGATTACCAAGCCAAACTTGTCGAAGTTGATTCTAGAAATGCTTTAGTTATATAAGGGAATTGATTGTGGAAGGGAACATAAGGCTCTTTTTACTCCTTTACCTTATGCCCTTCTGATCGGAGTCACCCTCTTCTCTTCTATGGGGATTAAGACTAGGCTTCTCATCTTTCTATCAGGATCACGTGTTACTAATCCGTAGACTTATAGATTGATGGATTCAAGTCTCAGTTTAGTTTCTATTACTTCCGTATCTTCATAGCTGAATCAGAACCTTGATATGATGTTGTTGAGTGGTATTGCAAACTATTGTGGATGTCTCAAATCTTTTTATGAGCATTTATAGCCGTTATGCTGTCCGAGTCATCCCAGGTCTCTAACTAGTCTGATGCATTTGCAAATCCCTTCTTCCCATTTCCGATGTTCTTTTGGGCCAGATTAAGCACACTAACAGTCTGTTGAGGTACTCTACTACCTCGACATATATGTTGGAGCTATTATTATGACCCTAGGTGTTTTAGGGAGTCACCTAGTAATCTAGCCATGTTTTGTGTTCCCAGTGTGATGATTCTGGCCACCATTCTCGAAAGCATCCCGTGATGGCATTTAGTAGTAGGTATTCTATTTCTAGGTTCTTGAGCCCAAGATTTACTCTACTTACCTCGTGTTGATAGTGTTTGCTCGTTCCTTTAGGTTATTAGTAACCTTTGCATTAGTCCTCGAGGTCCGTGGTATTTCCTTCTTCCAAATACTATGAACCACTTATGGCAGAAGTTTGTTGGATCAAAAGATCACAATAAGAGTGCTCTCGATGAGTTCTTCGTTCTACATTGTGACTCTGCCAGTTCTACCTTCCTGCATGGGTTATCTGGAAGAATCCTGTTGAACTTGGTTCGACATATTAATCTATGCATCCACAACTCAGAAAGATATACGTCCTCTTGAGTTGTCCCTCTTCATTTGTATTCCGACCATCGTCTATCAATTGATAGTCAGGAGTAATTGTGCATCTGTGTCTATCAATGCTTATTATTCTTGTGGTCCGTCAAGCCATTCTATTCCAGAATGACTAGGAGAAACAAGCTCTAGTACCTCATCCATTTCTAAGATTGGGACAAAGCAGTTGTATTCCGCAGATCAAATGCAATCAAGCTTTTGATTCTGGTCTACCCTGAAGTATTACCCACTTTATGTCAAGAATATCATGAGAATTGCACCATCTCTTATGAATTCTTGATGCAGTGATACTTCTTGCCATCATTTTTCATTCCTCGGTCCCGTGTTGTCGCAACCGGAATGCCGGCAAGTGAACTATGATGTGTGAAATAAATACTCCTAGCAACTCTGCTGTTTGGTAGTTAATGGACATTAATACCATTCTTAGTGTGCTGATTATGGAATCATCACCATAAGGTTGATCGTGCTACCTAGTCCTTATTTCTGGTGCACTCTTCGATCAATGAGTTAGGATTATTCAACCCCTTTCTTATTTGATCATATCATCTTGCCTCGAAAGCAAGATTGTTCTCGAGCATAGTAACATATCGGTGGTTCGTGATGTTTCAAATATCTTCTCGGAAGTATTACCAGGTTGACACCTGACCGCTATGTTGAGTTCGTGATCAAGTTGGTTTCTGATAAACCACCCCTTCTCCAAGAATCTGTGTTGGGTACCCCTGAGCTAGTTGGTTAAGCTAAACAACAACTTGGAGAGTTGGAAGATACAAGGCTTTGCCGAATTTGGTTCTTTCTGAAGGAATATCTTTGTGTTTGTGTGTGTTGAAGAAAGATGATATCTTCACCAACTGGTCCTCGCGATCAGTTGTTGGATCTATTGTCTTGTCAAAACTTTGACTTGAGTATTGGCTATCGTCAAGTCAAATCAGAACCAATGATGTTCGTAATGTTGTCTTACTCGTGGTTGATCCCTCGAGAATACACCATTACATCTTTTGGTCTGACCAATGCTATCACCGTGTTCACATGATGGTGGAAGTCCAGTGATGTGGAAATTCTGATGAGTTGTTGTTGAGCCCATCAATAGCATTTTTTCTCCCCCATGATTCATGTTGAACATCAACCTAGTGTTGAAAACTTGTAAGCAATGCCTTCGTGTCCCGTTCATGAAGCATATGTTGGTGTAAGAAGTGACTTCCTCTAATTCATGTGTGTTGATGTAAGTTGTCACTGTGAGTTCGTGAAAGCTTGTTTCTGTTCCTCTGGAATCATCCCAAGTCAACCATGCATGTGCGAAGTATTCTATGGTCTGATAGACTGATCATCTTCATTCCATACGTATCCCTAGCACACCAAGCCACTGATTGACTTGTTCAGGGAGAAGAAGTTCTCCATAAGAGCTAATCATATAACTTATGCAAGGACTTCGATATCCTTGATGATGGTTCCCAACCAGGACTCGGTAGTGTTTCATTGTAAGACCACCATGTGGTCATGCTTGTTTGGGACAGCGTGTTCACATGTGTTTAGCAGAACCAGCTCATGTTTTGGAGCTTACTACCATAGTCCATTTCCTGAGCATCTCGCAATGTCATCTCATCGATTTGTGTTGCAAACTTTCATTTCTTTCTAGACTCAATGAGTCTGTAATATCCTGACACCAACCAGATCTGAATATCAGGCAGATGTGATGATTGGGACGTTTTCCCAAGAGCTATAATATTGGTCTCTCTGTAACCTGGTAAAGTGGATGTCGTAGCCAACACACCCAGCCGGAAGACCTATTATTGTAGTATCTTGATTGAGTAAGTTGGCCACCTCCCCCTAAGGATTACGTAGGATTTACTCCAGTAGTTATTCTTTATGGATTCCTGAGCTCCCGAAGTCTGACCTGCTACTTGATGTTCTAGATACCAAACCATTTCAATGAATGGGTTAGGCTAGCACATCAAGGAGAACATTAGAAGCGGAGCACTAAATGTCTCTCGGTCGATCATCCAGATTTTGATCCCTTGGCCTTGCTAAGGTGAAATCTGAGAAAGTGTTATCTTTCTTTGCATCTACATCTTCCACCATTATTCATCATGGTAGCATGTTGTGTTGCCAGGATCCTTGACACGGATATTGGTAAAACCTTGATGAATACGGAAATGCTCAAGTTCTTGAGAGCACGCATAAGCACTAGGATTTATCGTTGGCATTAACTGGGATCTGTTCTCGGTTTCTTCGATTATGCAATAACCTTTCAAACAGAGGAATCTCTCTCTACTGTTGGGTTTCTCCCCAGTTACTAGAATCATTCCCAGCATTTGCATTTTGTTCCCAGCTTGCACCGCCATTGTGTCATCCTACTACGGACTACCCTTCTCAATAATTACTGATCAGGATCATCTTCAAAGTGGTCCTACCACGGGTTCCATCCATTTCCGATGATAAGCAAATCATCCATCGCGTTTTTTTCAACAAGGTAGTCCACATCATCCATCCTAGTCCGAGTATGCCATTTCTTCGAGCTATTTCAAATGATCAATTGTAAATTCCCTTAAGCTGGTATGAAGAGTTTTAATGATTTATGGATTAAAAGTAATTCTTTTTGCCACTTAAGGGAACCGTTCAATGAGTCACCTTCTCCGAGGTGCCCTGTTATGGGTTCATGACAATTATCTCCTTGCAACTTTGAAACCTTGCACCACCTTACTCAAGCGTGGAATTCCTACCTACCAACTTGAATCCTCGTCTTTCCATCACCCTGATGTGAACTTTGTGTCTCAATTGGGAGAGATGTTCTATCTCACTCCATGAGTTGATTCCTGAGTTGTTCGATCCTTCGAGAAGATTGATCCTTCTAGAGTTTCCCTTCTCTCATTGTCCATGTGGTTGGAGTTCTCAGAGCAAGACATCGAGACAAAGATGGTGATCGAATCAACGTTCTTATGAGTGCAACTTGGATTGTGAAGATTGGGTTTAAAGTTTGCGTCCCCCTTCATCTTACCCTACGCTTGAAATCTCGGGACGAGGATTCTTGTGTTTAGGGGGTGAGTGTCACAGCCCTAGAATTGTTTGCAATTAGTTGCATAAGAGATTATCCATGCCATCATGGCTAATTTCTGAAAGTTGAATTGAGTTTGTTGAAAACCCTCAGAATCAGTTTTCAAAAACTAACCAACTTTTTAAAAAATCTCTCAAATGTATAAAATGTTCTTGTTATTCCATAGAATTATTGGCAAGAGCTAAAATTCAAACCAATATTTTTATGAGCTCAGAAACATTTATTTTGGCCATTTGAATTAATCCAATAATTATTTTCTTTGGATTTATATTTAATATATATTAAATATAACTTCAATAATTCTGGAAGTTTGTGAGTGGCTTTATATATATTTTTTAGCAAGCCATATAATAACCTACAGAATTTATGAAAATGATTTAGTGGATAATACTAAATCAAAATAGAGAGGAAATAAAATAGAAAACAGTAATTAAAATAGAAAACAGAGAAGGAGGGAGTACCTGGGCCTTACCTGGCAGAAGAGGCCCAGCCCACCAGGGGCTGAGTGGTCTTCTTCCTCCTGCTAGGAGGACAGAAAGGTGCGTGGCGAGCGCGCCGACGACGCCTTGCCACCTCCTGCTTCAGCCGCACGACCCCGGCCCTCCAAAAGTGCCACGGAGACGCCCAGAGCTCCCTCTCGCTTCCCCTCCTCTCCCTGGACCTCACTCCCCTCTCTGCTCTCTCTCTTTCTCGCGACCGAGCGGAGCTCGTCGCCGCCGACGTGCACCACCACGGCCACCGACCTCCCCACGCCCATCCGGATATGCCACGAGCTCCACCTCGACCCCTGCATCCTCTGCACCAAGCCATGAGCCGCCAGGAGCTCCGTGACGACGTCCCCGACCCCTTCTTCCTCCTCGGATCGCTGGAGATCCCCTTCACCACCCGCTTGCTCCAACGCTTCCCCGAGCCATCCGACACCGCCAAACGACGCGTTGTGAGCCCCGCCACCTTCCCCCCTGTTCTCCCTCGCTCGTTTGTCCCGTAGCCGTACTTGCCACCGCACCCGTGAGCGTCCCGCCGCCATCCATGTCGCCGCTGAGCCTAGAGCTCGATTCACCCGAAGCTGAGCATGTCTGCGTGCTCAGCAGCCCCCCAGGAAGCGAACGCCACCACCCAAGCCTCCCACCGTGCACCCTAGCCTCGTCGCGCTCGAGCCCGTGGCTCCGGCCGCTGCCAAGCTTCCCGTCGACGGTGTTACCAGCCACCCCGTGACCAACGGCCTACGCGGTTGGATGTGGCGCACCTTCAGCTACCCGTAGATGCAAACTACGCGCAAAACTGAGCCCCGTAGCAGGTTTCCGGCAAACTTCCGCCGCCGATCTAGTCGTCGCCGGCCTAAGTCCGACGAAGATGACGTGGCGACGTTATTAGCGGCTAATCCCCCAATTAGTAGCCTAGCAGAGAGTGATAGCGGGCCCCACCACAGGGCCAAACCCCAATCAGCGCTGGATTTGACCGTGGGTTAGTCCCTGTGTCAATGACATGCGGATCCCACCAGTCAGGTTTGACCCTGGTCAATTCGGCTGACCTGCTGACGCAGTAGTGACACAATCCTGATGTCATTAATGATTTTCTGGATTTAAATAATCCAGAAAATTCCAGAAAATTAGCAAAACTTCTAAAAATCATAGAAAATCAACCGTAACGCCAAATGAAATAAATTATATATGAAAAATTATCAGAAAAATCCAATCTGTCCATCCGTACCATTTTCATGCATGCTAGAACAACTTAAGGCCACTGTTTAGGACAAATCAAATGAATGGTATTTAAATAACCACACGTGGAGTTTGAATTTGAACTTTGGGTTCAAACCAACTTCATTTAATTGTGCTGCTAGTTGCATTAGCTCAATCAACAACATATTGCCATGTCATTATCATGCATCATGTTGTGCATTGCATTGATTGTGTTCCTTCTCTGTTGCCGGTGGTTGTCCCCTTTCGATAGACATTGTACCGATGCTGTGATCGCTGACACTAATGAAGACCCAATGATATCTTCAAAAGTGCCTGGCAAGCAAAACCTCCTTGTTCATTCCGATACAATCCCACTCTCTCGCTCCTGCTCTCTTTTACTGCATTAGGACAACAACGATTCAACTGTTACATGCTGCGGTGGTGGAACCTTTTTCCTCTGCATGACCTGTCATTGCCACACTAAATAGATGAAACCCACTAGCATGAGTAGGAGTTGTTTGAGCCCTGATGTGCCTACTCATTCATGCTTGTTTGTCATGCCTGCTACTGCTTAGAGTTGAGTCAGGTCTGATTCATCAGGGATGAATTGGAATGGTGATGAACATGTCCTACTGTGTGTGAGCTAAGTGTGTGAACACGATTTGGTAAAGGTAGCGGTGAGAGGCCATGTAGGAGTACATGGTGGGTTGTCTCATTGAAACCGTCCTCAGGAACTGAGTTCTGTGTTTGTGATCCATGAACAGCTACTACCACGCATTGGGCCCGAAACCAATGGACCCTCTCGACTTATTAACTGCCCTTGCCCTCTGTCCAGGAGTTGCAACTAGTTTCTGGTGTTTGTAGGATATGTGTTGGTGGCCGTGCGTAGCGCTGACCCCAGGGGTGGGCTATGATGCGGTAGATACACCATGGCACGGTGTACCAGGCGCCCGTTTGGTGTCTCGGGAACCCTGCACACATCGTTTGGGGCTGTGAGCAAAACTCCGGCCGGATCTCCTCACGGATGGAACCCGAATAGGTGATAAACATGGACTAGAGACTTGTCTGGTTAGTCAGGTCGTGGCCGACTCCCTCGCCAGGCTTCCGCTTGAAGGTTGCTAAGATACACGACGTGTACATGGTGGTAAGTGGCGAGAGCGTGTGTGAAGAAGTACACACTTGCAGGGTTATAAATGATCTATTCGGATAGCCGTGTCTTCGGTAATGGACTTCTGGGTTGCCTATAACAGTTCATAGACAAGTGAAAGTCGATACTCTAAAACTCGCAAGATAAGTGTGAGTGCTATGGATGGCCTTCTCGTAGGGAGACGGGAGCGGATCCATAGTGGTGTATTGAATGGTGAATATGTGGACTCGGGTGCGCCACCTCAAAAGAGTTGCTTACAGTCGTAGTTCAAGTTAGCCACTGAGTCGAAGCTAGCTTGCTGCAGTTAAACTCCACTACCCTTTGTTGATACCGATGCATATGTAGTTAGTTCTGATGTAAGTCTTGCTGAGTACCTTTGTACTCACGTTTGCCTATTTTTATGTTTTGTAGAGAGACGTGAGTATCGCTAGTAGTTCTGTGTGGACTACGACGTTTAGCTTGATACCTCAGCTACGATCTTGAGCCCTTGGCAGGATCTGGTAGATAGTCAGGCTTCTTAGCCTTTTTCATTTGTAGATGTCTGTACTCAGACATGTTAAGCTTCCGCATGTGCTTTGATTTGTATGCTATGATTTTTGGGTCATGAGACCCATGTTTGTAATATCTCGCTCCTCTGAGCCTAATGAATAAATACTTGAGTCGTAGAGTTATGTTGTGATGCCATGTTGTATTTACACATATCGAGCATATTGTGTGTATGATTGAAATGCTTGGTATGTGTGGGATCCGACAATCTAGTTGTTTATCCTTGGCAGCCTCTCTTATGTGGAAATGTAGTCTAGTGCTTCCATGAGCCATAGTAGTCCGCTACAGCCCGGTTCACTGGAGTCCTGTTAGCCCAGCACTACTGCTCAGGACACTTGACTGGCCGGCATGTGTTTCACTTCGTTCCTGTGTCTGTTCCTTCGGGGAAATGTCACGCAGTGACATCCGGAGTCCTTCCTAGCCTGCTACAGCCTGGGTTCCTGGAGTCCTGTTAGCCCAGTGCTACAGCCCGGATTCACACGCTGCTGACCAACATGCTCGATGTGATTCATGTATGCCTGTCCCCATAGGTTAGTGCCGCTTTGGGTTCATGACTAGCCATGTCGGCCCGGGTTCTTTGTCATATGGATGCTAGCGACACTACCATATACGTGAGCCAAAAGGCGCAAACGGTCCCGGGCCATGGTAAGGCGACACCCGTGGGAATACCGTGCGTGAGGCCGCAAAGTGATATGAGGTGTTACCGGCTAGATCGATGTGACTTGGAATCGGGGTCCTGACACCCCGTGACTTCCCTCCGGTAGATTTTTGTTCCAGTATTTTCCATATTTTCCAGAAAAAATCTCCGTTGATTTTTATCGCATTCTGAGAACTTTTATTTCTGCACAAAAACAGCACCACGATAGTTCTGCTGAAAACAACATCAGTCTGGGTTAGTTCTAATCAAATCATATAAAAATATTGTAAACATGGCATGAATACTTCATAAATTATAGATACGTTGGAGACGTATCAGTATCCCAAGCTTAATTCCTACTCGTCCTCGAGTAGGTAAATGATAAAAGAAGTATTTTATGAAGTGTGAATGCTAGCAAGTGCATAAGATTCATCAATGATAGTTCCAATCACTTTTTCTAGCATCATTATATATCATAATAGTAGCTCATTTTCATAAAAGTTTTCATGATCAAATGACAAGCTATTCACATGTTAAAGTATAGATCATAAACTTTCTTGAAACTAACAAACTGTATTCTCAGTCATCAAACAATTGCAATTCATCTTATTTTCAGGAAGGGTCTATGTCAGAGCTTTGATTTAGCAAACTCCACTCACTCAACTATCATTTAATCTTTCACAATTGCTAACACTCACGTGATATTTATGGGTTCAAAGTTTTCATCGGACACAGAGAAAGATAGGGGCTTATAGATTCGCCTCCCAACCTTTTACCTCAAGGGTAATGTCAACAATAATAGTTCATTATAACTTACATCCAATTGGATATATATATCAGAATCTTTCCAACACAATGTGCTTGCCAAAGGATAAAATGTAAAAAGGAAAGGTGAAGATCACCATGACTCTTGCATAAGGGTAGAAGATAAAAGTAAAAGATAGGCCCTTCGCAGAGGGAAGCAAAGGTTGTCATGCGCTTTTATGGTTGAATGCACAAAATATTAATGGAAAAGAACGTCACTTTATATTGCCACTTGTGATATGGACCTTTATTATGCAGTCCGTCACTTTTATTTCTTCCACATCACAAGATCGTATAAAGCTTATTTTCTCCAAATTAATAGATCATACATATTTAGAAGGCAATTTTTATTGCATGCATCGATGACAACTTACTTGAAGGATCTTACTCAATCCATAGGCAGGTATGGTGGACTCTCATGGGAAAACTTGTTTTGAGGGAGGTTTGGAAGCACAAGTAGTATTTCTACTTGGTTCAAAGAATTTTTCTAGAATGAGAGGGAAAGGCAAGCTCAACATGTTGGATGATGCAAGACAATATACTTTATTTCAGATATAAGAAAACATAACCCATTACGTTGTCTTCCTTGTCCGACATCAACCTTCTAGCATGTCATATTTTAATGAGTGCTCACAATTACAAAAGATGTCCAAGATAGTATATTATATGTGAAATCTCTCTTTCTTCAATATTCTTTCATGAATTGTTCAAGTGACCGATTCTATGTTTGCTAACTTTCAATAAGTTTACTACCTATACTTATTCTGTGTGAAGTCATTACTCCCCATGGTATAAGCATATGAAACATATATAAATTCAGATTTATGATATTCAATTCATTCAACCATTTACTCATAGTATATATGAGAAGCACGTGAGTAAATGACAAACTACTCCAAAAAGATATAAGTGAAGAACACTGAGTAGTCAAATAATTAGCTAGCCATGGGAGGATTCTTTTTCATTCAAGATTTCAGATCCAATGATATTATTCAAACAGCAAGTAAATTTGAAAATATGCTCCAAGCAAGACACATATCATGTGGCGAATAAAAATATAGCTCCGAGTAAGGTATACCGATAGTTTTTGAAAACGAAAGAGGGGATGCCTTCCGGGGCATCCCCAAGCTTAGGTACTTGAGTCTTCCTTGAATATTACCTTGGGGTGCCTTGGGAATCCCCAAGCTTAGTGTCTTTCCACTCCTTATTCTCCTCATATCGATATCTAACCCAAAGCTTGAAAACTTCAATCACACAAAACTTAAAAGAACTTCGTGAGATAGGTTAGTATGATAAAGAGTAAACCATTCACTTTGGTACTGTAAAAGACAAGGTTAATAATTGTTCTCACACAATTCCTACTGTACCATATCATTTCTACAATTTATATTGATAAATATAAGCCATAGAAACTAGAAAACAAGAAGACTATGCAATGAAAACAGAATCTGTCAGAAACAGAACAGTCTGTAACAATCTGAACACTAACCATACTTCTGCAACTCCAAAAATTATGAAATAAATTGGTGGAAGTGAGGAATTTCTCTATTAATATTCTTAAAAACTAATCAACACAATCACACTCTTCTGTAAGAAATGGCAGCTAATCTCGTGAGCGCAAAGTTTCTGTTTTTATAGCACGATCACATTAACTTTCACCCAAGTCTTCCCAAAGGTCTTACTTGGCACTTTATTGAAACAAAAGCTATAAAACATGATTACTACAGTAAATTAATCATGTAAACACACAAAAACAGTAAGGGTAAATATTGGGTTGTCTCCCAACAAGCGCTTTTCTTTAATGCCTTTTAGCTAGGCATGATCATTTCAATGATGCTCACATAAAAGATAAGAATTGAAACATAAAGAGAGCACCATGAAGAATATGACTAGCACATTTAAACCTAACCCACTTACTATGCCTAGGGATTTTGTGAGCACACAATTTATAAGAACAAGGATTAACTAGCATAGGAAGGAAAAACAAGGATAACTTCAAAACTTTAAGCACATAGAGAGGAAACTTGATATTATTGTAACTCCTACAAGCATATATTCCTCCATCATAATAATTTTCAGTAGCATCATGAATGAATTCAGCAATATAACCATCACACAAAGCATTCTTTTCATCATCTACAAGCATAGAAATTTTACTACTCTCCACATAAGCAAAATTCTTCTCATTCAGAATAGTGGAATCATTACTAACTAAAGTTGACACTCTTCCAAATCCACTCCATATTATAGTATATTTCATACTCAAAAAGATATAAGTGAATTTCATGGAGCATTCTACAATTAATATAGACTAACCCATATCCAAGCTCAAAATATATAAGTGAAGCACACGAAGCATTCTATAAAACCATACTCAAAATATTTAAGTGAGGCACGAAGAGCAATTCTATAATATCATACTTAAGATATAAGTGAAGCACATGAAGTATTCTATAAATTTATGAAGGGACATATCATACTAGCATGGTTCTTAAATAAAAAGAAAAACACAAAGGACACAAATCATGTGAACAAAACAAAAACCGAGGTATACCGATAATTGTTGAAGAAGAAAGATGGGATGCCAACCGGGGCATCCCCAAGCTTAGATGCTTGAGTATCCTTTAGAATATTTACTTGGGGTTCCTTGGGCATCCCCAAGCTTGATCTCTTGCCTCTCTTTATTCTTCTCACATCGGTAACTCCTCGTTCTTTGAACACTTCATCCACACAAAACTTTAACAAAAACTTTGTGAGATCCATTAGTATAATAAAGAAAATCACTACCTTTAGGTACTGTTTTAAACTCATTCCAATTTCATATTAGAACTATATCTACTATATTCCAACTTCTCTATGGTTCGTACCCTCCGATACTAGCCATAGATGTATCAAAATAAGCAAACACTACACAAAAAACAAAATATGTCTAAAACAGGACAGTCTGTAGTAATCTGGAGGTTTAGTAAACTTCTGTAACTCCAAAAATTATGAAATAAATTTTACAATTTGAAAATTTTATACAGAAGTAATGTGCAAAATTATTCAGACCCATTTGACTTTCCAGTAAAAAAATGTAAAATCACGCGCTACAGCCAAAGTTTCTGTTTTTGTTCTGCACATAGTAAACAAGCAATCTAATCATCCTAAAACCAAAGCTTGGGACATTCTTTTTATAATACAATGGATATATATAAGGGGATAATTATTTACAGAGAAACTTCCATAAAAAATTCTACATTGTTTCCCTGAGCATGAACACAAGTGCTCAAGGTCGACCCTCACTTCTTCAATGCATAACTTTCCAATCACTTCTCTTTTTGAAAAAGTTTTTAGGCATCAGAGGCAAGTAAATTCTTTTTGTATTTTCATTCTTTAAAAAAATTGGTAGGTTTAACCCACAACTAAACAGAAACAAAAATGGAAAACAAAATCTACTTAGTGAAGAAAGCAAACAAGCATACACAAGAATATCAACTCCATGCTATTGCTCCCCGGCAACGGCGCCAGAAAAGAGCTTGATAATCCCCAAGTGCAGGGAATCATCGTAGAAATTTGAAAAGGTGGAAGTGATAAGTATGGAGTGCCAAACCCACAAGGAGCTAAAGGTAAGATCAATATTCTCTCAAGCCCTATCTGCCATTAATATGACTCTACGTACACCGAACGTTTGCTTCCAACTAGAAACGAGAAATAAAACTATGTTGTGGGTATGAAGTGGATAACTTTGTATTATACCGGAGAGCTAAATATAAAATTAGGTGTTGTTATCATAAATTTAGAATATATTACTAAATATTATAAATAGCGAGTGTGGAATAATGGTGGATCGGTGTGCGGAATTTTCCTAGGTAATTGTTAACAAGACTGGTAATCACTATTAAAGTTTCATATGAGGGAGAGGCATAAGCTAACATACTTTATCTTATTGGATCATATGCACTTATGATTGGAACTCTAGCAAGCATCCGCAACTACTAAAGATCATTAAGGTAAAACCCAACCATAGCATTAAAGTATCAAGTCCTCTTTATTCCCATACGCCATGTCCCGCTTATCCGTGTTTGTGTTTCAGTCACTCACGCAACATAGACAATAAGCAAACCATGGACATATTGCAACACCCTACAACGGGAATCCCTCACGCTTGCGCGACATGAAGGGCGCCATAGGACAGCACCAAAGTAAAACATACAACTCATACCAATCTAGATCATCAATCAACCCAAAGACAAAGGATATCTACTCAAAACATCATAGGATGGAAACACATCATCGGATCATAATATGTGGCATAAAGCACCATGTTCAAGTAGGGATTACAACGGGGTGCGGGAGAGTGGACCGCGTAAAAGAGATGAGGATGGTGATGATGATAGTGATGTTGATGAAGACGATCACCACGGCGATGATTCCCCTCCTGATGGCACTCTGGTGCCACCAAGAGAGAGGAGGAGAGGTTCTCCGCCTTGTGCTTCCTCCTCCATGGCCTCCCCCCTGGATGGGGAGAGGTTCTCCCTCTATTCCTTGTCCTTCATAGTGATGATGGCCCCTCTGGGATCCTCCCCCATGCCCTCCGGTGATAATGCCCCCCTCCGGCAGGGTGCCAGAGAGGGCCTAGATTGATTTCTCGTGGCTACAGAGGCTTGCGGCGGCGAAACTTCCGATCTAGGTTAATTTTTGGAGGATTCTGTATTTATAGGAGAAGTTGGCGTTGATTTCACATTAGGGGGGCTCAGGGAGTTGACGAGGCAGGGGGCGCGCCCCAGGGGGGTGGGCGCGCCCCCCACCCTCGTGGGGCCCCCGTGACTCCCCTCCGGTAGATTTTCGTTCCAGTATTTTTCATATTTTCCAAAAAAATCTCCGTTGATTTTTATCGCATTCTGAGAACTTTTATTTCTGCACAAAAACAACACCACAGTAGTTCTGCTAAAAACAGCATCAGTCCAGGTTAGTTCTAATCAAATCATACCAAAATCATATAAAAATATTGTAAACATGGCATGAATACTTCATAAATTATAGATACGTTGGAGACGTATCAGCGTGTGATGGGAGAAAGTTGTAAATATTGATAGATCGAACGCCAAAGAAAATAAATTGCAGCAAGGTATTTTTGGATTTTTGGTTTAATAGATCTGAAAATAAAAAGCGAGGAAAAAGTAGATCGCAAACGCAAATATATGAGAAATAAGACCCGAGGGCCGTAGGTTTCACTAGTGGCTTCTCTCAAAAAAATAGCAAATGGTGGGTGAAGAAATTACTGTTGGGCAATTGATAGAACATCAAATAATTATGACGATATCCAAGCATTGATCATTACATAGGCATCACGTCCAAGATTAGTAGACCGACTCCTGCCTGCATCTACTACTATTACTCCACACATGGACCGCTATCCAGCATGCATCTAGTGTATTAAGTTCATGATAAAAATAGAGTAATGCAATAAGAATGATAACATGATGTAGACAAGATCCGTTTATCTATATGGCGGTAGATATAGATCTCATCTTTTTGTCCTTAGTGGCAATGATACATACGTGTCGGTTCCCTTTCTGTAACTGGGATGCACCGTAAGATCGAACCCACTACCGGGCACCTCTTCCATTGCAAGATAAATAGATCGAGTTGGCCAGACAAAACCCAAATATCGGAGAAGAAATACGAGGCTATAAGAGATCATGCATAAAAGAGATCAAAGAAACTCAAATACTTTCATGGATATAAAAACATAGATCTGATCATAAACTCAAAGTTCATCGATCCCAAAAAACACACCGCAAAAGAGTTACATCATATGGATCTCCAAGAGACCATTGTTTTGAGAATCAAGAGAGAGAGAGATGAAGCCATCTAGCTACTAACTACGGGCCCGACGGCTACAAAGAACTACTCACGCATCATCGGAGAGGCACCAATGGAAGTGGTGAACCCCTCCGTGATGGTGTTTAGATTGGATCTGGTGTTTCTGGACTCCGCGGCGGCTGGATGAATATTTCATCGACTCCCCTGGGGTTTTGGGAATATTTGGGTATTTATAGAGAAAAGAGGCGGTCCAGGGGGCACAACCCACTTAGGCGTGCCAGGGCCTCCTGGCGCGCCCTGGTGGGTTGTGCCCCCTCGGGGCACCCCCCCAAGTGCAAGCAGGGCCCATTGCCTTTCTTCTGGCCCATAAAAATCATCATAAAGTTTCGTGCCATTTGGACTCCGTTTGACATTGTTTTCTTGTGATGTAAAAAACATGGAAAAAACAGGAACACGAACTGGTACTGGGCACAATGTCAATAGGTAGTACCAAAAAATGATATAAAATGACTATAAAATGATTATAAAACATCCAAGATTGATAATAAAACAACATGGAACAATAAAAAATTATAGATGCGTTGGAGACGTATCAGATAGCTATAAAATGACCTATACTTAGCAGTTTTTCCTCCAAAATAACTTGATATGCTTAGTTAGCTAAAATGACATAACTACCAAGGATAGCTCAATAATGATCTATACTTAGCTTAGCTAGTTCATTTATGACATAATTAGCTCACTTGGGTAAAATGGCATATTAACCTAGGTTTAGCTCCAAAATGACATAGACTTTGCTTATTTTGCTCGAAAATGACATAATTACCTTACTTAGCTCCAAACTGACATACTTTACCTAGGATAGCTATTAAATGACCTATACTTAGCATTTTTTCCTCCAAAATGACAAAATATGCTTAGTTAGCTCAAAAATGGCATATCTACCTAGGTTAGCTCTAAAAAGACCTATACATAGCTTCTTCAGTTCATTTATGACATACTTAGCATACTTAGGTAAAAAATGGCATGATAACCTTGGTTTAGCTCCAAAATGACAAAATAACCTTACTAAGCTCCAAAATGACCTATTTACCTAGCTCAGCTCTAAAATGACCTACACTTAGCATTTTTTCCTCCAAAATGACAAAATATGCTTAGTTAGCTCAAAAATGGCATAACTACCTATTAGCTCAAAAAATGACCTGTACATAGCTTCTTCAGTTCATTTATGACATACTTAGGTAAAAAATGGCATGCTAACCTTGGTTTAGCTCCAAAATGACATAGACTTAGCTGATTTTCCTCCAAAAGGACAAAATAACCTTACTAAGCTCCAAAATGACCTATTTGCCTAGCTTAGCTCTAAAATGACCTACACTTAGCATTTTTGCCTAGCTTAGCTAAAATGGCATTTTTACCTACCTTAGTTAGAAGAAGAAGAAAAAGAAGAGGAGAGGAGAAAAAGAAAGAGAAGAAAAATTCTTCTGGAGGAAAAGAAAGAGAAGAAAAATTCTTCTTCTTCTTTTTCTTCATCTTCTAGCTAGTGTTCTTCTTCTTCTAACTTTCTTCTTTCCCAATTTGCAGATTTGCTTTAGATGAGGAGCTTGCGTTCATGGAGTCTACTCTTCTCCTTGTGCTTCTTTTATGTTTGATATGTTGTTGGATATGTGTTGGATAACTTGTTGTTGGATATGTTGTTGGATAACTTGTGTTGGATATGTTGGATATGTTGTTGGAAACTTGTTATATATATGTTGTTGGAAACTTGTTATATATATGCTGTTGGAAACTTGTTATATATATGTATGTATGTAAATTGTTTGGGACACCTAGGTGCCTAGGCACCTAGGGCTGTTATAGTAACTCATATTCATTAGTGCATGGCATACAATTGACAATTAATGGCTTTCCATATTTTGTTTGCATGCACTAGTAACCTAAATAGTCAATGGTTTCTTTCCAAAACAAAAATAATCTGAACACTCACACTTGGATGCGTATATACGTACATGTAATAAAGAGATAACAACGTGTACATGTTTTTTGACCATGATATTAGTTAGTGGGTATTATACCTAATAAAAATATGTACGTGTTGTTTTATACTCAATAAAAATATACATATAAATGTCATAGATTTTAATAAATACACGTTGGTGTTATATTCAATAGAAATATACACATACATATACATACCTTAATGTGAATGTACACATGAATATACATACCTCGATGTTAATATACACATGAATATGTATGCGTTGGTGTTATACCCAATGAAAATATTCACATAAATATATATAACTCGATATAAACTTTATTTGTATATACCCATAAATTTCACATCTTTTAATAAGTGGTACATGTACCCGAGAAACTCACATATACATTTTATTAGACCGTGATACCAGTTAGCGAGTATATACCTAATAAAAATATGCACATGTTACTGTTATACCAAATAAAAATATGTACATGTTGGTGTTATACCCAACGATAAAAAACATACGTGTTTGTGTTATACTCGATGAAAATGTGTACGTGTTGGTGTATGTGGTAAAAATGTTGCGTAGTATTTTTCTAATTAATTTATCTTGCATCTACCGTGCATGCCAAAAATTATGATAAATAAATAATTACAATTTCCTATCAAGAAGGGATAAATAATGACACGTCTTAATTAGACAACCATTATTATTTCCCGCAACAATAATGCCATGCAAACAAATAGGAAAGTAGTAATGCAGGTATGCATGCAAAATTTAAACACATCTTAAGAATTAATAGCCATTATATATATGAAATTGAATGAATCTATTTATATATAAAAAATACTTTACGGGTTAACAAAAAAATAGAGAAATAAGCTAGAAAATCCCATAATAATTAGAAACATCCAACCGTATATTCGTTGGATTAAAAATTAATAGCCATTAGATTTAACTTTAAGTGATAGAAAATTACCCACCATTGCCATTATAGAAACGTGCCTATGAGAGAAAAAACTGGCCAGCACACCTCTCCTTCACCCGTACGAGCTGCCCTAGATTACAGAATAGAAATTGCAGTCGTGGCCAGCGCACCTCTCCTTCACCCCGTACGAGCAGCCCTAGATTACAGAAAATAATTTGCAGTCGCCGACACCATTGGCGGCTCCGGTTTAAGTCGTGACCGCTGAAAGATTGTGATCTCCCTCATATTCGTTGCTGCAGGCATGCAATTCATTGATCAAAATCACAGCCGCTGTCATAGCCATCATGTACGGGTGAACCCCAGCCTCCTACAAGCACTGCCTGTTGGAAATATGCCCTAGAGGCAATAATAAAATGGTTGTTATTATATTTCCTTGTTCATGATAATTGTCTATTGTTCATGCTATAATTGTGTTATCTAGAAATCGTAATACATGTGTGAATACATAGACCACAACACGTCCCTAGTGAGCCTCTAGTTGACTAGCTCGTTGATCAAAAGATAGTCATGGTTTCCTGACTATGGACATTAGATGTCATTGATAACGGGATCACATCATTAGGAGAATGATGTGATGGACAAGACCCAATCCTAAGCATAGCTCAAAGATCGTGCAGTTCGTTTGCTAGAGCTTTTCCGAATGTCAAGTATCATTTCCTCAGACCATGAGATTGTGCAACTCCCGGATACCGTAGGAGTGCTTTGGGTGTGCCAAACGTCACAACGTTACTGGGTGACTATAAAGGTGCACTACGGGTATCTCCGAAAGTGTCTGTTGGGTTGGCACGAATCGAGATTGGGATTTGTCACTCCGTATGACGGAGAGGTATCTCTTGGGCCCACTCGGTAATGCATCATCATAATGAGCTCAATGTGACCAAGTGGTTGATCACGGGATCATGCATTACGGTACAAGTAAAGTGACTTGCCGGTAACGAGATTGAACGAGGTATTGGGATACCGACGATCGAGTCTCGGGCGAGTAACGTACCGATTGACAAAGGGAATTGTATAGGGGATTGATTGAATCCTCGACATCGTGGTACATCCGATGAGATCATCGAGGAGCATGTGGGAGCCAACATGGGTATCCAGATCCCGCTGTTGGTTACTGACTGGAGAGTCGTCTCAGTCATGTCTGCGTGTCTCCCGAACCCGTAGGGTCTACACACTTAAGGTTCGGTGACGCTAGGGTTGTTGAGATATTAGTGTGCGGTAACCTGAAAGTTGTTCGGAGTCCCGGATGAGATCCCCGACGTCATGAGGAGTTCCGGAATGGTCCGGAGGTGAAGAATTACATATAGGAAGTCCAGGTTCGGCCATCGGGAAAGTTTCGGGGTCACCAGTATTGTACCGGGACCACCGGAAGGGTCCTGGGGGTCCACCGGGTGGGGCCACCTATCCCGGAGGGCCCCATGGCTGAAGTGGGGAATGGAACCAGCGCTGGTGGGCTGGTGCGCCCCCCTTGGGCCTCCCCCTGCGCCTAGGGTTGGAAACCCTAGGGATGGGGGCGCCCAAGTTGGCTTGGGGGGCAAGCCCCCCCCTTGGCCGCCGCCCCCCCTTGAGATTCAATCTCTAGGGACGGCGGCCCCCTAGGGGCCCTATATATACTGGGGGGAGGGAGGGCAGCCGTACCCTAGCCCCTGGCGCCTCCCTCTCCCTCCCGTGACACCTCTCCCTCTCGCTGAGCTTGGCGAAGCCCTGCCGAGATCGCCGTTGCTTCCACCACCACGCCGTCGTGCTGCTGGATCTCCATCAACCTCTCCTTCCCCCTTGCTGGATCAAGAAGGAGGACACGTCTTCCCAACCGTACATGTGTTGAACGCAGAGGTGCCGTCCGTTCAGCACTCGGTCATCGGTGATTTGGATCACGACGAGTACGACTCCATCAACCCCGTTCTCTTGAACGCTTCCGCGCGCGATCTACAAGGGTATGTAGATGCACTCCCCTTTCCCTCGTTGCTAGATAACTCCATAGATTGATCTTGGTGATGCATAGAAAATTTTAAATTCTGCTACATTCCCCAACAGTGGCATCATGAGCTAGGTCTATGCGTAGTTTCTATGCACGAGTAGAACACAAAGCAGTTGTGGGCGTCGATATTGTCAATTTACTTGCCGTTACTAGTATTATCTTGATTCGGCGGCATCATGGGATGAAGCGTCCCGGACCGACCTTACACATACGCTTACGTGAGACTGGTTCCACCGACTGACATGCACTAGTTGCATAAGGTGGCTAGCGGGTGTCTGTCTCTCCCACTTTAGTCGGATCGGATTCGATGAAAAGGGTCCTTATGATGGGTAAATAGAAATTGGTATATCACGTTGTGGTTTTAGCATAGGTAATAAACGTTCTTGCTAAGAAACCTATAGCAGCCACGTAAAAACTTGCAACAACAATTAGCGGACGTCTAACTTGTTTTTGCAGCATATGCCGTGTGATGTGATATGGCCAAAAGGATGTGATGAATGATATATGTGATGTATGAGATTGATCATGTTCTTGTAATAGGAATCATGACTTGCATGTCGATGAGTATGACAACCGGCAGGAGCCATAGGAGTTGTCTTAATTTATTTATGACCTGCGTGTCAACATAAACATCATGTAATTACTTTACTTTATTGCTAAACCGTTAGCCATAGTAGTAGAAGTAATAGATGACGAGACAACTTCATGAAGACACGATGATGGGGATCATGATGATGGAGATCATGGTGTCATGCCGGTGACGATGATCATGGCGCCCCGAAGATGGAGATCAAAAGGAGCAAATGATATTGGCATGTCACTATTTGATTGCATGTGATGTTTATCATGTTTTACATCTTATTTGCTTAGAACGACGGTAGCTTAAATAAGATGATCCCTCATAATAATTTCAAGAAAGTGTTCCCCCTAACTGTGCACTGTTGCGAAGGTTCGTTGTTTCGAAGCACCACGTGATGATCGGGTGTGATAGATTCCAACGTTCGAATACAACAGGTGTAAGCCAGATTTACACACGCAATACACTTAGGTTGACTTGACGAGCCTAGCATGTACAGACATGGCCTCGGAACACGGAAGACCGAAAGGTCGAGCATGATTCGTATAGAAGATACGATCAACATGAAGATGTTCACCTATGTTGACTAGTCTGTCTCGCGTGATGATCGGACACGGCCTAGTTGACTCGGATCATGTTTCACTTAGATGACTAGAGGGATGTCTATCTGAGTGTGATTTCATTGAATAATTTGATTAGATGAACTTAATTATCATGAACTTGGTCTAAAATCTTTACAATATGTCTTGTAGATCAAATGGCCCACGCTAATGTTGCCCTCAACTTCAACACGTTCCTAGAGAAAACCAAGCTGAAAGATGATGGCAGTAACTATACGGACTGGGTCCGGAACCTGAGGATCATCCTCATAGCTGCCAAGAAAGATTATGTCCTAGAAGCACCGCTAGGTGACGCACCCATCCCAGAGAACCAAGACGTTATGAATGCTTGGAAGTCACGTGCTGATGATTACTCCCTCGTTCAGTGCGGCATGCTTTACAGCTTAGAACCGGGGCTCCAAAAGCGTTTTGAGCAACACGGAGCATATGAGATGTTTGAAGAGCTGAAAATGGTTTTCCAAGCTCATGCCCAGGTCGAGAGATATGAAGTCTCCGACAAGTTCTTCAGTTGTAAGATGGAGGAAAATAGTTCTGTCAGTGAGCACATACTCAAAATGTCTGGGTTGCATAACCGCTTGACTCAGCTGGGAGTTAATCTCCCGGATGACGTGGTCATTGACAGAATCCTTCAGTCGCTTCCACCGAGCTACAAGAGCTTGTGATGAACTTCAATATGCAGGGGATGGAAAAGACCATTCCTGAGGTATATTCGATGCTAAAATCAGCGGAGGTGGAGATCAAAAAGGAACATCAAGTGTTGATGGTGAATAAAACCACTAAGTTTAAAAAAGGCAAGGGTAAGAAGAACTTCAAGAAGGACGGCAAGGGGGTTGCTGCGCCCGGTAAGCAAGCTGCCGGGAAGAAGCCAAAGAATGGACCCAAGCCCGAGACTGAGTGTTTTTGTTGCAAGGGAAGTGGTCACTGGAAGCGGAACTGCCCCAAATACTTAGCGGACAAGAAGGCCGGCAACACTAAAGGTATATGTGATATACATGTAATTGATGTGTACCTTACCAGTACTCGTAGTAGCTCCTGGGTATTTGATACCGGTGCGGTTGCTCACATTTGTAACTCAAAGCAGGAGCTGTGGAATAAGCGGAGACTGGCGAAGGACGAGGTGACGATGCGCGTCGGGAATGGTTCCAAGGTCGATGTGATCGCCGTCGGCACGCTACCTCTACATTTACCTACGGGATTAGTTTTAAACCTCAATAATTGTTATTTAGTGCCAGCTTTGAGCATGAACATTGTATCGGGATCTCGTTTAATTCGAGATGGCTACTCATTTAAATCCAAGAATAATGGTTGTTCTATTTATATGAGAGATATGTTTTATGGCCATGCCCCGCTGGTGAATGGTTTACTCTTAATGTATCTCGAGCGTAATGTTACACATATTCATAGTGTGAATACCAAAAGATGTAAGGTTGATAATGATAGTCCCATATACTTGTGGCACTGCCGCCTTGGTCACATAGGTGTCAAATGCATGAAAAAGCTCCATGCAGATGGACTTTTGGAGTCTCTTGATTACGAATCATTTGACACGTGCGAACCATGCCTCATGGGTAAAATGACCAAGACTCTGTTCTCAGGAACAATGGAGCGAGCAACCAACTTATTGGAAATCATACATAGTGATGTGTGCGTCCCAATGAGTGTTGAGGCTCACGGTGGCTATCGTTATGTTCTCACCCTCACTGATGACTTGAGTAGATATGGGTATGTCTACTTAATGTAACACAAGTCTGAGACCTTTGAAAAGTTCAAGGAATTTCAGAGTGAGGTTGAGAATCAACGTGACAGGAAAATCAAGTTCTTGCGATCAGATCGTGGGGGAGAATACTTGAGTCACGAATTTGGCACGCACTTAAGGAAATGTGGAATAGTTTCACAACTCACGCCGCCTGGAACACCTCCGCGTAATGGTGTGTCCAAACGTCGTAATAGCACTCTATTGGATATGGTGCGACCTATGATGTCTCTTACCGATCTACCGCTGTCATTTTGGGGCTATGCTTTAGAGACTGCTGCATTCACTTTAAATAGGGCTCCGTCGAAATCCGTTGAGACGACACCGTATGAATTATGGTTTGGGAAGAAACCTAAGCTGTCGTTTCTAAAAGTTTGGGGATGCGATGCTTATGTCAAGAAACTTCAACCTGAAAAGCTCGAACCCAAGTCGGAAAAATGCGTCTTCATAGGATACCCTAAAGAAACTATTGGGTATACCTTCTACCTCAGATCCGAAGGCAAGATCTTTGTTGCCAAGAATGGATCCTTTCTAGAGAAAGAGTTTCTCTCGAAAGAAATAAGTGGGAGGAAAGTAGAACTTGATGAAGTATTACCTCTTGAACCGGAAAGTGGTGCAACTCAAGAAAATGTTCCTGAGGTGCCTGCACCGACTAGAGAGGAAGTTAATGATGATGATCATGAAACTTTAGATCAAGTTGCTACTGAACTTCGTAGGTCCACAAGGACATGTTCCGCACCAGAGTGGTACGGCAACCCTGTCTTGGAAATCATGTTGTTAGACAACGGTGAACCTTCGAACTATGAGGAAGCGATGGTGGGCCCAGATTCCGACAAATGGCTGGAAGCCATGAAATCTGAGATAGGATCCATGTATGAAAATGAAGTATGGACTTTGACTGACTTGCCCGATGATCGGCGAGCCATAGAAAATAAATGGATCTTTAAGAAGAAGACAGACGCGGATGGTAATGTAACCATCTATAAAGCTCGGCTTGTCGCTAAGGGTTATCGACAAGTTCAAGGGGTTGACTACGATAAGACTTTCTCACCCGTAGCGAAGCTGAAGTCCATCCGAATCATGTCAGCAATTGCCGCATCCTATGATTATGAGATATGGAAATGGACGTCAAAACGGCATTCCTTAATGGTTTCCTTAAGGAAGAATTGTATATGATGCAGCCGGAAGGTTTTGTCGATGCTAAGAATGCTGACAAGGTGTGCAAGCTTCAACGCTCGATCTATGGGCTGGTGCAAGCATCTCGGAGTTGGAACATTCGTTTTGATGAGATGATCAAAGCGTTTGGGTTTATGCAGACTTATGGAGAAGCCTGCATTTACAAGAAACTGAGTGGGAGCTCTGTAGAATTTCTCATATTGTATGTGGATGACATACTGTTGATGGGAAATGATATAGAATTCTTGGAAAGCATAAAGGCCTACTTGAACAAGTGTTTTTCAATGAAGGATCTTGGATAAGCTGCTTACATATTAGGCATCAAGATCTATAGAGATAGATCGAGACGCCTCATTGGTCTTTCACAAAGTACGTACCTTGACAAGATATTGAAGAAGTTTAATATGGATCAGTCAAAGAAGGGGTTCTTGCCTGTATTGCAAGGTACGAGATTGAGCACGGCTCAATGCCCGACCACGGTAGAAGATAGAGAAAAGATGAGTGTCGTCCCCTATGCCTCGGCCATAGGGTCTATCATGTATGCTATGCTGTGTACCAGACCTGATGTAAACCTTGCCGTAAGTTTGGTAGGAAGGTACCAAAGTAATCCAGGCATGGAACACTGGACAGCAGTCGAGAATACCCTGAAGTACCTGAAGAGGACTAAGGATATCTTACTCGTTTATGGAGGTGATGAAGAGCTCGTCGTAAAGGGTTACGTCGATGCTAGCTTCGACACAGATCTGGATGACTCTAAGTCACAAACCGGATACGTGTATATTTTGAATGGTGGGGCAGTAAGCTGGTGCAGTTGCAAGCAAAGCATTGTGGAGGGATCTACATGTGAAGCGGAGTACATGGCAGCCTCGGAGGCAGCACAAGAAGCAATATGGGTGAAGGAGTTCATTACCGACCTAGGAGTCATTCCCAATGCGTCGGGCTCGATGACTCTCTTCTGTGACAACACTGGAGCTATTGCCCTTGCCAAGGAGCCCAAGTTTCACAGGAAGACCAGGCATATCAAGCGTCGCTTCAACTCCATATGGACCTGAATGTGGCAGATCCATTGACTAAACCTCTCCCTAGAGCAAAACATGATCAACACCAGAACTCTATGGGTGTTCGATTCATCACAATGTAACTAGATTATTGACTCTAGTGCAAGTAGGAGACTGTTGGAAATATGCCCTAGAGGCAATAATAAAATGGTTGTTATTATATTTCCTTGTTCATGATAATTGTCTATTGTTCATTCTATAATTGTGTTATCCGGAAATCATAATACATGTGTGAATACATAGACCACAACACGTCCCTAGTGAGCCTCTAGTTGACTAGCTCGTTGATCAAAAGATAGTCATGGTTTCCTGACTATGGACATTAGATGTCATTGATAACGGGATCACATCATTAGGAGAATGATGTGATGGACAAGACCCAATCCTAAGCATAGCTCAAAGATCGTGTAGTTCGTTTGCTAGAGCTTTTCCGAATGTCAAGTATCATTTCCTTAGACCATGAGATTGTGCAACTCCCGGATACCGTAGGAGTGCTTTGGGTGTGCCAAACGTCACAACATAACTGGGTGACTATAAAGGTGCACTACGGGTATCTCCGAAAGTGTCTGTTGAGTTGGCACGAATCGAGATTGGGATTTGTCACTCCATATGACGGTGAGGTATCTCTTGGTCCCACTCGGTAATGCATCATCATAATAAGCTCAATGTGACCAAGTGGTTGATCACGGGATCATGCATTACGGTACGAGTAAAGTGACTTGCTGGTAACGAGATTGAACGAGGTATTGGGATACCGATGATCGAGTCTCGGGTGAGTAACGTACTGATTGACAAAGGGAATTGTATACGGGATTGATTGAATCCTCGACATCGTGGTTCATCCGATGAGATCATCGAGGAGCATGTGGGAGCCAACATTGATATCCAGATCCCGCTGTTGGTTATTGACCGGAGAGTCCTCTCGGTCATGTCTGCGTGTCTCCCGAACCCGTAGGGTCTACACACTTAAGGTTCGGTGACGCTAGGGTTGTTGAGATATTAGTATGCGGTATCCCGAAAGTTGTTCGGAGTCCCGGATGAGATCCCGGACGTCACTAGGAGTTCCGGAATGGTCCGGAGGTGAAGAATTATATATAGGAAGTCCAGTTTCGGCCATCGGGAAAGTTTCGGGGGTCACCGGTATTGTACCGGGACCACCGGAAGGGTCCCGGGGGTCCACCGGGTGGGGCCACCTATCCTGGAGGGCCCCATGGGCTGAAGTGGGGAAGGGAACCAGCCCCTAGTGGGCTGGTGCACCCCCCTTGGGCCTCCCCCTGCGCCTAGGGTTGGAAACCCTAGGGGTGGGGGCGCCCCACTTGGCTTGGGGGGCAAGCCACCCCCCTTGGCTGCTGCCCCCCTTGAGATTCAATCTCTAGGGCCGACGCTCCCCCTAGGGGCCCTATATATAGTGGGGGGGAGGGAGGGCAGCCGTACCCTAGCCCCTGGCGCCTCCCTCTCCCTCCCGTGACACCTCTCCCTCTCGCTGAGCTTGGCGAAGCCCTGCCGAGATCGTCGTAGCTTCCACCACCATGCCGTCGTGCTGCTGGATCTCCATCAACCTCTCCTTCCCCCTTGCTGGATCAAGAAGGAGGAGACGTCTTCCCAACCGTATGTGTGTTGAACACGGAGGTGCCGTCCGTTCGGCACTCGGTCATCGGTGATTTGGATCACGACGAGTACGACTCCATCAACCCCGTTCTCTTGAACGCTTCCGCGCGCGATCTACAAGGGTATGTAGATGCACTCCCCTTTCCCTCGTTGCTAGATAACTCCATAGATTGATCTTGGTGATGCGTAGAAAATTTTAAATTCTGCTACGTTCCCCAACACTGCCTCCCTCCCCGACGTCCTCCTATTCGCTAAAACATTGAGATCTCCCTCCTATTCGCTGCTGCAGGCATGCGATTCATGGATCAAAATCACAGCAGCTGCCGTAGCCATCATGTACAGGTGATCCTGGGCCTCCTACAAGCACTTCCACCCTGCGCCGGTGCCAGTCTTGCTTCGGGTGATCCAATGTCTCTTTCTCAACTATTACCTGCTTCTTCACTACTACGTCTATGAGACCAATTGTCTCACATCTTCTACCCGTTAGAGCTATTCAAAATCGTACTGTATTTCAGATTTCAGAAAATACAATTTTCTCTGGTGCCTTTCTATGGAGATTTTGCAGTGTGATAAACAAAGCCAAAACTTGGACAAATACTGCCGCACACATGTGGAGGCAGGAACGAGAGATGGCTCATCATATATTCTAGAGTTTGATTGATTATTCTTTGACCCTAGTTTTTTTGTTTCACATTGTCTTCTTTACAGTATTATTTCTGCTGCATTCTTATAGGTGCAGTTTAAGTTCATCTAATATCTATGCTAATGTAACAAGAACCCCACTTTATTGGCTGATGTAACAGAGAAGATTGGCTATGGTAGTGATGAAGTTGTTCCAGCCTATGAAATATGGTGTAGCTTGGTACCTTCTCACCCTTTTTCTGTTTTTAGTTAGAGACTTTGGTGCTTAAATCACTAAGAAATAATGCGTCCTTAATATAAGCCTTTTTCATCTTTCTAATCATTATGCATCAAGTGATCTGTTGGGGAACGTAGCAGAATTTTAAAATTTTCTACGCATCACCAAGATCAATCTATGGAGTCATCTAGCAACGAGGGAGAGGGGAGTGCATCTACATACCCTTGTAGATCGCGAGCGGAAGCGTTCAAGAGAACGAGGTTGATGGAGTCGTACTCGTCGTGATCCAAATCACCGATGAACTAGCGCAGAACGGACGGCACCTCCGCGTTCAACGCACGTACGGTTGGGAAGACGTCTCCTCCAACTTGATCCAGCAAGGGGAAAGGAGAGGTTGATGGAGATCCAGTAGCACGACAGCGTGGTGGTGGAAGCAACGGCGATCTCGGCAGGGCTTCGCCAAGCTTAGCGAGAGGGAGAGGTGCCACGGGAGGGAGAGGCAGGCGCCAGGGGCTAGGGTGCGGCTGCCCTCCCTCCCCCCCACTATATATAGGACCCCTAGGGGGGAGCCGGCCCTAGGAGATAGGATCTCCAAGGGGGGCGGCGGCCAAGGTGGTGGAGTGCCCCCCAAGCCAAGTGGGGCGCCCCCCACCCCTAGGGTTTCCAACCCTAGGCGCAGGGGGAGGCCCATGGGGGGCGCACCAGCCCACTAGGGGCTGGTTCCCCTCCCACTTCAGCCCATGCGGCCCTCCGGGACAGATGTCCCCATCCGGTGGACCCCCGGGACCCTTCCGGTGGACCCCCTGGATCCTTCCGGTGGACCCGGTACAATACCGATTACCCCCAAAACTTTCCCGATGGCCAAAACTTGACTTCCTATATATGAATATTCACCTCCGGACCATTCTGAAACTCCTCGTGACGTCCGGGATCTCATCCGGGACTCCGAACAACTTTCAGGTTACCGTATACTAATATCTCAACAACCCTAGCGTCACCGAACCTTAAGTGTGTAGACCCTACGGGTTCGGGAGACACGCAGACATGACCGAGACGACTCTCCGGTCAATAACCAACAGCGGGATCTGGATATCCATGTTGGCTCCCACATGCTCCTCGATGATCTCATCGGATGAACCACGATGTCGAGGATTCAATCAATCCCGTATACAATTCCCTTTGTCAATCGGTACGTTACTTGCCTGAGACTCGATCGTCGGTATGCCAATACCTTGTTCAATCTCGTTGCCGGCAAGTCACTTTACTCGTACCATAATGCATGATCCCGTGAGCAACCACTTGGTCACATTGAGATCATTATGCTGATGCATTACCGATTGGGCCCAGAGATACCTCTCCGCCATACGGAGTGACAAATCCCAGTCTCGATTCGTGCCAACCCAACAGACACTTTCGGAGATACCCGTAGTGCACCTTTATAGTCACCCACTTACGTTGTGACGTTTTGCACACCCAAAGCACTCCTACGGTATCCGGGAGTTGCACAATCTCATGGTCTAAGGAAATGATACTTGACATTCGGAAAAGCTATAGCAAACGAACTACACGATCTTTGAGCTATGCTTAGGATTTGGTCTTGTCCATCACATCATTCTCCTAATGATGTGATCCTGTTATCAATGACATCTAATGTCCATAGTCAGGAAACCGTGACTATCTTTTGATCAACGAGCTAGTCAACTAGAGGCTCACTAGGGACGTGTTGTGGTCTATGTATTCACACATGTATTACGATTTCCGGATAACACAATTATAGCATGAACAATAGACAATTATCATGAACACGGAAATATAATAACAACCATTTTATTATTGCCTCTAGGGCATATTTCCAACACGATCAACATCGCTGATGAAAATTAGAAATTCCTACAAAATATTTTGCTTGATTTCAGTTGCCATATATAAATCCTAGGGATTATTGCGAACTGACATGACTCAGCCTGTTCAAGCATGCCATGGTGTTGTGCCTGGCTTGCCGCCGGAATTTACTGCCAGTCGTGTACATGTGGTCATTAGATGAAGGAATACGCTTGTCCGTTCGTGTGCTTGAGACACGTTGCAGTAGGTGCAGTGACTAGGACAGTCCCAATTTCCACACATGCATACGAACTATTATTGGTGTATATATGTCGATATGGATGAGCAAGCCATCATTGGCCCCTGCATGCATCTCTTAATACGAGCTAGAGAAGCCGGTGTGGACTTACAGTCAAACATCATCATCATCATCCATAACAGCGTCTGCATGAGCAGTATTTGCGATCTAAGTCAGGTATATTAGAAGCGAATGTGCTCCAACTTAGGCTTGATATTTGCATGAATTAGCAAGACTGGAGTTCATCATGTGAATTACACACACATGCATACAGAATGTGTGTTCATGCAGTTTAAAACTTCCTTTGAGGTTATACATGCAAGATGCATGTCCACGAGCACACCAGTACATAGACGTCACAGGTGCACACTAACACCTGTATCAAACAAAAAATAGAATTGATGGAGACCGAGAATAATCCAAAAATTTATTATTTCACACGCACCACAAGTTTGGGATACTAGGCACTATTCATTTGAACCCACTCCACCTAGAGGTGAGACATTTTTCCTACTTCATGTCCTTGCATTTCTAAACTTCAAACAAAGATTTTGACGTTTCATGATCATGTAGAAAACTTTCATTTTTTTCATCACTTAGTATGTGAATTTGCTTTCATGTTCACAAATCATAGAATCACATTTTCTTAATTAGGCAAGCTATGTTAACCAGGTTTTAAAAGATTGTTGCAACTTATTATAGAGTTACCAAAAAAATAGTGAACTTGGCAGGCAATGATATGTTAGTTGACGACACTAAGGACCCCCTATACAATGACTCACGAAACACGAGAAAACGGGATGGTAGTTGAACATCCCATCACCATTCTGTGCTAATTGCTTACCTGACATTGTGGTGTAGGATTGTGTGTAAAAAAACGCAATGGCCTGCACATCACATAAACTAAAGATAGGAAGGGTAGGACAGGCCCGAGAATAAAGCCATGAACTTATTTCCTACCGAACGCCTCTGCTTTGCGTAGTTGTCAACACTAGGTTTTGAACCCAACCTACGGAAAGGCGAATTAGGGTTTTCTAATTGAGTAACGTTCATTCATGCTCAAACTTCAAACTAAGAATTTTATGTAATGCCCCGGACACACCCGCCGGTGGTCGTTACTCCTGGCGGGATCTAGACTGGCCCCACAGATCAATACTAGTCTTTTTTGCGCACTTTATCCTCACTCGTTGTCACAGCCCTAGAATTGTTTGCAATTAGTGGCACAAGCATCCATGCATCTTGTCTAAATTACTTCCTTAATTTGAAATGGGGATTGGTAAACCCTGGCACCAAATGAAATTTAAATAGGTTCAAATAAAATATTTTTCAATGACACAGAATGCCTTTGGAAATGTACATGATTTCTGTTAAAGGTGAAAACCTCTTCCAAAAATGATGAACATATTTATAGGTCATTCCTGGATTTTTGAATTAAATCTTAAACTATTTGACTTTGGGCATTTAAACACTATAAATAATTTAAATGCTCAAATAATGTTGGAACTATTTGTGGGCCACTGAAATAATTCAGAAAGTGCTCATGAATATTTTCAGGAGTTATAAAATTGCTTTGGTTTTTAAAAACTAGATCAAAAACAAACTGCAAATTAGAAAACAGAAACAAAAATAGAAATAAGAGAGAGAGAGAGAGACTTACTGGCTTACCTGCGCAGCCCACCTGGCGGCCCAAGTGCTTCCAGCCAACATGCTCTTGTCGCCAACGTGCTTCCGGCCAACCAATGGACCGGCCGTCATGCCCAACCTGCTCGTCGTGCTGCATAGAGCCCGTAGGTGCCACGCTCGCGCCGCTACGGCCACCGCAACCGCATCAACGCGCACACCCGAACGCCGGCCGCCGCGGGCGAGCTCCTCGCCGTCGTCTCCGGCTGCCCCAGCCCCTGCAACCACCACCGTTGGACGCACAGAATCGCGGCCGTTCCAACGAGACCAGCCGTGCACGCTCTCGTCGCCGGAGTCACCCGGACGAGGAGCGTCGTCGCATCCTGCTTAGCACCGGCGGCTAATCGTCGTTTAGCTAACGTGGCTGGTTTAAATTAGGCGCTAACTAACCCCCACAGCCGCTGATAGATGGGCCCCACGCCCTAATTAATCCCTGTTTCGTTTGTGGTTAGGTTAGTTTAAACCCCAGCGGGACCCACGCGTCAGAATTGACTGTGCTGACGTGTCTGTTGACCGGACCCACCTGTCATTGACCCTAGGATGCACTGGGTCACTAACCAATGGACCCCGCTGGTCAGGTTGACTTGGGCTGGCGCTGTTGACCTGATGACATCACCATGATGTCATGCTGATGTAGTATTGATTTTCTGGATTTAAAATAATTCATAAAATTGCAGAAAATATCCAAAAATACAAAAATTCATAGTAATTCAACCGTAACTCCAAATGAAACAAATTATATATGAAAAATTATCAGAAAAATATGAAGAATCTGTTTATGGCACTTTCATGCATGATTGAACAAGTTAACCTAACTGAATAGGATAAATCATGATTAGGGCAATTTATGAACTAGCATTTGGAGTTGGAGTTTAACCCTATTTGAATTCCACTTCAATTAACTTGGCTTACTGCTGCATTAGGTCAATTTAGTTCCTTAACATGACATGGCATTCATTTCATTGTGCATTGCAGTGAGTGTTGGTTCTTTTGTGTTTGCCGGTGATTGTCCCCTCTCAGTAGACGTTACTTCGATGATGTGATCGATGACACCGATGAAGAGTTATACTATCTTCAGAAGTGCCAGGCAAGCAAAAACCCCCTTGTTCATTCCGATACAATCCCACTCTCTCGCTCCTGCTCTCTTTTGCTGCATTAGGACAACAACGATTCATCTGTTACTTGCTGCGGTAGTTGAACCCCTTATCCTCTGCATGACCTGTCATTGCCACAGTAAATAGATGAAACCCACTAGCATGAGTAGGAGTTGTTTGAGCCCTGATGTGCCTACTCATTCATGCTTGTTTGTCATGCCTGCTATTGCTTAGAGTTGTGTCAGGTCTGATTCATCGGGGAAGAATTGGAAAGTTGTGAACATGTCCTACTGTGTGTGAGCTAAGTGTGTTGAACACGATTTGGTAAAGGTATCGATGAGAGGCCTTGTAGGAGTACATGGTGGGTTGTTTCATTGGAACCGTCCTTAAGCACCGAGATCTGTATGTGTGATTTAAGAACCAGTTACTACCATGCATTGGGATCCTTAATTGACCCTCTCGGCTTCTTAACCACCCCAGTCCTCTGTCCAGGAGTTGCAAATAGTTTCTGGTGTTTGTAGGATATGTGTTGGCAGCCGTGCGTAGCGCTGACCCCAGGGGTGGGCTATGATGCGGTAGATACACCGTGGCCGGGCATGCAGGGCGCCGGTTTGGTGTCTCAGAACCCTGTACACATCGTTCAGGGCCGTATGTGGAAACCTCAGCCGGACTCCCTGCGAATGGAACCTAGATAGGCGATAAACCTGGACTAGAGACTTGAGTGTTTAGGTAGGCCATGGCCGACACCCTCGTTGGGCTTCCGCTTGAAGGTTGCCGAGTACATGTCGTGTAAACGACGGTAAGTGGTGAGAGCATGTGTGAAGAAGTACACCCCTGCAGGGTTAACATCATCTATTCGAATAGCCGCGTCCGCTGTAAAGGAATGCTTGGTTGCCTATACAGTTCATAGATAACTTGAAGTGGATACTCTAAAACTCGCAAGATAAGCGTGAGTGCTATGGATGGCCTTCTCGTAGGGAGATGGGAGCGGATCCATAGTGGCGTATTGATATGGTGAATATGTGGACTCGTGTGCGCCACCTCAAAAGAGTTGCTTGCAGTCGTAGTTCAGGTTAGTCACTGAGTCAAAGCTGGCTTGCTGCAGTTAAACTCCACTACCCCTTTGTTGATACCGATGCATATGTAGTTAGTTCTGATGTAAGTCTTGCTAGGTACATTTGTACTCACGTTTGCTTAATTTATGTTTTGTAGAGAGACTTCAGTCTCACTAGTAGTTCCGCGTGGACTTCGACGTTTAGCTTGATACCTCAGCTACGATCTTGTGCCCTCGGCAGGATCTGGTAGATAGTCAGGCTTCTTAGCCTTTTTCATTTGTAGATGACTGTACTTAGACATGTTAAGCTTCTGCATGTGCTTTGATTTGTATGCTATGATTGTTGGGTCATGAGACCCATGTTTGTAATATCTCGCTCCTCGGAGCCTAATGAATAAATACTTGAGTCGTAAAGTTATGTTGTGATGCCATGTTGTATTTACACATATCGAGCATATTGTGTGTATGATTGAAATGCTTGGTATGTGTGGGATCCGACAATCTAGTTGTTTATCCTTGGCAGCCTCTCTTATGGGGAAATGTAGTCTAGTGCTTCCATGAGCCATAGTAGTCCGCTACAGCCCGGTTCACCGGAGTCCTGCTAGCCCAGCACTACTGCTCAGGACACTTGACTGGCCGGCATGTGTTTCACTTCGTTCCTGTGTCTGTCCCTTCGGGGAAATGTCACGCGGTGACATCCGGAGTCCTGCCTAGCCTGCTATAGCCCGGGTTCCCGGAGTCCTATTAGCCCAGTGCTACAGCCCGGATTCACACGCTGCTGACGGACATGCTCGATGTGATTCATGTATGCCTGTCCTCATAGGTTGGTGCCGCTTTGGGTTCATGACTAGCCATGTCAGCCCGGGTTCTCTGTCATATGGATGCTAGCGACATTGTCATATACGTGAGCCAAAAGGCGCAAACGGTCCCGGGCCATGGTAAGGCGACACCCAAGGGAATACCGTGCATGAGGCCGCAAAGTGATATGAGGTGTTACCAGCTAGATCGATGTGACTTGGAATCGGGGTCCTGACACTCGTGCGCACCCGGGAGCAAATTCCCGATCGGTCACCCATCCTGAAATTACTCCAAGCTTAGCACACTTAACTTTGGAGTTCTGTCTGAATGGGCTTCCGGAAAATAAGGAATTCCTTATTGATATGAGTAGTCTATCATCCGTATTAAGCCAGGCTATCACATACACCCCCACTCAGAGGAACCGACGTCCTCGTCGGGCCATAGAAACGTTCCCTCTTGGTACATACGTCCAAGCTTCCAGTCCGGCACATGTGCCATGTCGTGTGCCACGACGGGTCACAAACGTCATGCACAACATGACCGCACACCTGTCTGCAAACATCCGTGTAACCGCGAGGGTCGGCGCTGATACCAACTTGTAATGCCCCGGACACACCCGCCGGTGGTCGTTACTCCTGGCAGGATCTAGATTGGCCCCACAGATCAATACTAGTCTTTTCTGTGCACTTTGTCCTCACTCGTGCGCACCCGGGAGCAACTTCCCGATCGGTCACCCATCCTGAAATTACTCCAAGCTGAGCATGCTTAACTTTGGAGTTCTGTCCGAATGGGCTTCCGGAAAAGAAGGAATTCCTTATTTATATGAGTAGTCTATCATCTGTATTAATCCAGGCTATCACAATTTAAGATTACCTTATCACATTATTTTATTTCTCAATTTATTGGTATAGTATTCATTGTGTGAACATGTTCTATGGGTTAAAAAATCACACACTAATATATTTTTTTATGTGAGAAATGTACTCAAGATTTTAAAAGGGGTTGTAGATGTGTAAGAAAAGAGAAAACTTGGTGAACATCCGCATGAGATTCTCGAAGGCCTCGATGGCCCAATTGATGACTACAAATATAGAAAAAATATAAAATATAGAATGAAGGATTGAAAAAGTGAACATTCGGTGGGAAGAAAAAATAGTAAGCGGAATGTTGTTATTTTCAGTTGATTCATAAGAAAAATCTGAAGAATGTTCAGTATCATGAACAAATAGAAGGATAAGGAAATATGCCATAACCGGATGGGAAAATTTTGGTGGACCCATGGGATTACAATACGTTTTTAGGTATTTGTCGGTGTACTAGAGTAGGGGTACCCTAGTATCCCGAACTTGTGCACGGGCAGTCGCAGCATCCCGCGGCAAGGCTTGCAGGGTGACCGCCAAGGTCCTCCGTGGTTCCTTTGGAGCCATTCAAGAACAAAGTGTCCAAGCTAAGAAGACAAGACCCCGACAAGAGGAGCTTGCCGGGAAGGCTAACAAAAGCATCCCAAGACCCCGGCAAGAGGAGCTTGCCGGGAAGGCCACCCAAGGCAGTTCAAGGAACTTGCCGCGGCGCACCACGCGTCCCGGCAAGGCCCGGTGAGCGACAAGCTCCCGGACGGGACAAGACAACGACCGCGGCAAGGCACTTGCCGCGGCAAGCCACCTCCCTGGGCCCGCGCTCCAGCACATCCACCAACGTGTCGCTCTGGGGCCCTTCCAGGCGCACGTGTCGGGAGGCTGTGCAGCTAGCGGCGTGCGGTGGCAAGCGGCGCTGACAAGATCGCCATCGTGGCGAACGGTGGCGTCCCTGGTGGTCCTTTTTTGCACTATTTAGGCGACACAGACGGGCATTTAAGGCCCTTGTCCCCTGCCGTCAGGGTTAGGTATGATACACTGTAGCAGGTAGCTGCACCTACCGCAGCACCTTTCCATTTTTACCCTTTGCCTCCGTTGCCACCTGTCGGTGACCCCTTGAGCATATAAAAGGAGGCCCGTGTGCAACGTAGAGGGGGGTTCGAACACTCACGCTCGGTCTTGCTAGCTGCTGGTGTGTACTGTAGCACTCCGCGCTCCCGAGTAAGAAATCAATACAAACCACAAAACAGGAGTAGGGTTTTACGCATCCGTGCGGCCCGAACCTGGGTAAATCGCTCGCATGCATCGCCTCGATTTGCTCTTTGCACGACCTCCGCCCCCGCCGAACCGAAAGGGACCCGGTCCGCCGGTCCCATAGGTGCCCGTGGATCAGTACCCTGGCATCTTTGGCGCGCCAGGTAGGGGGCGTCGAAGTTGTGTGAACCAGATCCGGCGTTCTCGCGAGCTAGATCTTCATCATCTTCATCAACATGCCGCCGAAGAAGAAGGTTTCGGAGGCAGCTGCTCCGTCCGCGCCGAGCCAACCACCGCCGGAGCAAACGGTTGGTGGGGCAGACGCCGGCGGAAAAACGGGCGTCGACGAGGGAACTCGCGGTGCTGCCAGGTCCAAGGACAGGGCTGCGCTGCCCATAGGCGGCATAGCCGGTTCCCACAACGACCGGGCGCACTCCAAGACCTCGGCGTCCGTACATGCACCGCGCCCATCTCAGGAGGCGCGGGACCGGCAGCGTCATGGTACTCATGGTACCATGCGCTCGCTAGATCAAGATCGAGCTGGTGGATCTCGGAGCGCTCAGGACCACCATGCACGTCAACCTGCTGGCGCGAGCGAGACACGGTCGCCTGGACGGGGTACTGCTCCTTCTAACGTGGTTAGAAGTCTGAGCATATCCCGCTCCTCGCACCGTTCGCCACCGCCACCCGCCACTGCAGCAGAAGCTTTGGCGCGAGCTCAGCTGCTCCTAGATTACCCTCCAACGGCGGATAAGATCGACGACTGGAGGGCTACCATCCAGAGTCTCATCGGCTTCGCCAACGGCGACACTCCACGGCAGCCGAGCACGTCGCAGCTGCGGCAAGCCAGCCAGGCACGAGCCGGAGACGACAAGACCGGTGGGGGTGCAACCTCTGTGCACTCTCCACCCCGAAGGCCAAGATCGCCGACTCGCCGGGTCCACCTCGACAGCGACTCCACCGCGTCATCAGATCCACGAGCTCGTCGCGATCGGCGCCAAGTTCTTCTAGAACGACAACAAGAAGACGCTCGTACCCGCATCGAGCGCCAATGAGAAGCGCGACGTCAATCAGACTAGCGCGCTGGGCCCTCTGTCGACATGCATGCGCCAGGGGAACCAGGCGACTTGCCGTATGCGGTAGGTTGCCCTGCGTTCACCCGTGAGCTGCGGCAAGTCAAGTGGCCCAGCACGAAGAATTTCAAACCAGATGTACCAGATAAGTACGATGGCAAGACGCATCCGTCGGAGTTCCTCAGCATCTACACCATCGCGGTGAAGGCTTCCGGGGGCCGAGACGACAAGATCCTTGCCAACTACTTCCCGTTGGTGCTTAAGCCCAACGGGTCCTGGCTCATGCACTTGCCGGACAACTCCATATCCTCCTGGGCAGACTTGTGCCATCAGTTTGTTGGCGCCTTTACAGGCGGCCACAAACCTCATGGCCACGAGAGTGACCTTCATCTGCTCGCCCAGAAGGAAGGAGAGCCCCTGCGCAAGTACATTCAGAGGTTCAGCCGTGTACAGTATAACATCCCAGACGTCCACCCCGCCGCGGTCATCAGCGCGTTCCATCAGAACGTGTGTAACCGCAGGATGCGGGAGGAGATGGCGATGTGCAAGATCAGAGATGTCAGCGAGCTATACGCCCTGGCCGACAAGTGTGCACGTGCTGAGGAAGGGAGGAAACTCCTCGGAGAGAAGACCGGAGCAGAAGGATCTGATAGTGAGGATGCTGCCCGGCAAAGAAAAACCGGCGGCGCAACAGGAAGAAGAAAGGCAAAGAGGTGCTAGTCGTTGAGCAGTCCGGCAACGAAGGTGGCGCCAAGAAGGCTAAAGTTGGTAGCTCCGTCAAGGAGGTTGCCGCATGCACCAACTGCCAGGCTGTGGCGGTCGCCGACAAGCAGGACGGCTCCGACAAGCAATATTGCAAGATTCACCGCACCAAGGGCCATGACCTCCAGAGCTGCAAGAAGGTCGAGCAGCTTGTCCAGCAGTAGAAGGCTGAGTATGAGCGGCGAGACAAGGAGAGGGCCCAAGGTGGCGCTGCAGAATCCAGCAAGAAGCGTGCCGGCCGGGGAGGACGCCGCGGCAAGGCTAAGCAGCGGCAAGGAGGAAGACCCCCCCGCGGCCGCGACAATGATGAAGACGATGACGATGACGAAGACATGGATGATGTTGAGACCAGTGAGCAGGAGTTTCAGAAAGCCACAGAGGTCTTGTGCGTTGACGGCGGTGCCTCTCTGCATACTTCACACCGCCAACTCAAGCAGTGGGTGCGGGAAGTCAATGCAGCGGAGCCACCTGTCGAATCGTGCAAACTTCTGAAATGGTCCAGCATGCCTATCATCTTCGACATTGAGGACCACCCTGATCGCACAACTGCGGTCGGGTGTTTGCCGATGTTGGTTTCACCAACTATCCGCAACCTCAAGGTCACCAAGATGCTAGTTGACGGCGGGGCCGGCTTGAACCTGATCTCCTCCGCTGTACTCCAAAAACTCCAGATCCCCGACAGCGAGCTTGAAGAGACTGGCACGTTCCAAGGAATCAACCCGGGAAGGAGCAAGCCAAAGGGGAAAGTCACGCTGCCGGTGACATTTGGCAGCAAGCTCAACTTCAGGACTGAGAGGGTCACATTTGACGTTGCCGATATTCCATTGCCTTAGAATGGGATACTTGGCCGTCCAGCACTCGCCAAGTTCATGGCAGCCCCTCATTACGCGTATAACATGCTGAAGATGCCAGGCCCGATAAGCGTCATTTCTGTCCCCGGCGACAAGAAGGATGCACTTATCTGTGCCGACAAGATCTACCGGGAAGCAGCAGCCGCAGCAGATCACAAGCCACTTGCCGCTGAAGCCCCCGGGAGGAAGAAGACCAAGTCCGGCAAGAGTTATGATGCCCACATCGGCAAGCGCACCTCTTCGGAGTGCTGCGCTGCCGTCGAGGACGCACCATCGAGCTCCACCGGCAAGTGTAAGAAGACGGTGGCAGCTCCGCCAGAGACGAAAAAGGTGTCCGCCAAGGAGGACGGCACTGGTGGTATCTTCACCATTAGTGCCACTCTCGACCCTAAATAGGAAAGCGCGCTCGTTGCTTTCCTACGGGGGAATGTCGACGTGTTTGCGTGGCAACCGTCTGACATCCCCGGTGTTCCCAGGAAAGTGATTGAGCACCACCTTGCCGTTTGTCCTCATGCGCGGCCCGTCAAGCAGAAGGTCAGGAAGCAGGCAGTGGAGCTCCAAGAGTTCATTGCTGAAGAAATCAAGAAACTGGAAGCAGCAGGCCTTGTCAGAGGAGTGCTCCATCCTACGTGGTTGGCCAATCCTGTAGTCGTGCGCAAGGCAAACGGGAAATGGAGACTTTGTATCGATTTTACTGATGTTAACAAAGCTTGTCCCAAAGACCCATTTCCTTTGCCGCGCATTGACCAGATTGTTGACTCCACAGCCGGATGTGATTTGCTTTCATTTCTTGACGCATACTCAGGATACCATCAGATCTTCATGGCAGAAGAGGATGAGGAGAAGACCGCATTTATTACTCCATGTGGCACGTACTGTTTTGTACGGATGCCTTTCGGATTAAAAAATGCTGGTTCAACATTTGCAAGAGTAGTCCATGTCGCTCTTGAGCCACAAATACATAGAAATGTGGAAGCCTACATGGATGATATAGTGGTCAAAAGCAAGGACAGAGCAACCCTGATACAAGATTTAGACGAGACCTTTGCAAATCTGCGCAAGATCAGCCTCAAGCTCAACCCAGAGAAGTGTGTGTTTGGAGTCCCCTCCGGCAAGCTTCTCGGGTTCTTCGTGTCTCAGTGGGGAATTGAAGCCAATCCCGACAAGATCAAGGCCATTGAGCAGATTGAAGCACCCAAGCGCGTCAAAGATGTACAAAGACTTGCCGGTTGCGTGGCTGCTCTCAGCAGGTTTATCTCTAGGTCTGCTGAGCGTGCCCTGCCCTTTTTCAAATTATTGAAAAAGGCAGGTCCAATGAGATGGACTCCGGAAGCGGAGGCTGCGCTGCAAGACTTGAAGAGATACCTGTCCTCCCCTCCAATACTTGTTGCACCTAAGCCACAAGAGAAGTTGCTGCTGTATATCGCGGCAACCAATCAAGTGGTTAGTGCTGCGTTAGTAGCAGAGAGGGAGGCAGATGACGAGCCAGCAACCACGGCAAGCACATCCAATGACAAGCAAGGGGCTTCCCCGGCAAGCTCTGGTCTCGACAAAGATGGATCTGCGCAGATGCACGAGGAGACACAGAAGAAGATGGTGCAGCGCCCAGTTTACTTTGTCAGTTCCCTTCTGCAGGGGGCTAGGTCAAGGTACTCTGGCGTGCAGAAATTGCTTTTCGGCCTTCTCATGGCCTCGAGAAAGCTGCGCCATTACTTCCAAGCACATGAGATAACAGTTGTCACTCGCTTTCCGCTGAAGAGGATACTGCAGAATCCAGAAGCGACAGGCAGGATTGTTGAGTGGGCACTGGAACTGTCAAGCTTTGGCCTCAAGTTTGAAAGTACTTCAACTATCCAGAGCAGAGCAATGGCAGAATTCATAGCGGAATGGATGCCAACACCAGATGAAGAAATTCCAGAAACGAGCATCCCCGACAAGGAAGCAAGCAAAGAGTGGCTGATGTACTTTGATGGTGCCTTTTCGCTGCAAGGCGCCGGTGCTAGCGTGCTGCTTGTCGCACCCACCGGAGAGCACCTCAAGTACGTAGTCCAGATGCACTTTCCCAAGGAGCAAGCAACAAACAATACTGCAGAGTATGAAGGCTTGCTTGCCGGTCTCCGGATCGCGGCAGACCTTGGGATCAAGAAGCTCGTTGTCAGGGGTGACTCACAGCTTGTCGTCCGCCAAGTAAACAAGAATTATCAGAGTCCGTTGATGGAAGCTTACGTCGATGAAGTGAGAAATCTAGAAGAGCACTTTGACAGCCTGCAGATGGAGCATGTTCCAAGAGCTCAGAACGCCATTGCAGATGGCCTGTCAAAGTGCGCCGCACTTAAGTTACCTGTGGAACCAGGGATCTTTGTGCTCAAGCTGACTCAACCGTCCGTGACGCCATCAACTGGACAGAGCAAGAAGAGGAAGTTGGTTTCTGGTGAATATTTGCCGGCAGAGCTTCCCGAAGCCGCCGCCAAGAAGGTCCCCAAGATCAATGCCAAGAGCTCCGCGGAGCAATCTGCTCCCACAAACCCCAGGGTTTGTTCCGTTAAAGCAGAAGCTCCCGACAAGTTTTGCTCTGGCAAGCTTGCCGGGGAACGTCGCGCTCCGACAGAGCCGCAGGTTCTCGCCGTAGAAGCGGATGTTCCCACAGCAGTCCACAAGATCAACGCCAAAAGCGCTGAGGAGCAGTCTGCTCCGGCAAACCCCAGGGTTTGTTCCGTTGAAGCAGAAGCTCCCGACAAGTTTTGCTCCGGCAAACTTGCCGGGGAACGTCGCGCTCCGGCAGAGCCGCAGGTTCTTGCCGTAGAAGCAGCCATTCCCGCAGCCGCAGATTTGCCTTTAGTCCTTGTTGTCGAGCCACAAGCTCCAGCATGGGCGCAGCAGATTGTCCGTTTCCATCAGACAGGAGAGCTTCCCAAAGAGGAAGAAGAAGCGGAAAGAGTAGCCCGGCAGTCAAGTATGTACCAGTTTGTCGACAAGACACTGTACAGAAGAAGACTGAACGGCGTGAAATTGAAGTGTATTCACCGGGAAGATGGACAAAAGCTGTTGGCAGAGATACATGGAGGCATATGTGGACACCACATTGGCGCAAGAGCACTTGTCGGCAAAGCATTCCGGCAAGGTTTCTTCTGGCCAACAGCCCTCCAGGATGCAACTGCACAAGTAACCAAGTGTGAAGCGTGCCAGTTCCATTCCAAGCAGATACACCAACCAGCTCAAGCTCTCCAGACGATCCCTTTATCTTGGCCATTTTCGGTCTGGGGGCTCGACATCCTCGGCCCCTTTCCCCGAGCTGTCGGGGGCTTTGAGTACTTGTACGTTGCAATCGACAAGTTCACAAAGTGGCCGGAAGTGGAACTAGTGAGGAAGGTGACAGCACAGCCAGCAGTCAAGTTCTTCAGGTCGATTGTTTGCCGCTTCGGGATTCCTAACAGGATAATCACTGACAACGGTACACAATTCACGAGCCGCACCTTCATGCAGTACGTCCAAGATCTTGGCGCCAAGGTCTGCTTCGCTTTTGTTGCTCACCCGAGAAGCAACGGTCAAGCGGAGAGGGCAAATGCTGAAGTGCTGCGCGGGCTCAAGACCAGAACTTTCGACAGGCTGCACAAGTGCGGAAGAAACTGGATCGAGGAGCTGCCGGTGGTTCTTTGGTCGATCAGGACGACGCCAAATCGAGCCACTGGCCAGACACCTTTCGCTCTAGTCTATGGAGCAGAGGCAGTTATCCCCACGGAACTCGTATACGGGTCACCTCGAGTGCTCGCTTATGATGAGCTTGAGCAAGAGCAGCTGCGACAAGATGACGCACTGCTCCTTGAGGAAGACCATCTTCAGGCTGCTGTGCGAGCTGCTCGCTACCAGCAAGCTTTGCGCCGCTACCATAGCCGCAAAGTTAACGCCAGAAGTCTCGAGGAAGGCGACCTTGTTCTTCGGCGCGTTCAGTCCGCCAAGAATTCCAACAAGTTGACGCCGAAGTGGGAAGGCCCTTACCGAGTGAAACGAGTCACTAGGCCTGGCGCTGTCCGCCTTGAGACCGAAGATGGCATTCCGGTGAGCAACTCCTAGAACATTGAGCATCTTCGCAAGTTTTACCCGTAAGGCACGGTTGTCGGAACCTGTTCCGGCAACCACCTTTTGTACAAGTCTTGCCGCTGTTGCATGTAATCCTTTGTACAAAGCCGGGCGCAGACCCAGTGCATAAGTAAAGCTCATGTGCTCCGCACATTCTGTCGATTTCATGCTTTCTATTTTTGGCATATATGATCTGACACTTTGTGCAGCACCTACCCCATGGTAAGCAATAACGAGCCGTAAGGCTCCATATCTCTATTCTCTCTCCTTTCTTTTTTCTCAAGGAAAAGAAGTTTCCCTCGCCCACAAGTTTGCCGGGGGGGAAGGAGAAGATAGTGGTATGGACCAGGCGTCGCTCAAGGAAGTTTCACCTTGCCGGGAAGCAAACAACAGAAAAGCTAAGTTGCCAAAGTTTGAGCAATCAAATTTTTTAAATTTTAAGTTATCCCCCTTGAACGACTGCACTTTGTATGGAAAACCTATGCACGGAGGAACCAACTCGTAGCTAGTTGCGCCCTTACTTTGTTTCGAGTCCGCTCAACAAATTAAGTGAGCCGCTAGCGCCCTTACTTTGTTTCGAGTCCGCTCAGCAACTTAAGTGAGCTGCAACTAGTTGCGACAAGGTTTCTTGTCGATAGCGGCACCGCCAGCAGGCTGCTGACGTCCCGCACTCAGCGCTCGCGGCTAAGGTTCCTGCACCGGCAAGTTCCCTAAAAGCGTAGGGTAAAAAGACATACAAAGGGAGGGATCAAGTAAAGGGAATAACATTGCAGTCATTCCATAAAACAAAGCTATATTACAAAGATAACTTGTCGCAGCTCTAATGGATTGTTTTCATGACATGATAAACAGCGACAAGGAAAGAAGAAATGGGCGACCTAATCTACGCGATCACCTTCGACCCTCTTGATCCCGCTCACCTTGTCCACGATGGGTGCGACAAGGGCCTTGAGCTCCTCCAGATCGGCTTCCGGCGGCAAGGTCCTGAGGATGTTCGTGAGGTGGAGGCCTGGATTGCGGAAGGCCACCTTCATCAACACTTTCTGAAGAGCTCCCGTGCAGATCTTGCGCGATTTGTCGGCCAGCTGCTTGGGGATCCTTTCCCGGAGCCGCTGAAGGGCCGTCGCCACGCCCTTGAAGAACAGGACGAGCTTGGCGCTGGGTTGGAGGTTGTCGTCGGAGGGATACCCGAGATCCTCCATCCCCAGCTGCGCCAGCTCCTTGTCGATATCTGTGGCGGCGTTCACAAGACTCTCCATCCAGTGCGTCACGATCTCCCTGAAAGCGTTCTGGGCGGCGGCAGCACTCTCCAGCAGCGCCTTGTCGGCCTTGATTTCCTCCTTCAAGGCCGCCTCCCGCTTCTTGGCGCTGTCCAGGGTCTTGGTCAAAGTGGTTAGCTTCAACTCAAGATCCACGTTGGAAACCTTGGCGGCGCTGAGCTCTTTGCCCTTCTCGGAGAGATCGGCCTCCAGCCGCGCCACCTTCGTCTTCAACTCCTCCTTGGCGGCCTCGGCGGCTGCGGCAGCATCCTCCGCTTGCTTGAGGGCTCCGTCAAGTTTCCCCTCGCGCGCGGCAAGCTCCTCCTCGTGGGTGTCGAAATTGACCTTCCGCTGCGCCAGCTCGCCCTCCTCCGCGGCTAGCTTCACAGTGGCAAGTCGCTGCCGCTCTTCGACTTCGGCCTTCTCAAGGAGGAAGGCCTTCTGCGCCTCAGCGAGCTGCTCCCGCTCCTCCACCAGATTTCGGAGGGCTTCTCGATGGAAACCCCCGAGCTCCTCTGCGCGCTTTTCAATGTCTGCTCCCGCATTCGCAACAAGCGCCTCGCGGGATTCCAGCTTGGCTTGCCGCGCGCGGTAGAGCGACATCAACTTCTGCAGCAGCCGCTCTTCTTCGGGCTCGTTGCTGCTGTTGCTTGGCGCGTCAACCACCGTCAACCCCGCGGAGGCAAGCACTTCTCCGTCGAAGATCTCCCCCTCAACCGGCGCCCTGGAGCTTGACGCCCAGGGGAGGTTGACGAAGACGCCTTCGCCGGCCTTCAAGTAAACGCCCGGCTGGGGCTCCTCGGTGCTTGGCGCTGCGGCTTCGGCGGATGGGTCGGCGGTCGGTGTAGCGCCTGGCGCTCCTGCAGCCTCTCGGCCGTCAGTACGATCGCCAGATCCCTCGCCAGTCGCCGCGGCGCCAGCCTTGGTGGCCTCGGCGCCGGCGGGATCACCCGCGCCGGCTACGTCCTCGCAGCGACCTCGATCTCCATCCGCTCCGCAGCAGATGGGTCTGACAGCCGGCAAGGGGAGAAGAGTCAAGCAAAATCCAGCAAAAACTCAAGAAGATCAAAAGAAGAAGAACCCAAGAGAAGTTTTGAAGCAAGAGGAGTACCTGCACCAGGCTCTACAGTAGTGGTCTCCGCCGTCGGGGGGCCGCTAGTGCTGTCCCTTGCCGGAGACTTCTCCCTTACCGGGAAGCCCTCCCTTGCCGGAGAGTTCTCCCTTGTCGGGGAATTCTCCCTTGGCTCCTGGTGGGGCTGCTCGGCTCCTACACAAGTCAACAAGCAGATATTAGCAAAGACAAGTACCCATGCGCGCCTCGCAGTGGAAAGCAAATCAAACACTTACGCTGGGGGCTGCCCTGGAGAAAAGTCGCCGGGTCCGGCAAGGTTGTCTCGGGCGCGCCACCTGCTGTCGCAGTAGGCTCGTCCTCGATGCCGATCACCGGGACCTTGGCTCTCTTTGCCGCTCTCTGGGCCAGAGTCCTAAAGAGGAACAAGTTCAGAGAAAAGCAAGTGAGAAACAAGACAAACAACAAGAACTGAAGAAATGCAAGTACAGCAAGAGAAGCTTACTCTTCTTCTTCTTCTTCTTCCTCGTCGGAGCTTAACGCGGAGAAGTCGAAGCCCGGCGCGCGCCCGGCGCGAGGAGGCGGAGGAGAAGCTTCCCTTGGCCGCTTGGCGGGAGCAGTGGCGGCGGTCTGAGACGACCCCGCTCCGGCTGTCGGCGCGGCGTGAGCAGCGGCAGGAACTGAAGCGCTGGTCCGGCTAGACTCCGCTCCAGTTGCCGTCGCAGCATGAGGCGCTCCCGCGGCAACGGTGTTTGCCGCGGTGGAGCGTGTCACGCGGCGTGGCGACTGTTGACCCGCTTGCCGCTCCGCCACGTCACCGACCTTGCGGAGACGCCTTCTTGGTGGGGATGGAGGCTCTGCTTGCAGTGGGCTGTCTGAAGACGAGGTGGAAGAGGAGTTGATTTCCAACGAGCCGCTCATGTCCTTGGCGGGCTCGCTCAGCTCGGCGCCATGCCCGGCAAGCTCCTTCTTGCCGGCGGGCTCCCCTCGCTCGGCACGGCTTGCCGCCTCTGCTGCGTCTGCCTCCTCCACCGTGAACCCAAACTCGCCCGCGGCTGCGGCTGCCGCTGCCTCCTCCAGCCTAGTGGCGATGAGCGCCATCTCCACATCCGTGGTGTCGCGGGTGAGGCCGTCCTTCTCGTCGGGGCGGATTGGCACCTCCACCAAGTCGTCGAAGAACTGCTGCACGACCTCGTCTGCAGGCTCCTGCCAAGTTGGCACAATCCCGTGCGAGTCACACTCCAGCATCATTGCACGGATGCGGTCGAGCGCGGAATTGTTGCACAACGGCACGACGCCCCCCGGCAACCTAAACACCTCGGGATGTTGGGGGTCATACTTGAACAGTTCCTGCAGCATCGCGTTGAGCTCCAGGACTGTGAAGTTGTAGTTGAGGCCCGGCCGCAGCCTCATGATATCTGCCGCGTTCTTGAACTCCCAAGTGGGCCTCCCCCGTTCCTGCAGGGGGGCGATGCGGCGGCGAAGGAAGTCTGCGCCAACAGCGCCAACAGTAAGCCCGGCAAGCCTCAGGCGCAGGATCCTGGTGACAGCAATCTTCAGCTTGTCGTCCTCCGGGACCACATCACTCCAATCGCTGCCGCGGGCTACTAGGGTTCGGCGCCGGGTGGTGAATGGCTGCGGGCTCTCCTCGTCAAGCCAGCACCAATCAGCTCTCCACTCCTCCCACTTGCCGTGGAATTCTCCCTCCAGATAGGTCTCCTTCTTGCCGGCCCTTGAGATCCAGGCAATTCCGCCGGATAGAGCCTCTCCTCTCTCTACTCGGGGTATGAAGAAGTGGCAGAAGAGGGCAACGTTGGGAAGGACTCCGACAAAGTTTTCGCAGAGATGTGCGAAAACTGCCATCGTCAGAACGGCATTGGGGGTGAAGTCAAGGAGGTGGAATCCATAGGTATTCATGATGTTGCAGACGAACTCAGAGAAAGGCGGGCAGAGCCCGCAGTAGAAGAACAGAGCAAAGAAGGGATATCCGTTTGGGGCTTTCTTCCAAGCGGCGGCGGGGAGTACCTTTGTGCACGGATGCGCGCGCGTCTCCGCCGACCAGAATAGGTAATAGTTCTCCCTCAGCTCCTTCGCGCCAAGCTTGGGGGGGAGACGACCCGCTCCTTCCGCAGCACCGCGAGCCGCTGCGCCTCGGTCGACTTCACGGCCTTCCCCTTGTCGGCTTTTGGAGCCATGGCGGAAGCAGTGGAGGAGGTCGACGGCGTCGGTGGTGCTGGTGGCAATGTGGGGGCGGAGCGCTGCTCTCTCTCTCTCTCAGCTTTGGGAAGGCGAGGGAGCGGCGGAGATTTCTGAGATTGGAACGGCAACGGGCAAGTGGGCGAACTGCCCCTGTTTCCCCTGCTTATAAAGGAGGAGGGGGCGGACGTTCCGCATTTCCGAATAAAGAAACCCCCACGATCTCGCCCACGACGCCGCATTCGACGCTTGCCGTTCGGGGAGGGCGCGGTGGATGCGGAGTGAGATACGGCGTAACCTAGGCCGCGCGTGCCCGTGCCCTGTTTTGGGCCTGGCCCAACAGCGCTCGGCACCGTGTATGGCCCAGGCCCGGGGGCTCCTGTCGGTGTACTAGAGTAGGGGTACCCTAGTATCCCAAACTTGTGCACGGGCAGTCACAGCATCCCGCGGCAAGGCTTGCTGGGTGACCGCCAAGGTCCTCCGTGGTTCCTTTGGAGCCATTCAAGAACAAAGTGTCCAAGCTAAGAAGACAAGACCCCGGCAAGAGGAGCTTGCAGGGAAGGCTAACAAAAGCATCCCAAGACCCCGGCAAGAGGAGCTTGCCGGGAAGGCCACCCAAGGCAGTTCTAGGAACTTGCCGCGGCGCACCACGCGTCCCGGCAAGGCCCGGTGAGCGACAAGCTCCCGGACGTGACAAGACAACGACCGCGGCAAGGCACTTGCCGCGGCAAGCCACCTCCCTGGGCCCGCGCTCCAGCACATCCACCAACATGTCGCTCTAGGGCCCTTCCAGGCGCAAGTGGCGGGAGGCTGTGCAGCTAGCGGCGTGCGGTGGCAAGCGGCGCTAACAAGATCGCCATCGTGGCGAACGGTGGCGTCCCTGGCGGTCCTTTTTTGCACTGTTTAGGCGACACAGACGGGCATTTAAGGCCCTTGTCCCCTGCCGTCAGGGTTAGGTATGATACACTGTAGCAGGTAGCTGCACCTACCGCAGCACCTTTCCATTTTTACGCTTTGCCTCCATTGCCACCTGTCGGTGACCCCTTGAGCATATAAAAGGAGGCTCGTGTGCAACCTAGAAGGGGGTTCGAACACTCACGCTCGGTCTTGCTAGCTGCTGGTGTGTACTGTAGCACTCCGCGCTCCCGAGCAAGAAATCAATACAAACCACAAAGCAGGAGTAGGGTTTTACGCATCCGTGCGGCCCGAACCTGGGTAAATCGCTCGCGTGCATCGCCTCGATTTGCTCTTTGCACGACCTCCGCCCCCGCCGAACCGAAAGGGACCCGGTCCGCCGGTCCCATAGGTGCCCGTGGATCAGTACCCCGGCAGTATTTGAATCGAACAGATCGATATATCTCCAAAATGGTTAAACTTCAGTTGATCATGAAATTTTAAGACATGTATAATGCATGCATTTATTCATAAATATGTATGCATTTTAAGACATATATACTGCCTGCATTTGTTATAACTTAGCCATGGTTACACTATTGACTATGAAGCAACTAAAGAACATATGCATATATATAGCACATACTTTATTCTACTAGAATACATGCGAAATTCCAAATATATATACCAACGCATATAGACAATCCAAAAATATGAGAGAATACAACTCGAATGATCCCAAAAATAAATAAATTACCTGGATATTCGAGGATATAACCATATATATGACACTTCTATAAATTATTCAATAGTACAAGATCCAAAATTAGTAGTCCGATGCACATATTACTATTTTAGCCTTAGTATAAATGCTTATGAATATCCTAAGTTAAAGGATATATGAGATTAACTTTTCAATGAAATATAAAACAATATTGGGACATGATATTCTGAAAATTTATATATAAACCTTCGATTGGATTTCCTATGATGATTTTATGGAGAAAACAATAACAATATGTATAGAAGAAATAATAACATTGAACTTGCATCAAATTCTTATGTTTGAAAATTCTACATCCTAAAGAGGCCTTTAACAATTTTGTTTTCTTATGATATAAAATTTAGTAGTCACAGTAGAATATAAAAAACATAAGTTTTCCTACATTTCCAAAACAATAAAGACGGTGCCCTCGCATTTGCGAGGGCCACTCCTCTAGTTGAAGAAAAACAAAAAAAACAGGGGCTATACAGGCTCTTTGCCGTCTGCTCGTAGACGACAAAGAGCTCTGCCATCAGCCATCAGACGGCAAAGCTGCCACGTGGCAGCTACCTATGCAACTTGGGACACTGTGGCTGGCCTATTTGGTCAGTTTGCCGTCAAAGACCTTTGCACCTTTGCTGTCTGCCAGCAGACGGCATAGCATGCCACGTGATAGCTACCTGGGCTGGCCTATTTAGGCGCTTTGTCGTTGGCTGGTGGATGGCAAAGATGAAAAGGTCTTTGCCGTCTTCTGGCAGATGGCAAAGCACGCCATTAACTTCCTAACGAAACTAACCTGCCGTGTGTGTCGTCCAGGCCCTTTGCCGTTTACCAGCGGACGACAAAGGCCTAGACATCTTTGCCGTCAGCCAGCAGATGACAAACCGTCCGGTTGAATGAACCACGACAAAGGGCTCTTTGCCGTCTGCCAGGCATGCCTTTGCCGTCTGCCATGGCCGACGGCAAATATCCTGATTCCTGTAGTGTACCTCCTGCTCCATGACTTCAAGCCTGGCCTCCACGGTTCCCGTCCCCTTAGGGCCTTGCACATCGCGGATGTGGTGCACCCCCTCATGCATCTGGATGACCTGAGGGTGCTGCAGCACCTCCCACAAATATGGGTTGATGACGTTCTTGAAGAACTTGTCCTTGGAGGAGCTTGAAGCGGCCATGGTAGATGGGATCTGCCAGAAAACAACAAGGAAAAGAAAACAGAAGATTTCTCCGTGATACGGTGGTCAATAGGTTTGGGGGTATATAAAGATTTTTTATCTTGGGAAACAAGCAAGTTGTAGAAAAACGGAGTCCGGGAGGTACCCGAGGTGGCCACAACCCACCTGGGCGCGCCTGGCAAGCCAGACGCACCCTGGTGTCTTGTGCCCACCAGGGTGCACTTCCTGGAAGTTTCTTATTTTCCGAATTTTGTTATATTCCAAAACTGACAGAAAATATTTTTGTGGATTTTTCAGAGTCTGTTTACTTACCATATCACGTACCTCCTCTTTTTAATGATTCTAGAGTGTTCCTGAAGGACTCTTTTCTATTTTCTTCTGATGTCATAGTTTGGATAATATTACTTTCAACATTAACAGGCGTACCTAAGATATAATGTTTTATTCGTTTCCCATTAATAACCTTCGGGTTAGTACCTTCGGCATTATTTATTTTGATAGCTCTAGACTGATAAACCTCCTTGATAACATAGGGTCCTTCCCATTTGGAGAGGATTTTTCCTACAAAGAATCTGAAACAAGAGTTGTACAAAAGAACATATTCTCCAACTTTGAACTCACGCTTTTGTATTCTTTTATCATGCCATCTTTTAACTTTTTCTTTAAATAACTTGGCATTTTCATAAGCTTGGGTTCTCCATTCATCTAAAGAGCTAATGTCAAACAACCTCTTTTCACCGGCAAGTTTAAAATCATAGTTGCGTTCTTTAATTGCCCAATATGCTTTATGTTCCAACTCAAGAGGCAAATGACAAGCTTTTCCATAAACCATTTTATAAGGAGACATAACCATAGGATTTTTATAAGCTGTTCTATAAGCCCAAAGTGCATCATCTAATTTCTTAGACCAATTCTTCCGGGACCTATTGACAGTCTTTTGCAAAATTAATTTTATTTCTCTATTGCTAAGTTAAACTTGACCAGTAGACTAAGGATGATAAGGTGATGCAATTCTATGGCTAACATCATACTCCCTTCGTTCCTTTATATAAGGTTTATTTGTTTTTTGATAAAATTCCAGAATGTAAGGTGCATTTCTTCTAATTCCTCATAATTCCTTTGTTAGCACTCTAGAAAAAGGGAAAGTATCTCTCTCCTAATTGTCTGTATCTGTCCTTGTAGCAAAAGAAGGAAAGTAAATCACTGTAGATTGCATGTATCTCTTACTTTCCTGGACTAACCTATTTACTTGCCACTAACCAACAAGGGTAATTTCGTCGTAACATGTCTATAATTATGTGCCTTGGTCACTGTGCTGAAAATAATACACCGTACATAAAGGAATGGAGGGAGTACTTAGCAAGCATTTTAATAGAGGTTTTGTGTTCAACACTACTAGTTGGAATAGCTTCTACCCACTTAGTAACATAATCAACAGCAACCAAAATATGCGTGTACCCATTAGAGGAAGGAAAATGTCCCATGTAATCAAATCCCCAAACATCAAATGGTTCAACAACAAGTGAATAATTCATAGGCATTTCTTGACGCTTACTGATATTACCTATTCTTTGACATTCATCACAAGATAAGGCAAACTTACGAGCATCCTTGAAAAGAGTAGGCAACTAAAATCTAGATTACAATACCTTGTGAGCAGTTCTGTGTCCCGCATGATGCCCTCCATACGTTTCGGAGTGACATTTCCATAGGATTTGTCCCTGTTCATGCTCAGGTACACAATGTCTAATAATACCATCTACTCCTTTATAAAGATGTGGGTCATCCCAAAAGTACTGTCTTAAATCATAGATGATTTTTTTTCTTTTGTTGGTATGTAAAGCTAGGTGTCAAATATTTAGCAACAATGTAATTAGCATAGTCAGCATACCAGGGAGTGTTATGAGAAACATTTATTGCAGCTAATTGCTCATCAGGAAAACTATCATCAATATGTAGTGGGTCATCAAGCACATTTTCAAGCCTAGACAAGTTATCAGCTACGGGGTTCTCTGCTCCTTTTCTATCAGTGATATGTAAATCAAATTCTTGTAGCAAGAGAACCCATCGAATGAGTCTAGGTTTAGCATCTTTCTTTTCCATAAGATATTTAATAGCAGCATGGTCGGTGTGAACAATTACTTTTGAATCAGCAATGTAAGATCTAAATTTATCACAAGCAAACACCACTGCTAGAAATTCTTTTTCAGTAGTAGCATAATTTCTTTGAGCATTGTCTAGAGTTTTACTACCACAATGAATAACATTTAGTTTCTTATCGACTCTTTGTCCTAAAACAACACCAACAGCATAATCACTAGCATCACACATAATTTCAAAAGGCAAGTTCCAATCAGGTGGTTGAACAATAGGTGTAGAAATTAAGTCTTTCTTGGGTGTTTCGAAGGCTTCTAAACAATCATCATCAAAAATAAAAGGAACATCCTTTTGCAAAAGATTTTCAAGAGGCCTAGAAATTTTAGAAAAGTCTATGATAAATCTCCTATAGAAACCAGCATGACCTAAGAAACTATGAATACCTTTGATATCTTTAGGACATGGCATTTTCTCATTTACATCAACCTTAGCTTTGTCCACTTCAATACCTCTTTCAGAAATTTTATGACCCAAGACAATACCTTCATTAACCATAAAGTGGCACTTCTCCCAATTCAAGACAAGATTTGTTCGTCCACATCTCTACAAAACTCGATCAAGATTGCTTAAATAATCATCAAAAGACTTCCCATAAATGGAAAAGTCATCCATGAAGACCTCAAGAATCTTTTCACAAAAGTCAGAGAATATGGCAGTCATACATCTTTGAAAGGTAGCAGGTGCATTGCATAAACCAAAAGGCATACATCTATAAGCATAAGTTCCAAAGTGACAAGTAAAAGTGGTCTTTTCTTGATCAAGTTGAGAAACAGGTATTTGTGAAAACCCAGAGTATCCATCAAGAAAGCAAAAAATTTGTGAACTTAGATAATATTTCTAGCATTTGATCAATAAGAGGGAGAGGGTAATGATCTTTTCTAGGTGCTTTGTTTAATTTTCTAAAATCACCATTCTATAGCCTGTAAGAATTCTTGGAATAAGTTCATTCTTATCATTAGGAACAACAGTGATACCTCCTTTCTTAGGGACACAACAAACAGGAGTTACCCATCTATTATCAGCTATAGGATAGATTATACCTGCTTCCAGAAGTTCTAATATTTTTGTTCTTACCACTTCTTTCATCTTCGAATTTAACCAACGTTGGTGATCTACAACGGGTTTAGCATCAGATTCCATATTAATCTTGTGCTGACATAGAGTGGCACTAATGCCCTTTAAATCATCAAGAGTATATCCAATAGCAGCTCGGTGCTTCCTTAGAACTTTTAATATTTTTCCTCTTCGCGTTCTGAAAGGTTAGCACTGATAAAAACAGGATATATCTTCTTCTCATCAAGATAAGCATATTTCAAAGTGTGTGGCAATTGTTTTAATTCAAACAAATGATCACCTTTAGGTGGAGGAGGACCTCCTAGAGTTTCAATAGGCAAATTGTGTTTAAGCACATAACATTGTTCAAAGAAAATCTTATCTATTCCATTTCTTTGATGCATATGTAAATCATTTTTCAGGTCTAGCAGATATTGTTGTAGAGGATTAGTAGGAGGCACAATAATGGAGGCAAGACCAATTATTTCATCTTTACTAGACAATTCTTTTTCATGAAGCTTTCTACTAAACTTGGAAAAATTAAACTCATGAGATTCATCACCTTAACACCGACAATTTGTTTCTCACACTCAGTTTTAGCATTAACAGTGTTTAAGAAAGGTCTACCAAAGATAATGGGACAAAAGTCATCTTATGGGGAACCAAGAACAAGAAATTAGTAGGATATTTTATTTTCCCACACAAGACTTCAACATCTCTAACAATCCCAATTGGTGATATAGTATCTCTATTAGCGAGTTTAATAGTGACATCAATGTCTTCTATCTCTGCGGGTGTTGTGTCATTCATAATTTCTTGATATAGTGTATAGGGAATAGCACACATGCTAGCACCTATGTCACATAAACCATGATAACAGTGATCTCCTATTTTAACTGAGACAACGGGCATGCCAACAACGGGTCTATGATTATCCGTTCTATCGGGTTTGACAATTCTAGTAGATTCATTACAGAAGTAAATAACATGAACATCTACATTTTCTTCGAAGAGATCCTTAACCATAGCAACACTAGGTTCTACTTTGATTTGTTCATCAGGTTTGGGTGTTCTAATATAACTTTTGTTAACCACAGTTGAAACTTTATCATGTTCCTTCATCCTCACAGGGAAAGGTGGTTTCTCAATGTAAGCAGTAGGAACAACTGGATCAACATTATAAAGTATAGTTTCTTCTTTAGCTAGTTCCGGTTCTTTAATTTCTTATTTAATAGGTGGGTGATATTTAAACCACTTCTCCTTAGGGAGATCAACATGAGTAGCAAAAGATTCACAAAAAGAAGCTACTATCTCAGAGTCAAGTCCATATTTAGTGCTAAACTTTTGAAAAGCATCGGTATTCATAAAATATTTAACACAATCATACTTAAGCTTAATACCTGCTCTTTACCTTCGTCAAGTTCCCAGTCTTCAGAGTTGTGTTTAATTCTTTCCACAAGATCCCACCGGAATTCAATAGTCTTCTTCATAAAAGAACCAGTACAAGAAATATCTGCTACCTCTTGAGCTTGCGTTGGTTTTTCCCTTGAAGAGGAAAGGGTGATGCAGCAAAGTATAGAGTAAGTATTTGCCTCAGTTTTGAGAACCAAGGTATCAATCCAGTAGGAGACAACGCAACAAGCCACTGAATACCTGCACAAACAAACACCAACTTGCACCCAACGCGACAAAGGGGTTGTCAATCCCTTCACGGTTATTTTGCAAAGTGAGATCTGATATAGATAGGTAAACGGTAAAGTAGTATTTTTGGTAATTTTGTTTTATGGAACAGAAAGTAAAAGATTGCAAAAGAAAGTAAATCGAAAACTAAAATTCTAGATTGGAAACTTATATGATATGGAAAATAGACCCGGGGGCCATAGGTTTCACTACAGGCTTCTCTAAAGATAGAAATTATTATGGTGGGTGAAAAAATTACTGCCGAGCAATTGATAGAAAAGCGCAAAGTTATGATGATATCTAAGGCAATAATCATGAATATAGGTGTGGGGACCCCGACTCATAAGTCGTGATCACCGAATGCACATGTACAGTGATCCCACAGATCAATGCTCAATGAACACACAGAAGCTGTATAACAAGAGTCTTACATCCATACACACCGTCTTACATAAATTATGACCGTTATGGTCAAGTCTTGAGTATAACTACGCAGCGGAAATCCTCGTTGATAACTTGGATCCATGCCATCTGCCTTTACCCTACAGGCATTCTGACTGGGAAGCGTCCTAGCTCACATGTTCGTCACCGAAGTATTCTTCATCATATCATGTTCTTTCATGCCTGGCCAATAAAATAACCAGTGGCAAGCCAATGAGTACTTTGAATGTACTCGCAAGCAACCCATGTTTTGGTTCAAGATACAACAATGCATGATATAGGTAAATTTTGCAGAAAGCTAGTTTTGTTGTGCTATGACATGTTCAACAATTGGTAAAACATGCATCATATGAATTCAAGTAACCATATGGACTGGTTACAGATATCAACATAAATGGAGTAGGCATCAACCCAACTCAATTATGTCAAGTCCTTTGACTTGACCCAAGTAGTTCTCCCCACTTATCCGAACACACACTGGTCTGTAAACATGTGGACGTAGCCCAAGAGCGGTTACCCAACTGTCCTTGACCGTGGACACGGCTATTCAAATACTTTGACACTCTGCAGTGGTTGCACACTTTACCCACAAGATCCGGGGAACTTCCGTGTCATCCACGACCCGCGGTACCTCAAGTACCCTTGGTAAGCACCCGATCACTACCTTTCCCTACCCGTGACTAACAAGGAGTCCACTCGATTGGTAGCAGCCCCCATGCCAAACATTGTCACACAATAAATTCTTTTGGTGGAGCCACGCTCCCATATTCATCACATACCACATGCATGGGGTACCAACGGTGTGTCCGGTGCCCTGTGAAAACAGTCATGGCCGCCCTACCTGGCATGAACCCATCCCGAGAGTGACCACGCCACTCCCGTCACTAGTAATGAGAGCATCCATGTTAGAACGAACTAGGTAATCAATAATGCCCTTTCCCATATAAGGGTAGAGTGGTTGCGCATGTAAGGTCGGAGTAACAGTTGCAACTTAAACCAATCCGTTTTTGAAAACAACACACTCACTTGCCTCGGTACACCACTTCTTTATCAAGTGGTTACCTAGCTCAACATCTCCCTCGGGCATTAGTGGCACCAGACGGGGTTTTCAAAAAGTCTTTGAGAATACTTTTGTCTCCATCACCATGCATATACCCTGTCCCACTTGCGTAGCAACTACTTTAGCATCCTATCTAGTCCCACCGGCATAACCCTCATAAGAAGGTAGGGTCATGCACAATGCAAGTATCAACAAGGAAGTAACGAGGGCAACCCACCAAGGTGGTTACCATCTCATCATGATTTTGATGCAACAATATTAAAGTGCTATATGACATGCATAAAAAGGGTTTCAGAGAGATGGTCAAAGGGCTGCTTGCCTGGTTCATCAGAGTCTTCAAATCTTCTGGTCCATCTCCGAGTATTTCGTCTACTTCGTCAACTAACGTCGCAAACAATCATAGTAAGCGACACAACAAGGCAGAAAATAAAAGTGCTATAAAATATTAATTTGACTTTTCTAGGACATCTCTGGTTATATGAAAAATAACCAGAGTGGTTTCATTGGGGTTGGGTCAATGGATATTTCTGAACATTTCAATATGATGGAATCAAGGGATTTAATGGATCTGCAAGGGGTGTACAGAAATATATTTTTGAAAATGATTAAGGGAACCCATTCAACAAGGCATGATTTTAGACGCATCTAGGAGTTGGTTTCACTAGATTTGGAGTTCAAATGATTTTCCTATGAATTTGCAAAGTTGACAAATATGAAGAAATGGCTCATCATTCTATGTTGCACAGAAAGTATTAAGAAAAATGTTGATAACCTAAGTTATGAACTTAGATGTATCTAGAAATTTGAATCATGGCATTTGTATTGAATATGAGTTCTCTGTGATTTTCTAAAGTTCATCACAGAAATGGAAAACGAGATTTTATTTAATTTGTGTGAAGAAAGTTGTTCTGGAAAAATGTGCATGTTGCACCAAATGGTAGAGATCATGATTTATGGAGTCACTGGGAATTTGAATCATCAAATTTGGGCATGAAATGAATTAACTATGGATTTTAGAAGCTCGCTGGAAAATAAAAATAAAAAGATTTGGGTTATACCTAAAGTGTGCACAGGGCGCAGTTTAGCACCGCAGCGCACTGGGCCGGCCCAGCGGCTCAGCCACGCGGACGACGGGGTGACCCCGAAGGCGCCTAGATGTAGTGCGCCTTCGCTGCGGGGACAAGGGAGGGGGAGAACCCACCTCCACTTGCCAGCGTGGCTCGGTGGCTGGGCCACAGACGAGTGAGGCCCGCCTGCAGGGCCTTCGTCTTTCTCCCGCGCGTTCGCCTGGCCGAGGGAGCAGAGATCCCCTACAGCAACTACCGGCGCTATGGAGCACCTCCGGCGACGCTCTGGCTATGGATGAGCTTGGCGTCGAATGCCACATCCATTGGTGTATGCCACGGCTGCCGGGGATGGTCGAGACAACAGTGGCGTTGGGCGAGGTTGGGCACGGCGCTACGGTGCGCCCTCGGGCGAGGGGAATAGCGTGGGAGCTTCGCCTTGCCCAAGGAGCCTCCCGGTGGATAGAGTAGAGGGAGAGGAGCTCGGGCTCGACTGAATTCAAGGGGAGGGCAGCGGCGGCCATGGCGGCCCTGAGAAGCGAGGGGTGGCTCTGGAGGGCAAGTGAGTGGTTCGGGAGAAGGCTGGGAGGGCGGTGAGTCTCATTATGAGCTTGAAGGGGGTCAGGAAGGCCAGATGAGGTGGGGGCGAAGGCGTGCCGCGGACCGCATCCATGGTTTCGAGTTGGGCAATACCAGGGCCATGTGTGGCGCCCCTGGTCGTGTCTGGGGCTCTCGTGGGCGTGTACCAGGTCAAGGGAGGAGGAAAGGGAAAGTAGGGCGAGTTACTGGCGAGACCCGAGCTCGCGCGCCCACTGGCCAAGCCGGGCGGGGTCGGGCATGGGCAGCAGGGGGTGAGAGAGTGGGCGAGAGAAGGGGGCCTGCACGGCTGTCGTGTTGGGGACGTCGAGGGCCGACTGTGTGCGGGGGAGGCCCGAGGTGGTTGGGGAACGCGGCGTCAACGCTCTCCTGCTCTGCCTCGCGCTCCAGAGCACGCAAATGGCTGGTGTCCGCGGCTTTTCGCGCGCACCCGCGCGTCCACTTGTGTCTGGCGTCTGCAGGAAGAATAAACAAGAGGAAGGGAGGCTTTGGATGCTCTGGAACTTGCCAGGAGTGATAGATAGATGAGAAAGGGAGGGGAAAGTGGCTGTCCAGAGAGGAAAAATGGGTCTCTGCCCCCCTTAATCATTGCACCTTGGGCAGCAAAGCATGCAGGAGGTATAGGAGGAGCAGATGAGGATGTGGGAAAAAGTTCAGCTCATGGAGATTAGTGGAAGGGGTTGAAACATGCATTTTGCCATTCTGTCAGAAGGTGTTTGATGCTAGTTTGTTCAAGCAAATGGATTCCACTTGACATGAATCAACAGGATCAAATGACATATATAATTGAGGATGATCACCAAGTTTGCTTCCATTTGAAGAAAGTTGCCAATGTAACTTTGGCAAATCCTAGAAATCAACAGAAATGGACTTTCCAAGATTTAGTCATGCAAATCTATTCTCCTTGATGCACCACTTGGTGTAGTGTCATCATTTGAGGTTCTAAACATGTCCAAAAAAATTGAGATCAAAAGGATACACTTGGCATTGTAGAGTTGCTCCAATTTGGTTCTGGACAAAAAGGGTTTTGAGGCACTTTGATCAAGTTATACTATTCTCCAACTTGTGTCACTTGGCCTAGGTGAATTATTAGACCATATGAGCATGTGCACAAATTTTGAGATCATTTGGACATGTTTGGTAGTGCAAAGTTGTTCAAACTTGGAAAAGGACAGAAATGGTTTTGAGAGGGTTTGGTGGTGCTACATTGTTCCCCATGACTTGAGACTTTGTAGGATCCTTAAGTAGGTCATATTAGACATGATAGAATTTTCTGGGATTTAATGGAGAATATTTCCGTTGTAAATATTTCAAAAGCTTGAAATATCCAGAAATAGTTTTTGAGGGATTTGACCAATAATTTGAACATGACCACGTGTTGAAACTCTTATATATGGACAATATATGTCCACTGAGCTTCCCTAAATTTCCTCAAATATTTTTGAAACATTAAAATAATTTTAACCTATTAAAGACCATTTCTGGCCTTAAAAAATCCTTTAAATAAAATAGGAAGATAACTTTTAAAATTATATTTTTGTGGTTTCTAGGTGTCCTATATCTAATAGGAGTCAAACATAATTTTTGAAAGATTTTTCACACCCTTCATTAAGTACTTGTAGTTCAAGTCTCAATTCAGGTGGTTTTGGAAAACCTAATTTAGAAAAATACTTTTTGGCCAAAATATTTTTACAAGAAAATTATATTCTGACCTATACACATGGCATGATCATTGGGCAAAGTTTTGGATCAAGAAGATGAAGTATAGGTGTTGGAGGATTTATTTGATTTTTAGAGCACTTGCAAACAGCAAAGCAAATCCAATCAAACAAACACCAAACACTCAAAAGTTTTTGTCAGACCACATTTTACCATGATTTATTAGCATAAGTGTTGTGGCATGAAAATCAGGGTGTGACAATAGGCATCATGGCCATGTCAAGTAGACGAAATGATTCTGCATCTACTACTATTACTCCACACATCGACCGACTCCTGCCTGCATGTAGATTATTAAGTTCAAAAGAACAGAGTAACGCATTAAGTAAGATGACATGATTTAGCGGGATTAACTCAAGCAATATGATGAAAACCCCATCTTGTTATCCTCGATGGCAATAACACAATACATGTCGTTTCCCCTTCTATCACTAGGACCGAGCACCACAAGATTGAACCCAAAGCTAAGCACTTCTCCCATTGCAAGAAAAACCAATCTAGTTGTCCAAACCAAATTGATAATTCGAAGAGACTTGCAAAGATATCAAATCATTCATATAAGAATTCATAGGAGATTCAAATAATATTCATAGATAAGCTGATCATAAATCCACAATTCATCGGATCTCGGCAAACATGCCGCAAAAGAGTATTATATTGAATAGATATCCAAGAACATCAAGGAGAACATGGTATTGAGAATCAAAGAGAGATAAGAAGCTATCTAGCTACTAGCTATGGACCTGTTGGTCTGTGGTAAACTACTCACGCTTCATCAGAGAGGCAACGGGGTTGATGTAGAAGCCCTCTGTGATCGAATCCCCCTCCAGCAGGATGCCGGAAAAGGTTCCTAGATAGGATTTCACGGGTACAGAAGGTTGCAGCGGTGGAAAAGTGGTTTCATGGCTCCCCTGGAAGTTTTCGGGGTATTTGAGAATATATAGGAAGAAGATCTAGGTCACGGGGTCACCGAGGGGCCCACAAGGCCGGGGGTGCGCCGTACCCCCTTGGGAGCGCCCTCCACCCTTGTGGCCGCCTCATGGCTCTTCTGACTTGCACTCCAAGTCTCTCGGGTGTCTTCTGGTCCAAGAAAAGTCATCGCAAAAGTTTTATTCCATTTGGACTCCGTTTGGTATTCCTTTTCTGCGAAACTCTAAAACAAGGAAAAAATAGGAACTGGCACTGGGCTCTAGGTTAATAGGTTAGTCCCAAAAATCATATAAAATAGCATATTAATGCATGTAAAACATCCAAAACAGATAATATAATAGCGTGGAACAATAAAAAATTATAGATACGTTGGAGACGTATCAAGCATCCCCAAGCTTAATTCCGACTCGTCCCCGAGTAGGTAAATGATAAAAATAGAATTTTTTATGTGGAATGTTACCTAACATATTTATCCATGTAATTCTCTTTATTGTGGCTTGAATGTTCAGATTCATAAGATTCAAAACAAAAGTTTAATATTGACATAAAAACAATAATACTTTAAGCATACTAAAAAAATAATTATGTCTTCTCAAAATAACATAGCCAAAGAAAGCTTATCCCTACAAAATCATATAGGCTGGCTATGCTCCATCTTCATCACACAAAATATTCAAATCATGCACAACCCCGATGACAAGACAAGCATTTGTTTCATACTTTTGATATTCTCAAACATTTTCAACTTTCATGCAATACATGAGCGTGGGCCATGGACATAGCACTATAGGTGGAATAGACGGTGGTCGTGGAGAAGACAAAAAGAAGGAGATAGTCTCACATCAACTAGGCGTATCAACGGGCTATGGAGATGCACATTAATAGATATCAATTTGAGTGAGTAGGGATTGCCATGCAACGGATGCACTAGAGCTATAAGTTTATGAAAGCTCAAAAAAAGAAAGCTAAGTGGGTGTGCATGGCAATATATCTCGAAATGGCTATGGAAATGCCATAATAGGTAGGTATGGTGGTTGTTTTGAGGAAGGATATGTGGTGGGTTTATGGTACCGGCGAGAGTTGCGTGGTACTAGAGAGGCTAGCAATGGTGGAAAGTTGGGAGTGCGTATAATCCCTGGACTCAACATTAGTCATAAAGAACTCACATACTTATTACAAAAATTTATTAATCATCGAAACAAAGTACTACACGCATGCTCCTAGTGGGGTAGATTAGTAGGAAAAGACCATCGCTCGTCCCTGACCTCCACTCATAAGGAAGACAACCAAAAAACATCTCATGCTCCAACTTCGTTACATTAAGGTTCACCATACGTGCATGCTACGGGACTCAAAAACCTTAACACAAGTTTTTCTAAAATTCACAACTAGTCACTAGCATGACTCTAATATCACTATCTTCATATCTCAAAACAATCATAAGGAATCAAACTTCTCATAGTATTCAATGCACTCTATATGAACGTTTTTATTATATCCCTCTTGGATGCCTATCATATTAGGACTAATTTTATAACCAAAGCAAACTACCATGCTGGTCTAAAGACACTCAAAATAATATAAGTGAAGTACGAGAGTTCATCAATTTCTATAAAATAAAACCACCGAAGTGCTCTAAAAAGATATAAGTGAAGCACTAGAGCAAAATTTCCTAGCTCAAAAGATATAAGTGAAGCACATAGAGAATTCTAATAAATCACGATTCATGCATGTATCTCCCAAAAGGTGTGTATAGTAAGGATGATTGTGGCAAACTAAAAAGCAATGACTCAAATAATACAAGAGGCTCCAAGAAAAACACATATCATGTGGTGAAGAAAAATATAGCCTCAAGTAAAGTTACTGATAGACGAAGACGGAAGAGGGGATGCCTTCCCGGGGCATCCCCAAGCTTAGGCCCTTTGGCCTCCTTGAATATTACCTTGGGTTGCCTTGGGAATCCCCAAGCTTAGGCTCTTGCCACTCCTTATTCCATAGTCCATCAAATCCTTACCCAAAACATGAAAACTTCACAACACAAAACTTCAACAGAAAATCTCGTAAGCTCCGTTAGTATAAGAAAATAAATCACCACTTTTGGTACTGTTGTGAACTCATTCTTTATTTATATTGGTGTAATATCTACTGTTTTCCAACTTTTCCATGGTTCATACCCCCCGATACTAGCCATAGATTCATCAAAATAAGCAAACAACACGCGAAAAACAGAATCTGTCAAAAAGAGAATAGTCTATAGCAATCTAGGTATTTCGAGTACTTCTGTAACTCAAAAAATCTAAAGAAATTGGAAGTCCTAGGAATTTTTTTTATTAATCATCTGTAAACAGAATCAGTATTTTATCGTGCTTCTGTAAAAAATGAAAACTAATCTCCTGGGCGCAAAAGTTTCTGTTTTTGAGCAAGATCAAATCAACTATCACCGTAAGCTATCCCAATGGTCTTACTTGGCACAAACACTAATTAAAATCTAGAACCACATCTAAACAGAGGCTGGAAGAAGTATTTATTGCAAAATAGAACCCAAAAACAAAAATGAAATTGGGTTGCCTCCCAACAAGCGCTATTGTTTAACGCCCCTAGCTAGGCATAAAACACGAATAGATCTAAGTAGTGTCATCTTTGGCATGGAATCCATAAGTGGCTCTCATAATAGATTCATAAGGCAATTTAATTTTCTTTCTAGGGAAGTGTTCCATGCCTTTCCTTAATAGAATGGAAATCTAATGTTTCCTTCTTTCATATCAATATTTTTTTGAAACTATCTACTGTGGAGCAAAGCCCCACAGTCTTTTATTCCAACCTCAAAGAAAGAATACAGTTATAGTTAGTCGTATATACAAAAGGAAAGAGAAAACCTACCCCAAACTTACCTATAGACTAAGGGAGGGAATTACCCCAAGCCAAATGAGAGGCCCTGGTAGTACTAGCTAACCTATGAGATAATAAGGTTAAATAATGTACAAAATTACACTTCCACCTAGCAAAGGAGGTTGCCTCTCCTCTAAAAGTTCTGCCATTTCGCAAAATCCAAATGTTCCAAGCAGATGTAAGCATAACTTCAAAGAAGAAGTTGTGTCTGAAGTATCTCCTTGCATGAGAGATACAATCTTGTATGTCTTCCCCACCAGTCCGGTCAATTCCCAGGTAGCTCCAGACTCTGTTGCTGAAGGTGCAATTCATGAAAAGGTGCAGTATGTCTTCATAAGTCTGGGCAGTACAAATGACACAATTATTTTCATCATCAGGCAGCCTCCAGTATCTTCTCACAAGCATGTCTTTGGTGTTTAGGTGATCAAAGAATAACAACCATCCAAAAACTTTGATTTTCATGGTGCACTTGCTCCTCCAAAGCCATTTACATGTCTGAATTGTGGGCATGTGAGAATGCATTATGGTGTAGAAGCTTTTTGTAGAGTAAGCACCAGATTTCCCTACCCAGATCCAGACATCAGCAGAGAGTGGATCCCTTTGAAGATGCAATATCCAGTATTCAAGAATTCCTAGTTCCACAGTGGCTTCATGAGATATTGGCAGGTGGAACAAAGAGAAGAGATCCGAGGAGCTAAGGATTTCAGCAGTAGATGATTTATCATCCTTAACAAAAGAGAACAATCTTGGGAGCCTTCTGAACAGAGGCACTTTGGAGCCCCCTACCCGCCAAGCATCTAACCAGAACATGACAGAGTCTCCCATGTGTACATGGGCTGAGGCAACTGCTCCGTAGGTGTCAGAAAGCTTAAAAACATCTCCCCACCAGAAGGATCCAGCCTTCACTGTAGCTTGGGGCACCACACCTTGATAATACGAATTCCAAATTAAGGAAACCCAAGGAATGTTCACTTTATTATAAAAGTTGTGCAGATGTTTGATAAGAAGCCCCTGGTTTTGAATATTAAGGTTGATTATTCCAAGACCACCTTTATCTTTGGGCCTACAGAACAAATTCCATGCAGCAAGGGATTGTTTTGGGGTGTCACTGTTGCCTCTCCAAAGGCATTGTCTGAAGATCCTGTCTAGCTATTTAATAATCCCAGGGGGGATATTCAAAGAGCACAGAAAATAAATTGGCATAGAGGTCAAGACTGAAGCAAGAAGTTGAAGTCTGGAGCCTTGATTAAGCACTGAGGAGCTGCAAGAGAGTCTTATTTCTACTCTGTCGACCATAGGCATAAAATCAACAATCTTAGGTCTTGTGGTGCCCATTGGTAGGCCCAGATAGGTAAATGGAGTAGTGCCAATCTTGCAACCCAGGACTGCAGCCAATCTTGTAGCCAACTCATTATCCATATTCAAAGGGATCCGAGAGGATTTGCTAAAATTTACCTTCAGACCAGTGGACTCCTGGAAGGTGAGGAGCATGTTTTTCATTGCCACCAACTGTTCCTCAATTGCAGGCAGAATGACAATTGTGTCATCAGCATATTGAATAACAGGAAAGTCTAGATCATGAGAGGGAATAGGCAAAGAGATGACTCCTTGAGCTAGCATGTCATTAACCACTGTTTGTAGCACATCCATAGCCAAAACAAAAAGCAGAGGTGGGAGAGGGTCACCTTGTCTGTCTCCACACTTACATTTGAACTGCTTTCCTAGGACAAAATTTAACATGACAGAAGAACTGCCAGATGATAAGATTTCATTTATCCAGGAGATCCACTTGTCATCAAATCCTTTGAATCTTAACATCTGCAAGATAACCTCATGCTCAATCGTATCAAAAACTTTGGAAAAAGTCGAGATTAAGGATAAAATTGGGCCTTTTGGATTGCTTGCACTGGTGTATGTACTCAAAAGTCCATGCCAAACAATCTTGGATTGACCGGCTCTTAAGAAATCCATATTGGTTTTTGTGTATACATTTGAGGATTACACTTTGCAAACGATTGGCCAGAAGCTTTGTCAAGAATTTGAGGCAGGTGTTGGTGAGGGATATGGGCCTAAAATCATTAGGGCTTTCATGGGAGAGCATTTTGGGTATGAGGGTGACCAGAGACCCATTTATGTTCTCCAAGGCTAGATTTCCCTCATAAAAGTCCTTGATCAGCCTCAGAAAGTCAGGCTCGATGATGGGCCAACATCGCTTGACAAAGAGACCATTGAAACCATCAGGCCCAGGTGCCCTGTCCACTGGTAGCTCCTTTAAAGCCTTGGCAATTTCATCAGCAGAAAAGGGCCGGGATTGCTCATCCAGGTGGGGCACGGGAAGAATTAAGCGATGCAGATCAAAGCCCACGGAAATTCCATGGGCCTGGCCCATTCTATTTTTGAATGAGGTCCACAGGATTCCCGCCATTTGCTGATGATCAGACACTGGGGCACCTCCCTCAACCGTGAGGCTGGCTATGGAATTCTTTCTCATCCGTTCTATAGCCATCGCATGAAAGAACTTTGAGTTCTCCTCCCCCACCTTGTTATAGAGGATTGTGCAACGCTGCTTCCAATAGATATAATGAATCCTCAAGAGGTCCTCATGATGCAAGTTCACTATCTTCCTGAAATTAAACTCAGGTGTGGTGAGAGGCATCCTTTCTTCAAGAAAATCGAAGTATAATATAACCTTGTTACATTCTAGAGTTAGCCGTTTGATATAGGATAGATTTTTGCTCCATCGCTTGAGATCTTGCCGAAGACTCTTAAATTTCTTCGAAATGACCCCAGTTGTTGTCAAGTCAGCAAAAACTGGTGCACCCCAGGACTGTGTGACACACTCAAAGAAACCAGGCATATCCACCCAAAAAATTTCAAAACAAAACACTCTTGCAGCTAGTATGTTTGTGGCAATTGAGACGACGCAAGGCACATGGTCTAAAGAGGTTCTGGCTAGTGGAAGTACCACTGTATTTGGATAATAAGAAATCCAGTCAGAAGTTGTGAAGAACCAATCCAACTGTTCCAACAGTGGATTTTCCTGCATGTTAGATGAAGTGAAGCGCCATCCTTTGAAAGGTAATTCCAACAGTCCTAGGTGACCAATGATCTCATTGAAAAGGAAGATGTCATTGACATCCCCACCAGGCAAGTTTCTGTTGTTGAGGGAGCGAATAAAATTGAAATCGCCTAGTAAAAGACAATGTTCATCAAGAGGTATTTGAAGATGGTACAACCAATGAACAAAATCATCGCGGCGCTCCCCTTCACATGGCCCATAAACTGAAACCAAGGTCCACTTTTCGGCATTATGAACAGAGGTAAAGGATATAACAATGCCAAAACTCTCAATTTGGATCAACTGACCACTGAAAATGGAAGAATTCCAAACCACTAAGATTCCTACCGAGGCGCCAGAAGATGGTGCAAAACAAAACTGTCAAACCCGCATGGAAAAAATTTATGGATGGCTCTGACGTCAAAATCAGAGCATTTGGTTTCCTGAAGACAAATGATAGAACATTGACTCTCCTCAATTTTGCCACGTACATGACGTTGTCTAGCCTCAGAGTTAAGACCGCTCACATGTCAGCACAACACTTTCCAATTAAGATAATATGAACTATTCATGATGCAACACTAACAAAATATAAATAGACCAAACTGCATAACAGTTCAGACACCCAAAAGCTTCCAGGTTCACAGCCAACCAAGACATAACAGACCCAGGTTCAGATGACAGAGGACAGTAACACGAAAGAACAAAAGGGCAATGCAGGCGCAATAAAATAAACATGAAGAGCATCATCATCATTTGGTTGAATCATCAGAAGCAGAAGTCTTTGGAGATGCCATAAGCTTCTCCATCGATAACTTGTCAGTAGCGATGCCCAACGACGCGCCCAACTCTTGCATGGCCTGAATTGGTGTTGGAGGTGGCACTTGGTGGCCTTGGTTCTCCTCCGTAATGGGATCCACTTCAGATATGATCTTGCTCTTCTTAGCACGAGGGCGACGAAGCCGAGAGGGCTTGACAGGCACATCAGATGAAGGTTTGAAACCATTTGCTTTGGCACAACCCCTAGTAACCCTCCTGTTGCTGAAATCTGGCGTAGTCTCAATCAGCACAGAGATTGGACTACCATGCCCACGGGTTCGCTTGCCCAGCACAGGGGGAGGTGTGGCGGTAAACTCAAAGGATTTAGACACTGCAGCATTGTTAGGCAAAACCTAGATCTCTCCCAAAAGCAGCTGAGAGGGCATATCAGAGGGCAACTCCTCAATAACCACCGATGATTTGTGCACTGGACGTGAAATAATCCCAGAACTGTAGAGCAGAGCAATAAACTTGGATTCATAGCAATATGGCCAAAACCCGCGAGGGAGAACAGACGGTGGGAGCATTGGTGTGGGCATATATGCAGGGATGCGAGATAGTAGAATATCAGGCATCAGAGACCTAAAAGATCTCTCCCTGATCATCTCCGGGGGAAGCATCGGCCCATAAACCACTCTGAAGATGCCCAATTGTATGGGGTCCAAAGGTGCAACAACATTGTTGTGCATAGGCTGATTAACCTCCTGGTCGAGATCCATGTCTTAGCTGGAGTCCAAAGATGGATTGAGAACCATCGAATTCTGGTCTTGGGCTGGCATAGCTGGCTCATTCTGCTACTCAGGCTGCTCTGGTTCGTTCCATGGCTCCCATCCCGCAGCATCTTGCATATCATTGCCCCACACATTACCATTGGCTGCATCATTGTTAACCTGATGGTTTGGGGGAACAGCATTCCAACCCAGGGCAGGGTATGGTGGCATGGCCCAAAACGGCTGTGGTGGGTTGATGTCGGGCATTGGGTGAGGATTCCCATCTAGTGGCATGGGATCTTCATCAGCAGGAATCATTACTTCAGCAAATTCAGCAGTGAGAATGTAACAACCAGCTGTCCAAGAGACGGCAGTTCCTCCCCAATTAGCAAATTCTTTGAAGACCATGCTACGCGGGACCAAGGCATTATCAGGGAAAGAGGCTCGCACCAGGGATCAAACTTTGCGGCGATCTGTACTATTCTAATAGTGGAATTGATCGAAAGTGCCAACTATATCCGCCAGACATTGAGTATTGCGGTAATCCAACGGAACACCAATGAACATTAACCATCCAGTGCGGTGGCCATGAATAGCACGAAAATCTTCACCTTCATTGTGTGGGATAAACCTAACAAAAAAACTCATTGCCATCTTCATCTAAACCAAGGGGGAAGGGTGGGTGCTGGGTGAACGAGCCCCGCACTATAGGATCTTCCATCTCAAAAAGACCAACACCTTGAAACCATGTCTGAACAGAAATCACAGGAACATGCAGAGTTTGGATCAGAAACTGGAGAACCTGCTCGCGGCGAACTCCCACAAGGTGAGCAGGTGGGAGTGGCTCAACAATGGTGACCATGAACTGCTCGTGCAAGCGGGAAGGTGGCACCGCCAGCGTGTAGAAGATCCTGGGCAGACGATCCGCACCTCCATCCTTAATTGCATACCTCACAGGCAGGAAGCGATGTGGGTCGATGGCGAAAGCTGCCATTGTCAAAGCAGCAGATGAGCTCGAAGAAGGCGTGGCGGTTGCAGGCGAGCTTGTGGATGGGCCAGGACCAGGCGGCGACAGCGGTGGAGTAGATTGGTTTGGAGGTGGAGCAGGGCTAAACCGAGGGGATTGGGGTTTTTCTGCGTGCTCTATTTGAAGAGAAGCCGGAGAGGCAAGGGGGGCTTTGGCTTGGCTCGTGTCCCAAAGTCAGGCGATAGGACTTTAGGTACCCAGACGGATGAGACGGGAGGTTGCCCAGTACAATTCTTTTTAATGTGTCCCAAACGAAAACAATTACGGCATCTCACCCTCGTGCAAGTCTGTGATTGGTGGCCCATGCCTAAACACTTTTGGTAGTCCCAATAGGTTGCAGCCCAACTTTCCACCAATTCATCAAAACTCTGCAAGTCCTCGATGATTTTCTCAAGAGAAGGAATCGGAGTAGTCGGAGTAGTTGGGGGTGCTGGGCTGGCAATTCGTATGGTCAATGGGCTGCCCTCCTCGTCATCAGAAAGGATAATGGGCTGAGAAACCGAGCCCAAAAAACGAGCAGGTGGGCTAGAGCAGTCGCTTGGCGAAGTATTTTGAGAAAAGGTCGGCCCAACAATAGATTTGAATGTCCCAGGAGATCTAGAGTTGCCGCCTGCCAAAAATGAACTTTCCGGAGATAGAGGCAGAGATCCAAACTGAATGCTAGGAAAGAGATATGTCACTGGAGATGCTATCACCGGCGGCGAGGCCGACAGGCTCTCATGTTCATCAATAGTGTATAACGCTTCGGAGACAGTACGAATATCATCAGAAGTGGCCGGATAATGATAGCCCTTGCATGCCTCGTAATTAAGGAACATGGCGAAACGTAAGCTCTTGTTAGATCTAAAAGAAGTAGATGACAGGACATCTGGTTTCTTAGGCTTTTTTGCATGGCTAGGAGCCCTAGGGCAGCACGGCGTTTAGATGGACTGACTAAGGTCCAATCCTCCTGAGATTCTTTTTGCCAGAGACGAAACTCCTTCTCCCAATCGGGGCCGCCATGACCCCAGAGATGGAAGTAGCTTTTAAATTGCGGGCAAACAAAACTCCTTTGGTGCAATATAAAAAATCCACTTCTTTGCAAGAAACATTGAAGGAGAAAACACGATCATGTAGTTGAGATACCTTGAGTGCAGAACAATATCCACCAATGGCTGATTCAAGTGCCAAACCAACATTATCTTCATCCAAACGAAAATCGTTCTAAGGAAAGGTCTACCAAGAATACACTACTAGGGAAAACCTTATACATAGAATCTTAGCAGCATCGCGGTACAAAAAGAGGTGCCACTACTAACTTTCAGTAGCGTGTGTTCAAAACACGCGCTACTGCTACTTAGTTAGTAGTAGCGCGGCCTTGCCGAACTGTGCTGCTACTAAAAGCGACCGACAGTACCCCCCAACCTAGGTTTAGCAGCAGCGCCCTTCTGCGACCTGCGCTACTGCTAAAGTTATAGCAGTAGCGCGCATTTTTTTCTTGTCGCTACTGCTAATTTTGAAACTGGCCACATGGCTCGTAGCAGTAGCGCGCTTAACCACCCGCGCTACTGCTAAGACGCAGCACAATGCCACCTTTTCCCTCCCCTCCCCCATCTCCTCTCTTCCCCACTTTCCCCTACCTCCCGCCTCCTCTCCCCCTCACTTTGCTTCTTCGTCAATACTTCTCCCCCCATTAATCTCCCTCTTCTACCTACCTTTCTCTCTCTTTATTACTCCTAGCTAACTACACCACCTCCATTAATGCATCTCCTTTATCTTTTTCCTTCCCCCTCCACTAGTTGAAGTTGTCTCCTCCCAAATTAGTTAGCTAGGTAGATGCAGCATTTAGTGAAGTGACCTATGTGCCCCCTAACTAGATCTAGCTTTGCCAAGAAGAGCTTTGTCCACTTTTGATCTCTGATCCCTACTACATGATCATCTCCACCGTGTGCTCGATCTCGAGATAGGTGTGATTAAAAATTCATACTTCTGCAAGAAAGATAATATGTGTATGTGAGTGCGATATGATAATTGGGCGATATGATGGAAATTGTGTGTGTGGCATGAGTTGGCACCGAATTGTGCTTGTGAGTTGCCTATGTTTTGCCGAAATGTCGATTTATTTCTGTTTCGACGAATTCCGGGAAACTCTCTAGATCTATATGTCCTATTTTTAGGGAAGGTCATGCCGAATTTTTGTATGACTTTGATGCATGCATGCATTTTTATAATCAATTTGTTTATTCTTACCGTGCAGGCGTTCATGATGGTCAGTGGAACGATGGTGGACAGGTGGTTGTGGTCGGTGGTGCAGGACATGATAGAAAATAACCTGACAGAGGTTTTATGTCTGTGTCGAAGATGCAAAGGAATAGTTTGGCTCGACCCCTATGACGAAGGCCATGTCGAAGCGCACCTGCTCATGACTGGTTTCATGGGTGGCCATACTCGGTGGATAATTGAAGATGAGGATGATGATGTTGATGACGCCGACGGGGCAGGCAATGACAACACGGGGCAAGCCGAAGAGATGATTGATAATGGCGTCGGGAAAGAGGCCGGACATGGCGGCGAAGAAGGGGGCGGACATGGCGGAGGATAAGGGGTTGGACATGGCAGAGGAGAGAACATGGAGTCCACACTGCAGAGTTCGTCGGTACTAAGTTCAATCGTGTGGGACCCTCATGTTCAAGCATTGCTTCGCAAGGAGACGAGTACTGAGAGAGCTGCTTCTAGAGAGGAGGCTAAGCTGCAGCAACTCATGGAAGACTCGGACACTCCATTGTATGATGGTTGCAATCCTGAGGTGACCCGCTTGAGTTTCACGCTCCAACTCCTGAAGACGAAGGCTAAAAACAAATGGACCGACACTAGCCTCGATGAGCATCTCAAGTACCTAAAGGATGTTCTTCCCATGGGGAATCTATGTCCTACTAGTGTGGATGAGGCCAAGAAGATTGTGTGCCCTCTTGATCTGCCGCAGGTTAGATACCATGCATGCATCAATGATTGCAAAATTTATCTGAAGGAGCACACGGAAAAAACAAGTTGTCCGATGTGCAATGCTTGCTGATACAAGAAGGCCGGGAAGAAATGTCCCCAGAAAGTTGAAGGAAATATGCCCTAGAGGCAATAATAAAGTTATTATTTATTTCCTTATATCATGATAAATGTTTATTATTCATGCTAGAATTGTATTAACTGGAAACATAATACATGTGTGAATACATAGACAAACTGAGTGTCACTAGTATGCCTCTACCTGACTAGCTCGTTGATCAAAGATGGTTATGTTTCCTAACCATAGACATGAGTTGTCATTTGATTAACGGGATCACATCATTAGGAGAATGATGTGATTGACATGACCCATTCTGTTAGCTTAGCACACGATCGTTTAGTATGTTGCTATTTCTTTCTTCATGACTTATACATGTTCCTATGACTATGAGATTATGCAACTCCCGTTCACCGGAGGAACACTTTGTGTGCTACCAAACGTCACAACGCAACTGGGTGATTATAAAGGTGCTCTACAGGTGTATCCAAAGGTACTTGTTGGGTTGGTGTATTTCGAGATTAGGTTTTGTCACTCCGATCGTCGGAGAGGTATCTCTGGGCCCACTCGATAATGCACATCACTATAAGCCTTGCAAGCATTGCAACTAATGAGTTCGTTGCGGGATGATGTATTACGGAACGAGTAAAGAGACTTGCCGGTAACGAGATTGAACTAGGTATTGAGATACCGACGATCGAATCTCGGGCAAGTAACATACCGATGGCAAAGGGAACAACGTATGTTGTTATGCGGTTTGACCGATAAAGATCTTCGTAGAATATGTAGGAGCCAATATGAGCATCCAGGTTCCGCTATTGGTTATTAATCGGAGACGTGTCTCGGTCATGTCTACATAGTTCTCGAACCCGTAGGGTCCGCACGCTTAAAGTTCGATGACTGTTATATTATGAGTTTATGTGTTTTGATGTACCGAAGGTAGTTCGGATCCCGGATGAGATCGGGGATTTGACGAGGAGTCTCGAAATGGTCGAGACGTAAAGATCGATATATTGGATGACTATATTCGGACATCGGAAAGGTTCTGAGTGATTCGGGTATTTTTCGGAGTACCGGAGAGTTACCAGAATTCGTCGGGGAGTATATGGGCCTTATTGGGCTTTAGGGGAAAGAGAGAGGAGAGGCTGGGCGCGCCCCCAAGGCCTAGTCCGAATTGGACTAGGGGGAGGGGCTACACCCCCTCCTTCCTTCTCTTCTCTCTCCCCTTTCCTTGACTCCTACTCCTACTACTTGGAAGGGGGGGAATCCTACTCCCGGTGGGAGTAGGACTCCTCCTAGGGCGCGGCATAGAGAGGGCCGGCCCTCCCCTCCTCCACTCCTTTATATACGTGGCCAAGGGCACCCCATAGACACAACAATTGATCTATTTGATCTTTTAGCCATGTGCGGTGCCCCCCTCCACCATAGTCCACCTCGATAATACTATAGCGGTGCTTAGGCGAAGCCCTGCGTCGGTAGAACATCAACATCATCACCATGCCATCGTGCTGACGAACTCTCCCTCAACACTCGGCTGGATCGGAGTTTGAGGGACGTCATCGGGCTGAACGTGTGCTGAACTCGGAGGTGCCGTGCGTTCGGTACTTGATCAATCGGATCATGAAGACGTACGACTACATTAACCGCGTTGTGCTAACGCTTCCGCTTTCGGTCTACGAGGGTACGTGGACAACACTCTCCCCTCTCATTGCTATGCATCACCATGATCTTGCGTGTGCGTAGGATTTTTTTTGAAATTACTACGTTCCCCAACAAATGTTGTATGGTTCTTACCGATCACTCCCCATCTCCAGCGGTAGTTCATAGATCCCAAGGAAGCAAAGCTCATGCGATGGAACACGGAGAGGAAGAAGCCCGGTGATGGAGATGATCCGAAGCTGAGACACGTCAAGGATGGAAGCCAGTGTAGAGCGTTGAACGGCTTCTGTCGGTATTTCGAATGTGATGCAAGGAACATCGTGCTCGGCGCGTGTATCGATGGCATGAATCCGTTTGGCAACCAGAACACCAACCATAGCACATGGCCCATGTTTGTATGGATGTACAACCTCCCCCCCATGGAAATGCATGAAGTCGAAGTACATTCACATGAGCATGCTGATTCAAGGGCCAAAACAACTAGGAAATAATATTAATCTGTATCTGGGGCTACTTCAAGAGGAGTTATACATGTTATGGAAAACACCGTCCAAGACATGGGATGCTAGCAAAGGCGAGTATTTCTACATGAGAGTCGCGCTGATCATGACGGTGCACGACTATCTCGGTTACGGATATATCACAAGCCAGGTGTGCCATGGATATTGCGGATGCATGCGGTGCATGGATGATACGACGTCTCACCAGCTAATGTCAAGGAAAGATGGTGGGTCTGGGAAAATCGTGTACATGGGGCATTGAAGATGGCTCGATCCGGACGACCCGTGGAGAAACCGTGGAGATCTATTCAATGGTCACGCTGAGCATCGAGGACCTCCACGTTAGCGGAGCGGCACAGAAATCGATGAGCTGTTGAAAAACTGGGAACAATAACCCGCGCCGGGAAAGACGATGAAAAAGGCGCCGGAGCCGCTGCTGATGGTATGGAAGACGAGGTCTGTGTTCTAGGACTTGGAGTACTGGCACAAACTCGACAAACCTCATTGACTTGATCAAATGCATATCTGTAAGAATGTCCTTGAGAGCTTGCTCACGACACTGATGAACATGCCAGATAAGACCAAGGATGGGCCGAAGGAAAGAAAAGACTTGCAAGATTTGGATATCCAGGAAGATCTGCACATGCTGCCCCATAAAAAGTCATACGAGATAGAGGCGCGAGAGAAGATGGGCAAGAAAGTAAAGGAAGAGGATTATTGCCCCCCTTCTTGCTTCACCTTAAGTCAGGCTGAGATCGATCAATTCTTTAAGTGCCTTACCAGAGTCAACGTTAGTTCCGGTTACTGTGGCAAGATAAGCAGATATCTAGACACGGACAAGAAAAGGTTCAGCGGGATGAAGTCCCATGACTGTCATGTGATCATGACACAGATACTACCTGTTGCCCTTAGAGGGATAATGGACAAGCACGTCTGTGACACGCTTATTGGTCTCTGCAACTTTTTCAATGCCATCTCTCGAAAGTCGACTAGTGTGAAGCAACTCCGAAGGCTACATGAAGAGATCATTGTGATAGTGAATGAGCTTGAGATGTACTTCCCGCCCGCGTTCTTTGACGTCATGGTGCATCTGTGTGTCCATATTGTGGATGACATAATAGACCCGGGGCCGTCATTCCCGCACAAAATGATGCCGTTTGAGAGGATGAATGGGATCATCAAAGGATTCGTTCGTAACATGTCCCATCCAGATGGAAGCATCGTCTAGGGCTATCTGACACAAGAGTGCATCTCTTTCTGCGATAATTTTCTATATGGCGCAGACCAACCGCTGGTGTTGGTGTTGGTTTGCCCGTTAACAAAGGAAAAGGAAAAGTGACAATGAGGGGCTCAATTATTCTTCAACGAACAAGAAGGGAAAGAAGCTCACTTAAAAACGAAAACATCAACGCTGAGGAACCGTATGTTATCGGTCAAATGATGTAATATATATGTTCCTATTTTGTATACACACTTAGCCATTATGCATGGGTCCAATGTTGTAATATATATGTTCCTATTTTGTATACATACTTAACCGTCAAATGAATATATATCGCCTTCCCTTCGTTCACTGCTCTCGGAAAAAAATTAAAGAAAATAATGGAAAGAAAATAAAAGAAAACAAAGAGGAAAACTGCTATAGGTACTAGTTATAGCAGTAGCGCTTTTCTAAAAAAGAGCTATAGCTAGTCAAAGTAGCAGTAGTGGTTTCCTCATAAAACCGCTATAGCTACATGTAATAGCAGTAGCGTGTAGGTTTAAACGTGCTACTACTATGTCCACTTAACCCCCAACAACCTTCTCTCTATGCTTCATGCCGCCTCTTTTCCCCCCAAATCCCCACTCTCTCTTCCCCCATCGTGCCGCTGGAGCCCTGCCCTCGCCGCGCCCCTGCGCTCGCCCCCGACCCCGGCACTCGCCCCCGACCCCGACCCCAGCTCCGACCCCGACCCTGGCCCCGACCCCGACCCCGGCTCCGGCGCTCGCCCCCGACCCCGGCGCTCGACCCCGACTCCGACCCCGGCCCCGACCCCTCCCAACCTTGGCCGTCGTCGGGCCTGCACTCTCTGTAAGCCGCCCACCGATCCTCCTCTCTCTGCTAGCTAGGGTTCTTTGGTTAATTTGCTTAGGTTTATTTAGGGCAGCAGGTTAATTAGGTTATTTATTTAGTTATGAATTTAGTTAGTTAATTAGAATTAGTATTTAAAAAACAGAATTAGTTTAAGCATTGTCCAAATCAATATCCATTGTTAAAGCAAATTTACGCAGGCTGAATTTTACTTTCAAATATTGTTATGACTTCTTGCATTTTTCTTCAAGTTCTATATTTTTCTTCCTTTTATATGCAAATTTGAAGTGGACATGTGATATGTGGACATGTGATGTTTTGGACATGTCATATTTGGAATTTGGACATGTCATATCTGGAAAATGATGACTATGTGCAGGGTAAATGATCCGAGTGGCCTATGTTATGCTGGAATGTTGATTCATTTCCGTTCCGGTGAATTTCAGACGCTCGATATGTCCATTTTTTAGCAAAGTTCATGCTGAAATTTTCCATGAATTTTGGCATGACCTGTGCTAGATAGTAGGCATATCGAGTGTCGGGAGTTGCTGGAAACGACATTCCGACAAACATAGATCTTTTTATGTCATTTCTCATTTTTTACATAGTTTTAGAATTAAACGAGGAGACTTAATCATAGGAAACAATGTCGAACAACGAAGAAACCTAGCCTTCTGACCAAGATGCAGACGAGATGGATTATGAGGGTGAACAAGAGTAACTCGACATTTTGTCTGCTAAGTAACGTCAAGGTTTGCAGGTCGGCCACGATGAAGGTACTGACGTCGACATCGACACCGACGGTGACGCCATGACCGGCAGGGAAGGTACCAGCGGGGAAGATACCGACGGGGAAGGTACCGGCGCCGATGCCGCTACTGAAAGAAGAAGCAGAGGATACGAAAACCTAACAAACTAGGCATTGGACGACTGGTGATCACAACGATGGCACCTGGCAAGTTTGAGCCATTAGAGCCGGAAGAACCTTGCAAGTGCTATGAGAACCAAGTAGGATGCATCCTACGGGAATGCGCGAGCATCAATGATGATGACTTAAGGAGTAAAGAACATTTGAGGCAGTTGCTCCTGACGAAGTTGCACAAGAGATTCAAGTTCCCCGACCGGGATGATAACATAGAACAACCGTGGGATGATCCGAAGATGAAAAAGATTAACAATCACACCATGGGCATGTTCAGCAATGATTTGGCCTCCTAGAAAGGGAGGGTGAAACAAGCTATTGAGGCTGAGGAACCTCTGTCCAAGATTCTGGAAGAAAATCTGACACTTACGGAAGAGGAGTTTGAAGAGTTCAAGGACACTTGTGCTACCGAGGCAGCCAAGGCTAAGGCTATGAAATTCAAGAGCCTTCAGCAAAGGAACACGGGGAAGCATCGCCTCGGAAGTCATGGCTACCTCGGTAAAAGGCCCATATGGGATAAGGAGGACACGAAACATGAAGCCGCGGGTCTCCCAGACCCCTTCTCGAAGTTCACCAACACCTTGGAGCAGACTTTATCAGGGCCCGCTACAAGTGGGACAAGGAAAAGAAGGTTTTTTACACGGACCAGATCACGAGGAAATTGATTAGACTACTGGTAATTATTCTTTTACCACCTTACATTTAGCTCCAGATCTAGTCGACTACACATTCCTAAACGATTCACGTTCCTTCTGCGGGAGAAGCAACACCAGCTTGCAACCGAAAACCCTACTTCTCCGATGAGGCCCAAGTGGGACACCCCTCTCAACCAGGCCTTGAACGAACATAAGGGACTCCCTTTGGGCCACCGGCCGCAATATGATCGTGCGCACGACGCAGGAAACGACGCCATGTGGAAGGCGTTTTACAACGAGGGCCCGGAGGCCAAGAAGTAGAAAAGGAAGTTTAGTCAGGCGGACATCGACAAGAAGGTGAAGCTTGTGTTTGAGAAAAAAGCAGCTGAGGACGCAAAAAAAACAACCGAGGAGAAAAATGAGTTGCTACAGCAGGCAGTCAATGCAGCTATAACTACATGCAGAAATGATTTCGCTACTAACTTGGTCCCGACTATCATCAACTGGATGAAGAAAAATCCAAACAAGACGGTACATGATTTCCCGTTGCCCAGTTTTGTCGCGAGCAACTCCATGAACAACAACACCACCGCACCATGACTTTCTCACGCAACCGGGCCTCCTCTCGCACCCGCACCCGCTCATAGCAGCCCATCCTCAGTCTATGGCGCGCTAGGCAAGCCTTCGTCTTTGGCTGAGCTCGACGCCCTCACAGTAATTACATGTCACACGAACATATATATCTAGAATATTCCATTTTTGTTGCCTTTCTGATGTTTTACGTTGCAGACATGTGTTTGCAGGCCGACGAAACCCCGTGCACCGTACTCTACTTGATCAAAGGCCAGAAGGTGGACGTGGGAAAGGGGGTGATAACGAAGCCCTTGGATCTCATGTTCCACAACCAGCAGATGCCTACTAGGCACTTTAGGGTTACCTTGTTGAGTGTGACATCTGGGCACGAGGATTTGCCTCCTCCATTATGCCTAGGGGGAGAGGACGACGAGACCCCGCCATAGATTGGAAGCTGCAAGGGTTAGGTGCTGCTATGGCCAAAGAATCTTCTTAGTCTGGAGCCGGCCAAGAGCACACCAATAACCACACATCAACAAGCATGTATGAAGACCACCACCCCGCCTACACAATTACCAGCTCCTGTAGTGCCAAGTGAGAGCGGCGGACGACGTGATGAAGGGGGTGCAATAGTACTGGCTGATGTAACTAGTCCCATAGAACAGAGAATGGATGATGAGACGGAGGAGATGGAGGACCTAATGGTTTTCCTCAATACAAACACATATGAGGATGACTTAGATATGATGAGTCAACCATATGATGAATCGGGCTATCATCATGCTAATGAGGATATGGATGATTTGCTCGGGCAGGAACATCGTAGCAGGGATTGCAAGAAGTCTCGTTGAGGTGTTATTTGATTGTCTTCCTTATGAGTGGCGGTTGGGGACGAGCGATGGTATTTTCCTACCAATCTATCCCCCTAGGAGCATGCGCGTAGTGCCGAGGTTTTTGATGACTTGTATATTTTTGCAATAAGTATGTGAGTTCTTTATGACTAATATTGAGTCCATGGATTATACGCACTCTCACCCTTCCATCCTTGCTAGCCTCTCCGGTACCGTGCATTGCCCTTTCTCACACTGAGAGTTGGCGCAAACTTCGCCGGTGCATCCAAACCCCGTGATATGATACACTCTTTCACACATAAACCTCCTTATATCTTCCTCAAAACAGCCACCATACCTACCTATTATGGCATTTCCATAGCCATTCCGAGATATATTGCCATGCAACTTTCCACCATTCTGTTTATCGTGACACATTCATCATTGTCATATTGCTTAGCATGATCATGTAGTTGACATGGTATTAGTGGCAAAGCCACCGTTCATAATTCTTTCATACATGTCACTCTTTGTCCATTGCATATCCCGGTACACCGCGGGAGGCATTCATATAGAGTCATCTTTTGCTCTAGTATCGAGTTGTAATCATTGAGTTGTAAATAAATAGAAGTGTGATGATCATCATTTTCTAGAGCATTGTCCCAAGTGAGGAATATATATATATATATATATATATAAGAAAGGCCATAAAAAAGAGAAGGCCCAAAAAAAGAGAAAGGCCATAAAAAAGAGAAGGCCCAAAAAAATGAGAGAAAAAGAGAGAAGGGACAATGTTACTATCCTTTGCCACACTTGTGCTTCAAAGTAGCACCGTAATCTTCATGATAGAGAGTCTCTTGTTTTCTCATTTTCATATACTAGTGGGAATTTTTCATTATAGAACTTGGCTTGTATATTCCAACAATGGGCCTCCTCAAGTGTCCTAGGTCTTCATGAGCAAGCAAGTTGGATGCACACCCACTTAGTTTCTTTTGTTGAGCTTTCATACATTTATAGCTCTAGTGCATCCGTTGCATGGCAAACCCTACTCCTTGCATTAACATCAATCGATGGGCATCTCCATAGCCCACTGATTAGCCTCGTTGATGTGAAACTTTCTCCTTTTTTGTCTTCTCCACATAACCCCCCTCATTATATTATATTCCACCCATAGTGCTATGTCCATGGCTCGCGCTCATATATTGCGTGAAAGTTTATAGGTTTGAGATTACTAAAGTATGAAACAATTGCTTGGCTTGTCATCGGGGTTGTGCATGACTAGAGCATTCTTGTGTGACGAAAATGAAAAATGACTAAACTATATGATTTTCTAGGGATGAACTTTCTTTAGCCGTGTTATTTTGAGAAGACATAATTGCTTAGTTAGTATGCTTGAAGTATTATTATTTTTATGTCAATATGAACTTCTGTCTTGAATCTTTCGGATCTGAATATTGATACCACAATTAAGAAGAATTACATTAAAATTATGCCAAGTAGCACTGCGCATCAAAAATTTTGTTTTTATCATTTACCTACTCGAGGACAAGCAGGAATTAAGCTTGGGGATGCTTGACACGTCCCCGAAGTATCTATAATTTTTTATTGCTCCATGCTATATTATCTACTGTTTTGGACATTATTGGGCTTTATTATCCACTTTTATATTATTTTTGGGACTAACTTATTAACTGGAGGCACAGCCCATAATTGCTGTTTTTTTGCCTATTTGAGGGTTTCGGAGAAAAGGAATATCAAACATAGTCCAAACGGAATGAAACCTTCGGGAACGTGATTTTCTCAACGAACAAGACCTAGGAGACTTGGACCCTACGTCAAGACACAAAAGAGGAGGCCACGAGGTAGGGGGCGTGCTTACCCCCCCCCACCCCCCAAGTGCGCCCTCCACCCTCGTGGGCCCCCTGTTGCTCCATCGATGTACTCCTTCCTCCTATATATACATACGTACCCCCAAACGATCAGATACGGAACCAAAACCCTAATTCCACCGCCGCAACTTTCTGTATCCAGGAGATCCCATCTTGGGGCCTGTTCCAAAGCTTCGCCGGAGGGGGCATCGATCACGGAGGGCTTCTACATCAACACCATAGCCCCTCCGATGAAGTGTGAGTAGTTTACCTCAGACCTACGGGTCCATAGTTAGTAGCTAGATGGCTTATTTTCTCTATTTGGATCTCAATACAATGTTCTCCCCCTCTCTTGTGGAGATCTATTCGATGTAATCTTCTTTTTGCGGTGTGTTTGTTGAGACCGATGAATTGTGGGTTTATGATCAAGTCTATCTATGAACAATATTTGAATCTTCTCTGAATTCTTTTATGTATGATTGGTTATCTTTGCAAGTCTCTTCGAATTATCAGTTTGGTTTGGCCTACTAGATTGATCTTTCTTGCAATGGGAGAAGTGCTTAGCTTTGGGTTCAATCTTGCGGTGTCCTTTCCCAGTGATAGTAGGGGCAGCAAGGCACATATTTTATTGTTGCCATCGAGGATAACAAGATGGGGTTTTCATCATATTGCATGAGTTTATCCCTCTACATCATGTCATCTTGCTTAAGGCGTTACTCTGTTTTCATTAACTTAATACTCTAGATGCATGCTGGATAGCAGTCGATGAGTGGAGTAATAGTAGAAGATGCAGGAAGGATTCGGTCTACTTGTCTCGGACGTGATGCCTATATACATGATCATACCTAGATATTCTCATAACTATGCTCAATTCTGTCAATTGCTCAATAGTAATTTGTTCACCCACCGTAGAATACTTATGCTCTCGAGAGAAGCCACTAGTGAAACCTATGGCCCCCGGGTCTATCTTCATCATATTAATCTACCAATACTTAGTTATTTCCTTTTGCTTTTACTTTGCTTTTATTTTACTTTGCATCTTTATCATAAAAATACCAAAAATATTGTCTTATCATATCTATCAGATCTCACTCTCGTAAGTGGCCGTGTAGGGATTGACAACCCCTTATCGTGTTGGTTGCGAGGATTTATTTGTTTTGTGCAGGTACGAGGGACTCGCGCGTCGCCTCCTACTAGATTGATACCTTGGTTCTCAAAACTGAGGGAAATACTTACGCGACTTTGCTGCATCATCCCTTCCTCTTCGGGGAAAACCAACGCAATGCTCAAGAGGTAGCACCCTTCACGGTTATTTGCAAACTGAGATCTGAAATAGATAGGTAAACGGTAAAGTAATATTTTTGGTTTATGGAACGGAAAGTAAAATATTGCAAAAGAAAGTAAATCGGAAACTAAAATTGTAGATCGGAAACTTATATGATGGAAAATAGACCCGGGGACCATAGGTTTCACTAGAGGCTTCTCTCAAGATAGAAATTATTATGGTGGATGAACAAATTACTGCCGAGCAATTGATAGAAAAGTGCATAGTTATGATGATATCTAAGGCAATGATCATGAATATAGGCATCACGTCCGTGTCAAGTAGACCAAAACGATTCTCCATCTACTACTATTACTCCACAGATCGATCGACCGACTCCTGCCTGCATCTAGAGTATTAAGTTCATAAGAACAGAGTAACGCATGATAACCACAAGTATAGGGGATCGCAACAGTTTTCAAGGGTAGAGTATTCAACCCAAATTTATAGATTCGACACAAGGGGAGCCCAAGAATATTCAACCCAAATTTATCAATTCAACCACACCTGGAGATTAATTATCGGCGGGAAAGTGATCAGTAGCAAAGTAATTTCATAGTTTTGATAGTAGTGACAGTAGCAATGGTAACAGTAACAGTGATAGCAGTAGTTTGTAGCAAGTGTAACAGTGATGATAGCAATAGTAACTTAGCAAAAACAGTATAAGATAAAGTTGTAGGCATCGGATCGATGACTTGTTGGATGATATTCATCATGAGACAGTTATAACCTAGAGCGATACGGCACTAGCTCCAGTTCATCGATATAATGTAGGCATGTATTCCGTGAATAGTCATATGTGCTTTATTAAAAGAACTTGCATGACATCTTTTGTCCTACCCTCCCGTGGCAGCGGGATCCATATGGAAACTAAGGGATATTAAGGCCTCCTTTTAATAGATAACCGAAACAAAGCATTAACACATAGGGAATACATGAACTCCTCAAACTACGGTCATCACCGGGAGTGGGCCCGGTTGCTGTCACTCTGGGGTTGCCGGATCATAACCGTAGTAGGTGACTATAACTTGAAAGATCGGATCTAAAACATGGATATAATGATGAAGTCATAAACGGTTCAGATCTAAAATCATGGCACCCGGGCCCAAAGTGACAAGCATTAAGCATGGCAAAGTCATAGCAACATCAATCTATGAACATAGTGGATACTAGGGATCAAGCCCTAACAAAACTAACTCAATTACATGATGAATCTCATCCAACTCCTCACCGACCAGCGAGCCTACGAAGGAATTACTCACCCCCGGTGGGGAGCATCATGGAATTGGCGATGGAGATAGGTTGGTGATGACGAAGATCGAAGATCCCCCTCTCCGGAGCCCCAAACGGACTCCAGATCTGCCCTCCCGAGGAAGAACATGGCTTGGCGGCGGCTCCGCCTTGTGGATCCCGATAATTCTTTATCCATGATTTTTTCTGGAAATATGTGAATTTATAGTATCAGTGGGGTCGTCAGCGGGGCCACCAGGTGGGCACAACCAACCTAGGCGCGCCAAGAGAGGGGGGCACGCCCTGGTGGGTTGTGCCCACCCAGGTGCCCCTCTCCGGCAGGTCTTGGCTCCAAAAAATCTTATTATTGGTATAAAAATCCTCAAAAAGTTTCGTTCCATTTCGAGAACTTTTATTTCTGCACAAAAACAACACCATGGTAGTTTTGCTGAAAACAGCATCAGTCCGGGGTTAGTTCCATTCAATACATGCAAATTAGAGTCCAAAACAAGAGGAAAAGCATGAGAAAAAGTAGATACGTTGGAGACGTATCAACTCCCCCAAGCTTAAACCTTTGCTTGTCCTCAAGCAATTCAGTTGATAAACTGAAAGTGAGAAAGAAAAACTTTTACGAACTCTTTTGCTCTTGTTTGCATAAATAAGCTTAAACAGCACCCAGGTTTCTAGCCAACATTATAACTAACCATGTCGACAATAACTCTTAAAGATTATAATGATTCATATCAATGACATAATCAGCTAGCGAGCAATAATAAGATATCTCAAATAGCAACACGTTGTCAAAACAACCATGATATAATATGACAATAATGGTATCTCGCTAGCCCTTTCTGAGACCGCAAAACATAAATGCAGAGCACCTTCGAAGTTCAAGCAGCGACTAAACATTGTAATTCATGGTAGAAAAGATCCAGTCATGATGCACCCAACATTAGCTATACACAATGCATCAATCATGACCGTTGTGCTCTACTCAGTTTCTGGCGCTTATTTATAGAAGGTGATGACACAACATAAAAGTAAATAGAAAGTCCCTTTGCAGAGGGAAGCAGTGATTTGCAGAGGTGCCAGAGCTCAATTTTTGAAACATAGATAAATGGTATTTTGAGACATGCACCCTTCTTATTCACTTCACGACTATCAGTTATCAACATCTTCCATGTTAAGCATGCTAGTGGCGGTCCCCAAGCGGAAAGTAAAGGTTTTGACTCCATTGGGAGTTTTTGTTTGATTATTCAAGAGATGAAATCTTTTTATATGTTTGCAATTTGGGACTGGGCATCCCTATTACCGCCCATTTCCTCGTGCGATGACAAGTGAATAAACACTAGACCTGAGGATAACATGCTTAGCACGGAAGATATCGATCACCTCCTGTCGTTCCATGAACGATGTAGGCACACAAAAAGGATAATTTTTAGAAGTTTTTAGAGGTAGCACATGAAAATTTACTTAGGACGGCAGGCTAATACCGTATATAGGTAGGTATGGTGGACTCATCTGGAATAACTTTGGGTTCAAGGTTTTTGATGTACAAGAAGAATTCCCACTTAGTACAGGCGAAGGCTAGCAATTTAAGATTGGGAAGCGGCCAGCTAGAGAGCAACAACGATCATAACCAGGCATTATGCATAAGTAACATTGGACACTAGCATGAGTAGGATATGAACACCATGAACATAAATATTATAGAGGCTATGTTGGTTTTGATTCAACTACATGCATGAACATGTACCAAGTCAAGCCACTCGAACATTCAGAGGAGGATACCATATCATCATACTACATCACAATCATTTTAACTCTATGTTGATATCCAAGATAAATCATTATGCACTCCCAGCTACTTATGCATGGCATGAAAAACTATAATCTCTAATTGTCATTGCAAACATGTTTAATCATAACGGGCTAAATCATGGGCACTAGGTTAAACATATTTACACAGACAAGACAAGTCGAGTTCATACCAGTTTCTCTTTGCCACGGCCAGCTCATCGAATAGCGTCATTATTGCCTTTCACTTGCACAACCGAATGATATGAAAATAATAATAGTGCGAGAGTGCCATGGACTAAGCTGGAATCTGCAAACATTTTATTCAACAGGAGAAGACAAGGTAAAATGGGCTCTAATTAGTTCAACGGTTATTCATATGAGAGCCAGTCAACATTTTCATCATGGTCTTCTCCTTGGTACAACTCGAATAAAAAGAAAAGAATTTCAGAGAAACACACTGAAATAATTTTGGAGTTTTTGGTTTTCTTCAGCAATTAAACAAAAACGAGAAAAACTATTTACACGGGAAAGCTCCCAAAAAGCAAAATAAGAACAAGGAAATATTTTTGGATTTTCTTTTTAGTACTACTACTAAACATGCATAGAAAGTAAATTACTACAACTAATTATTTGGTTTTTCTAAAGTTTTTCAAACACACAAGAAGAAAGCAAGAAATGTAAATCTAAGCATGGATAATACAATGAAAAAGTGTGAACACCGACAGATAGAATGATATGTGAGCATGAATATAATGTCGGTGAGAAACACGTACTCCCTCAAGCTTAGGCTTTTGGCCTAAGTTGGTAGTGAATCAGTAGCGTGGAGGGTAGTAGTCCGCATGGTAGCTCATGGAGGCTCTAGGTGCGGAGGCCTCAGCACGTCGTGTTGCCAACACTGTTGCGTTGTGAGCTCGGGCCTCGCTCTCAAGAACAAAATATCTTTCCTTGTTGTGATAATCAAAGAGAGCAAGCGCAGGCAAATATGTGTCCACAACATGTGATTGGTTAAACAACAAATTATAAGTGAAGTTATCAGCCCTTCCCGAGAGAATCTTATGCTCTTTTAAAGCATCAAAATCTAAATATCGGGTGGGTGGGATAGAGTCAAAGGGCAAAGGTGAAACACCCAGTGCCGGGGTACTGATCCACGGGCACCTATGGGACCGGCGGGCCGAGTCCCTTTCGGTTCGGCGGGGGGGAGATCGTGCAAAGAGCAAATCGAGGCGATGCACGCGAGCGATTTACCCAGGTTCGGGCCGCACGGATCCGTAAAACCCTACACCTGCTTTGTGGTTTTGTATTGATTTCTAGCTCGGGAGCGCGGAGTGCTACAATACCCACCAGCAGCTAGCAAGACCGAGCGTGAGTGTTCGAACTGGCTCCCCCCACTCTACGTTGCACACGGGCCTCCTTTTATATGCTCAAGGGGCTACCGACAGGTGGCAACGGAGGTAAAGGGCAAAAATGGAAAGGTGCTGTGGTAGGCACAGCTACCTGCTACAGTGTATCATACCTAACCCTGACGGCAGGGGACAAGGGTCTTAAATGCCCGTCTGTGTCGCCTAAACAGTGCGAAAAGGGACCGCCAGGGACGCCACCGTTCGCCACGATGGCGATCTTGTCAGCGCCGCTTGCCACTGCACGTCCCTAGCTGCACAGCCTTCCGCCACGTACGCCTGGAAGGGCCCCAGAGCGACACGTTGGTGGATGCGCTGGAGCGCGGGCGCGGAGAGGTGGCTTGCCGCGGCAAGCGCCTTGCCGCGGTCGTTGTCTTGTCGCGTCCGGGAGCTTGTCGCTCACCGGGTCTTGCCGGAACGCGTGGTGCGCCGGCGGCAAGTTCCTTGAAATGCCTTGAGTGGCCTTCCCGGCAAGCTCCTCTTGCCGGGGTCTTGGGATGCTTTTATTAACCTTCCCGGCAAGCTCCTCTTTCCGGGGTCTTGTCTTCTTGACTTGGACACTTTGTTCTTGAATGGCTCCGAAGGAACCACGGAGGATCTTGGCGGTCACCCGGCAAGCCTTGCCGCGGGATGCTGCGACTGCCCGTGCACAAGTTCGGGATACTAGGGTACCCCTACTCTAGTACACCGACAGGAGCCCCCGGGCCTGGGCCATACACGGTGCCGAGCGCTGTTGGGCCAGGCCCAAAACAGGGCACGGGCACGCGCGGCCTAGGTTACGCCGTATCTCACTCCGTATCCACCGCGCCCTCCCCGAACGGCACGCGTTGAATGCAGCATCGTGGGAGAGGTCGTGGGGGTTTCTTTATTCGGAAATGCGGAACGTCCGCCCCCTCCCCCTTTATAAGCAGGGGAAACAGGGGTAGTTGGCCCACTCGCCCGTTGCCGTTCCCAATCTCAGAAATCTCCGCCGCTCCCTTGCCTCCCCAAAGCTGAGAGAGAGAGAAGCGCTCCGCCCCCCATCGCCACTAGCACCACCAACGCCGTCGACCTCCTCCACTACTTCCGCCATGGCTCCAAAAGCCGACAAGGGGAAGACCGTGAAAACGACCGAGGCGCAGCGGCTCGCGGCGCTGCAGAAGGAGTGGTCCGTTTCCCCCCCCCCCCCAAGCTCGGCGCGAAGGAGCTGAGGGAGAACTACTATCTGTTCTGGTCGGCGGAGACGCGCGCGCATCCGCGCACAAAGGTTCTCCCCGCCGCCGCTTGGAAGAAGGCTCCGAATGGGTACCCCTTCTTCGCATTGTTCTTCTATTGCGGGCTCTGCCCGCCCTTTTCTGATTTCTTCTGCGACATCATGAACACCTATGGATTCCATCTCCTTGACTTCACCCCCAACGTCGTCCTGACAATGGCAGTTTTCGCACACCTCTGCGAAAACTTTGTCGGAGTCCTTCCCAACATAGCCCTCTTCTGCCACTTTTTCATACCCCGAGTAGAGAGAGAAGAGCCTCTCCGGCGGGATTGCCTGGATCTCAAGGTCCGGCAAGAAAGAGACCTATCTGGAGGGAGAATTCCGCGACAAGTGGGAGGAGTGGAGAGCTGATTGGTGCTGGATTGACGAGGAGAGCCCGCAGCCATTTACCATCCGACGCCGAACCCCAGTAGCACGCGGCAGCGATTGGAGTGACATGGCTCCGGAGGATGCCAGGCTGAAGATTGCTGTCACCAGGATCCTGCGCCTGAGGCTTGCCGGGCTCACTGTTGGCGCTGTTGGCGCAGACTTCCTTCGCCTCCGCATCGCCCCCCTGCAGGAACGGGGGAGGCCCACTTGGGAGTTCAAGAACGCGGCAGACATCATGAGGCTGCGGCCAGGCCTCAATTACAACTTCACAGTCCTGGAGCTCAACGCGATGCTGCAGGAGCTGTTCAAATATGACCCCCAGCATCCCGAGGTGTTCAGGTTGCCGGGGGGCGTCGTGCCTTTGTGCAACAATTCCGCGCTCGACCGCATCCGTGCAATGATGCCGGAGTGCGACTCGCACGGGATTGTGCCAACTTGGCAGGAGCCTGCAGACGAGGTCGTGCAGCAATTCTTCGACGACTTGGTGGAAGTGCCAATCCGCCTCGACGAGAAGGACGGCCTCACCCGCGACACCACGGATGCGGAGATGGCGCTCATCGCCACTAGGCTGGAGGAGGCAGCGGCAGCCGCAGCCGCGGGCGAGTTCGGGTTCACTGTGGAGGAGGCCGATGCAGCAGAAGCGGCAAGCCGTGCCGAGCGAGGGGAGCCTGCCGGCAAGAAGGGGCTTGCCGGGCAAGACACCGAGCCGAGCGAGCCCGCTAAGGAAACGAGCGGCTCGTTGCAAATCGACTCTTCTTCCACCTCGTCTTCAGACAGCCCACCAGAAGCAGAGCCTCCATCCCCACCAAGAAGGCGTCTCCGCAAGGTTGGTGATGTGGCGGAGCGGCAAGCGGGCCAACAGTCGCCACGCCGCGTGACACGCTCGACCACGGCAAACACCGTTGCCGCGGGAGCGCCTCATGCTACGACGGCAACTGGAGCGGAGTCTAGCCGGACCACCGCTTCAGTCCCTGCTGCTATTCACGCCGCGCCGACAGCCGGAGCGGGGTCGTCTCAGACAACCGCCACTGCTCCCGCCAAGCGGCCAAGGGAAGCTTCTCCTCCGCCTCCTCGCGCCGGGCGCGCGCCGGGCTTCGACTTCTCCGCGTTAAGCTCCGACGAGGAAGAAGAAGAAGAGTAAGCTTCTCTTGTTGTACTTGCATTTCTTCAGTTCTTGCTGTTGGTCTTGTTTCTCACTTGCTTTTCCCTGAATCTGTTCCTCTTTAGGACTCTGGCCCAGAGAGCGGCAAAGAGAGCTAAGGCCCCGGTGATCATCATCGAGGACGAGCCCACTGCGACAACAGGTGGCGCGCCCGAGACAACCTTGCCGGAGCCGGCGACTTTCCTCCATGGCAGCCCCCAGCGTAAGTGTGTGAATTATTTTCCACGGTGAGGCGCGCATGGGTACTTGTCTTTGCTGATATCTGCTTGTTGACTTGTGTAGGAGCCGAGCAGCCCCACCAGGAGCCAAGGGAGAATCCCCCGAGAAGGGAGAATTCTCCGGCAAGGGAAGGCTTCCCGGTGAGGGAGAAGTCTCCGGCAAGGGAGGGTTCTCCGGCGAGGGACAGCGCCAGTGGCCCCCCGGCGACGGAGACCACGACCGCAGAGCCTGGTGCAGGTACTCCCCTTGCTTCAAAACTTCTCTTGGATCCTTCTTTTCTTGATCTTTATGGGTTTCTGCTGGATTCTGTTTGACTCTTCTCCCCTTTTCCGGCCATCAGATCCATCCGCTGCGGAGCAGATGGAGACAGAGGTCACCACCGACGAAGCAGCCGGTGCTGGAGACGCCGCCGGCGCAGAGGCCGCCAAGGCTGACGCCGCAGCAACTGGCGAGGAATCTGGCAATCGTACTGACAGCCCAGAGGCCGCAGGAGCGCCAGGCGCTACGCCGACCGCCGACCCATCCACCGAAGCCGCAGTGCCAAGTTCCAAGGAGCCCCAGCCGAGCGTTTATTTGAAGGCCGGCGATGACGTCTTCATCAATCTTCCCTGGGCATCAAGCTCCAGAGCGCCGGTCGAGGGGGAGGTCTTCGACGGAGAAGTGCTCGCCTCCGCGGGGCTGAAGCTGGTCGACGCGCCAAGCAGCAGCAGCAACGAGCCCGAAGAAGAGCGGCTGCTGCGCAGGTTGATGTCGCTCTACCGCGCGCGACAAGCCAAGCTGGAGTCCCGCGAGGCGCTTGTCGCGAAGGCGGGAGCAGACATTGAAAAGCGCGCGGAAGAGCTCGGGGGTTTCCACCGGGAAGCCCTCCGATCCCTGGCGGAGGAGCGGGAGCAGCTCGCTGAAGCGCGGAAGGTCTTTCTCCTCGAGAAGGCTGAAGCCGAAGAGCGCCAGCGACTTGCCGCTGTGAAGCTAGCCGCGGAAGAGGGCGAGCTGGCGCAGCGGAAGGTCAATCTCGACGCCCACGAGGAGGAGCTTGCCTCGCGCGAGGAGAAGCTTCGCGGAGCCCTCAAGCAAGCGGAGGACGCTGCTGCCGCCGAGGCCGCCAAGGAGGAGTTGAAGACGAAGGTGGCGTCGCTGGAGGCCGATCTCTCCGAGAAGGGCAAGGAGCTCAGCGCCGCCAAGGTCTCCAACGTGGATCTTGAGTTGAAGCTAACCACTTTGACCAAGACTCTGGACAGCGCCAAGAAGCGGGAGGCGGCCTTGAAGGAGGAAATCAAGGCCGACAAGGCGCTGCTGGAGAGCGCTGCCACCGCCCAGAACACCTTCAGGGAGACTGTGACGCACTGGACGGAGAGTCTGGTGAACGCCGCCACAGATATCGACAAGGAGCTGGCGCAGCTGGGGATGAAAGATCTTGGGTATCCCTCCGACGACAACCTCCAGCCCAGCGCCAAGCTCGTCCTATTCTTCAAGGGCGTGGCGACGGCCCTTCAGCGACTCCGAGAGAGGATCCCCAAGCAACTAGCTGACGAGTCGCGCGAGATCTGCGCAGGAGCCCTCGAGAAAGTGTTGATGAAGGTGGCCTTCCGCAATCCGGGCCTCCGCCTCACCAACATCCTCAGGTCCTTGCCGCCAGAAGCTGATCTGGAGGAGCTCAAGGCCCTTGTCGCACCCATTGTGGACAAGGTGAGCGGGATCAAGCGGGTCGAAGGCGATCGCGTAGATTAGGCCGCCCATTTCTTCTTTTCTTGTCGCTACCCATCATGTCATGAAAACAATCTGTTAGAGCTGCGACAAGCTATCTTTGTAATGCAACTTGATTCTGGGCAATGATTGCAACGTTACTCCCTTTACTTGATTCCTCCCTTTGTATGTTTTTGCCCTACGCTTTTAGGGAACTTGCCGGTGCAGGCACCTGAGCCGCGAGCGCTGAGTGCGGAACGTCAGCAGCCTGCTGGCGGTGCCGCTACCGGCAAGAAACCTTGTCGCAACTAGTTGCAGCTCACTTAAGTTGCTGAGCGAACTCGAAACAAAGTAAGGGCGCTAGCGGCTCACTTAAGTTGCTGAGCGGACTCGAAGCAAAGTAAGGGCGCTAGCAGCTCACTTAAGTTGTTGAGCGGACTCGAAACAAAGTAGAGGCGCAACTAGCTACGAGTTGGTTCCTCCGCACACAGGTTTCCCATACAAAGTGTGGTCGTTCAAGGGAGATAACTTAAAATTTAAAAAAATTGATTTCTCAAACTTTGGCAACTTAGCTTTTCTGTTGTTTGCTTCCCGGCAAGGCAAAACTTTCTTGAACGACGCCTGTCCCATACCATCCATCGTCTTCTCCTTTCCCCCCCGGCAAACTTGTGGGTGAGGGGAACCTTGCTTTCAAAAGGAAGAAGAGACAATACAGATATGGAGCTTTACGGCTCGTTATTGCTTACCGTGGAGTAGGTGCTGCACAAAGTGTCAGATCATATATGCCAGAAAATAGAAAGCATAAAATTGACAAAATGTGCGGAGCACATGAGCTTTACTTATGCACGGGATCTGCGCCCGGCTTTGTACAAAGGATTACATGCAACAGCGGCAAGACTTGTACAAAAGGTGGTTGCCGGAACAGGTTCCGACAACCGCGCCTTACGGGTAAAACTTACGAAGATGCTCAATGTTCCAGGAGTTGCTCACCGGAATGCCATCTTCGGTCTCAAGGCGGACAGCGCCAGGCCTAGTGACTCGTTTCACCCGGTAAGGGCCATCCCACTTCGGCGTCAACTTGTTGGAATTCTTGGCGGACTGAACGCGCCGAAGAACAAGGTCGCCTTCCTCGAGACTTCTGGCGTTAACTTTGCGGCTATGGTAGCGGCGCAAAGCTTGCTGGTAGCGAGCAGCTCGCACAGCAGCCTGAAGACGGTCTTCCTCAAGGAGCAGCGCATTATCTTGTCGCGGCCGCTCTTGCTCGAGCTCATCATAAGCGAGCACTCGAGGTGACCCGTATACGAGTTCCATGGGGATAACTGCCTCTGCTCCATAGACTAGAGCAAAAGGTGTCTGTCCAGTGGCTCGATTTGGCGTCGTCCTGATCGACCAAAGAACCACCGATAGCTCCTCGATCCAGTTTCTTCCGCAATTGTGTAGCCTGTCGAAAGTTCTGGTCTTGAGCCCGCGCAGCACTTCAGCATTTGCCCTCTCCACTTGACCGTTGCTTCTCGGGTGAGCAACAGAAGCGAAGCAGACCTTGGCGCCAAGAACTTAGACGTACTGCATGAAGGTGCGGCTCGTGAATTGTGTGCCGTTGTCGGTGATTATCCTGTTAGGGATCCCGAAGCGGCAAGCAATCGACCTGAAGAACTTGACTGCTGACTGTGTTGTCACCTTCCTCACTGGTTCCACTTCCGGCCACTTTGTGAACTTGTCGATTGCAACGTACAAGTACTCAAAGCCCCCGACAGCTCGGGGAAAGGGGCCGAGGATGTCGAGCCCCCAGACCGAAAATGGCCAGGATAAAGGGACCGTCTGGAGAGCTTGAGCTGGTTGGTGTATCTGCTTGGAATGAAACTGACACGCTTCACACTTGGTTACTTGTGCAGTTGCATCCTGGAGGGCCGTTGGCCAGAAGAAACCTTGCCGGAAAGCTTTACCGACAAGTGCTCTTGCGCCAATGTGGTGACCACATATGCCTCCATGTATTTCTGCCAACAGCTTTTGTCCATCTTCCCGGGGAATACACTTCAATTTCACACCGTTGAGTCTTCTTCTGTACAGTGTTGTCGACAAACTGGTACATACTTGACTGCCGGGCTACTCTCTTCGCTTCTTCTTGCTCTTCGGGAAGTCCTCTTGTCTGAAGGAAATGGACAATCTGTTGTGCCCATGCTGGAGCTTGTGGCTCGACAACAAGGACTAAAGGCAAATCTGCTACTGCGGGAACATCCGCTTCCTCGGCAAGAACCTGCGGCTCTGCCGGAGCTTGACGTTCCCCGACAAGCTTGCCGGAGCAAAACTTGTCGGGAGCTTCTGCTTCAACGGAACAAACCCTAGGGCTTGCCGGAGCATCTTGCTCCTCAGCGCTCTTGGTGTTGATCTTGGAGACTGCTGCGGGAATATCCGCTTCTACGGCAAGAACCTGTGGCTCTGCCGGAGCGTGACTTTCCCCGGCAAGCTTGCCGGAGCAAAACTTGTCGGGAGCTCCTGCTTCAACGGAACAAACCCTAGGGTCTGCCGGAGCATACTGCTCCTCAGCACTCTTGGCGTTGATCTTGGGGACCTTCTTGGCGGCGGCTTCGGGAAGCTCTGCCGGCAAATAGTCACCAGAAACCAACTTCCTCTTCTTGCTCTGTCCAGTTGATGGCGTTACGGACGGCTGAGTCAGCTTGAGCACAAAGATCCCTGGTTCCACAGGTAACTTAAGTGCGGCACACTTTGACAAGCCATCTGCAATGGCGTTCTGAGCTCTTGGAACATGCTCCATTTGTAGGCCGTCAAAGTGTTCTTCTAGCTTTCTCACTTCGTCGATGTAAGCTTCCATCAACGGACTCTGATAACTCTTGTTTACTTGGCGGACGACAAGCTGTGAGTCACCCCTGACAATGAGCTTCTTGATCCCAAGGTCTGCCGCGATCCGGAGACCGGCAAGCAAGCCCTCATATTCTGCAGTATTGTTCGTTGCTTGCTCCTTGGGGAAGTGCATCTAGACTACGTACTTGAGGTGCTCACCGGTGGGTGCGACAAGCAGCACGCCAGCGCCGGCGCCTTGCAGCAAAAAGGCACCATCAAAGTACATCAGCCACTCTTTGCTTGCTTCCTTGTCGGGGATGCTCGTTTCTGGAATTTCTTCATCTGGTGTTGGCGTCCATTCTGCTATGAATTCTGCCAATGCTCTGCTCTGGATAGTTGAAGTGCTTTCAAACTTGAGGCCAAAGCTTGACAGTTCCAGTGCCCACTCAACAATCTTGCCTGTCGCTTCTGGATTCTGCAGTATCCTCTTCAGCGGAAAGCGAGGGACAACTGTGATCTCATGTGCTTGGAAGTAATGGCGCAGCTTTCTCGAGGCCACGAGAAGGCCGAAAAGCAATTTCTGCACACCAGAGTACCTTGACCTAGCCCCCTGCAGAAGGGAACTGACAAAGTAAACTGGGCGCTGCACCATCTTCTTGTGTATCTCGTCGTGTATCTGCGCAGATCCATCTTTGTCGGGACCAGAGCTTGTCGGGGAAGCTCCCTGCTTGTCGCTGGATGCGCTTGCCGCGGTTGCTAGCTCATCATCTGCCTCCCTCTCTGCTACTAACGCAGCACTAACCACTTGATTGGTTGCCGCTATGTACAGCAGCAACTTCTCTTGTGGCTTAGGTGCGACAAGTATTGGAGGGGAGGACAGGTATCTCTTCAGGTCTTGCAGCGCAGCCTCCGCTTCCGGAGTCCATTTCATTGGAACTGCCTTTTTCAATAATTTGAAAAATAGCAGGGCGCGCTCAGCAGACCGAGAGATAAACCTGCTGAGAGCAGCCACGCAACCGGCAAGTCTCTGTACATCCTTGACGCGCTTTGGTGCTTCAATCTGCTCAATGGCCTTGATCTTGTCGGGATTGGCTTCAATTCCTCGCTGAGACACAAAGAACCCCAGAAGCTTGCCGGAGGGAACTCCAAACACACACTTCTCTGGGTTGAGCTTGAGGCTGATCTTGCGCAGATTTGCAAAGGTCTCGTCTAGATCTTGAATCAAGGTTGCTCTGTCTTTGCTCTTGACCACTATATCATCCATGTAGGCTTCCACATTTCTGTGTATTTGTGGCTCGAGAGCGACATGGACTACTCTTGCAAATGTTGAACCAGCATTTTTTAATCCGAAAGGCATTCGTACGAAGCAGTACGTGCCACATGGAGTAATAAATGCGGTCTTCTCCTCATCCTCTTCTGCCATGAAGATCTGATGGTATCCTGAGTATGCGTCAAGAAATGAAAGCAAATCACATCCGGCTGTGGAGTCAACAATCTGGTCAATGCGCGGCAAAGGAAATGGGTCTTTGGGACAAGCTTTGTTAACATCAGTAAAATCGATACAAAGTCTCCATTTCCCATTTGCCTTGCGCACGACTACAGGATTGGCCAAACCACGTGGGATGGAGCACTCCTCTGACAAGGCCTGCTGCTTCCAGCTTCTTGATCTCTTCTGTGATGAACTCTTGGCGCTCCACCGCCTGCTTCCTGACCTTCTGCTTGACGGGCCGCGCATGAGGACAAATGGCAAGGTGGTGCTCAATTACTTTCCTGGGAACACCGGGGATGTCAGACGGTTGCCACGCAAACACGTCGACATTCGCCCGCAGGAAAGCAATGAGCGCGCTTTCCTATTTAGGGTCGAGAGTGGCACTGATGGTGAAGGTACCACCAGTGCCGTCCTCCTTGGCGGACACCTTTTTCGTCTCTGGCGGAGCTGCCATCGTCTTCTTGCACTTGCCGGTGGAGCTCGATGGTGCGTCCTCGACGGCAGCGCAGCACTCCGAAGAGGTGCGCTTGCCGGAGTGGGCATCAGAACTCTTGCCGAACTTGGTCTTCTTCCCCCCGGGGGCTTCAGCGGCAAGTGGATTGCGATCTGCTGTGGCTGCTGCTTCCCGGTAGATCTTGTCGGCACAGATAAGAGCATCCTTCTTGTCGCCGGGGACAGAAATGACGCTTATCGGGCCTGGCATCTTCAGCATGTTATATGCGTAGTGAGAGGCTGCCATGAATTTGGCGAGTGCTGGACGGCCAAGTATCCCATTGTAAGGCAATGGAATATCGGCAATGTCGAATGTGACCTTCTCAGTCCTGAAGTTTAGCTCGCTGCCAAATGTTACCGGCAGCGTGACCTTCCCCTTCGGCTTGCTCCTTCCTGGATTGATTCCTTGGAATGTGCCGGTCTCTTCGAGCTCGCTGTCAGGGATTTGGAGTTTTTGGAGTACAGCGGAGGAGATCAGGTTTAAGCCGGCCCCGCCGTCAACTAGCATCTTGGTGACTTTGAGGTTGCGGATAGTTGGTGATACCAACATCGGCAAACACCCGACCGCAGTTGTGCGATCAGGGTGATCCTCAATGTCGAAGATGATAGGCGTGCTGGACCACTTCAGAAGCTTGCGTGATTCGATAGGTGGTTCTGCTGCATTAACTTCCCGCACCCAGTGTTTGAGTTGGCGGTGCGAGGTATGCAGAGAAGCACCGCCGTCAACGCACAAGACCTCTGTGGCTTTCTGAAACTCCTGCTCACTGGTCTCAACATCATCCATGTCTTCGTCGTCGTCGTCGTCTTCATCGTTGTTGCGGCCGCGGGGAGGTCTGTCTCCTTGCCGCTTCTTGGCCTTATCGCGGCGTCCTCCTCGGCCGGCGCGCTTCTTGCCAGATTCTGCAGCGCCACCTTGGGCCCTCTCCTTGTCTCGCAGCTCGTACTCAGCCTTTTGCTGCTGGACAAGCTGCTCGACCTTTTTGCAGCTCTGGAGGTCATGGCCCTTGGTGCGGTGAATCTTGCAGTATTGCTTGTCGGAGCCGTCCTGCTTGTCGGCGGCTGCCACAGCCTGGCAGTTGGCGCACGCGGCAATCTCCTTGCCGGAGCTACCAACTTTGGCCTTCTTGGCGCCACCTTCGTTGCCGGGCTGCTCAACGACTAGCACCTCTTTGCCTTTCTTCTTCCTGTTCCGCCGCCGGTTTTTCTTTGCCGGGGCAGCATCCGCACTGTCAGATCCTTCTGCTCCTGCATTCTCTCTGGGGAGTCTCCTCCCTTCCTCAGCGCGTGCACACTTGTCGGCCAGGGCATATAGCTCACTGACGTCTCTGATCCTGCACATCGCCATCTCCTCCCGCATCCTGCGGTTACGCACGTTCTGATGAAACGCGCTGATGACCGCGGCGGGGTGGACGTCTGGGATGTTGTACTGTACACGGCTGAACCTCTGAATATACTTGCGCAGGGGCTCTCCTTCCTTCTGGACGAGCAGATGAAGATCACTCTCTTGGCCATGAGGTTTGTGGCCGCCTGTAAAGGCGCCGACAAACTGATGGCATAGATCAGCCCAGGAGGATATGGAGTTGTCCGGCAAGTGCATGAGCCAGGACCTGACGTTGGGCTTGAGCACCAACGGGAAGTAGTTGGCAAGGATCTTGTCGTCCCGCCCCCCAGCAGCCTGCACCGCGATGGTGTAGATGCTGAGGAACTCCGACGGATGCGACTTGCCGTCGTACTTCTCTGGTACATCTGGTTTGAAATTCTTCGTACTGGGCCACTGGACTTGCCGCAGCTCACGAGTGAACGCAGGGCAACCTACCGCGTACGGCAAGTCGCCTGGTTCCCCTGGCGCATGCATGTCAACAGAGGGCCCAGCGCGCTGGTCTGATTGACGTCGCGCTTCTCTTCGGCGCTCGATGCGAGTACGAGCGTCTTCTTGTTGTCGTTCTTGAAGAACTTGGCGCTGATCGCGACGAGCTCGCGGATCTGACGACGCGGTGGAGTCGCTGTCGAGGTGGACCCGGCGAGTCGGCGATCTTGGCCTTCGGGGTGGAGAGTGCACAGTAGTTGCACCCCCACCGGTCTTGTCGTCTCCAGCTCGTGCCTGGCTGGCTTGCCGCGGCTGAGACGTGCTCGGCTGCCGTGGAGAGTCGCCGTTGGCGAGGCCAATGAGACTCTGGATGGTGGCCCTCCAGTCGTCGATCTTGTCCGCCGTTGGAGGGTAATCTAGGAGCAGCTGAGCTCGCGCCAAAGCTTCTGCCGCAGTGGCGGGCGGCGGTGGCGAGCGGTGCGAGGAGCGGGATATGCTCGGACTTCTAACTACTTTAGAAGGAGCAGTATCCCGTCCAGGCGACCGTGTCTCGCTCGCGCCAGCGGGTTGACGTGCATGGTGGTCCTGAGCGCTCCGAGACCCACCACCTCGATCTTGGTCTAGCGAACGCATGGTACCGTGAGTACCATGACGCTGCCGGTCCCGCGCCTCCTGAGACGGGCGCGGTGCATGCACGGACGCCGAGGTCTTGGAGTGCGCCGGGTCGTTGTGGGAGCCGGCTACGCCGCTGATGGGCGGCACAACCTTGTCCTTGGACCTGGCAGCACCGCGAGCTCCCTCGTCGACGCCCGTTCTTCCGCCGCCGTCTGCCCCACCAACCGTTTGCTCCGGCAGTGGTTGGCTCGGCGCGGACGGAGCAGCTGCCTCCGAAACCTTCTTCTTTGGCGGCATGTTGATGAAGATGATGAAGATCTAGCTCGCGGGAATGCCGGATCTGGTTCACACAACTTCGACGCCCCCTACCTGGCGCGCCAAAGATGCCGGGGTACTGATCCACGGACACCTATGGGACCGGCGGGCCGGGTCCCTTTCGGTTCGGCGGGGGCGGAGATCGTGCAAAGAGCAAATCGAGGCGATGCACGCGAGCGATTTACCCAGGTTCGGGCCGCACGGATCCGTAAAACCCTACTCCTGCTTTGTGGTTTTGTATTGATTTCTAGCTCGGGAGCGCGGAGTGCTACAGTACCCACCAGCAACTAGCAAGACCGAGCGTGAGTGTTCGAACTGGCTCCCCCCACTCTACGTTAAACACGGGCCTCCTTTTATATGCTCAAGGGGCTACCGACAGGTGGCAACGGAGGTAAAGGGCAAAAATGGAAAGGTGCTGTGGTAGGCACAGCTACCTGCTACAGTGTATCATACCTAACCCTGACGGCAGGGGACAAGGGTCTTAAATGCCCGTCTGTGTCACCTAAACAGTGCGAAAAGGGACCGCCAGGGATGCCACCGTTCGCCACGATGGCGATCTTGTCAGCGCCGCTTGCCACCGCACGTCCCTAGCTGCACAGCCTTCCGCCACGTACGCCTGGAAGGGCCCCAGAGCGACACGTTGGTGGATGCGCTGGAGCGCGGGCGCGGAGAGGTGGCTTGCCGCGGCAAGCGCCTTGCCGCGGTCGTTGTCTTGTCGCGTCCGGGAGCTTGTCACTCACCGGGTCTTGCCGGAACGCGTGGTGCGCCGCGGCAAGTTCCTTGAAATGCCTTGAGTGGCCTTCCCGGCAAGCTCCTCTTGCCGGGGTCTTGGGATGCTTTTATTAACCTTCCCGGCAAGCTCCTCTTGCCGGGGTCTTGTCTTCTTGACTTGGACACTTTGTTCTTGAATGGCTCCAAAGGAACCACGGAGGATCTTGGCGGTCACCCGGCAAGCCTTGCCACGGGATGCTGCGACTGCCTGTGCACAAGTTCAGGATACTAGGGTACCCCTACTCTAGTACACCGACACCCAGTCCTCATGCTAAACGTGTGGCATAAATTCCACCATAGAACCAGCCACTTTTGGCGTTATTCTGAAGTCTACGTGCAACAATCGCTCCAAAGTTATAATTCCTTTCACCAGTGAGAGCTGTGTGAATGAGGCTCAAGTCCGGCGAACAAAGTATGCTACAGTCTTGCTTGCCTACTATGCATTTCCCGTTAAATAATGCAAGGTACTGAATTGCGGGAAAGTGAATGCTCTTTATTCTTCCTTGTCTCACTCCCCTATTTTCACCGTAGCAAAGGCTAGTCAAGAAAGACTCATACTCAGCCTTTGGTGGCTCATCAAGCGAACCCCAAAATGGAAGTTTGCAATGGTGAGCAAAGTTCTCCAGTGAAATGGTATATGGTTCATCATAAAGCATAAACGACACTCTAGACTCACGTGGAAAATATTTAAATCCTTTGACAAATGATTTAGTGAGAATATGGTGTTGTGCACACTTATCTGATAGGTAGGGAACGAGGCCGGCATTGTGAACATATTGCTCAAATTCCACCTTAATGCCCACCTGCATCATATAGTCATCGCAAGGCCATAAGCATGTTTTGGTGGCTGCATCTCGCGTGGAACTTTCACTTGGTTCAACGTAAGATCGGCGGGCAGAACTGCCACTAGAGGATGCCCCCGAGGATCGTCTCCTCGAAGAACTCCTTCCAAATAGGTTCATCATGTCCGCGTACAATTTTCTGAAAATAAAAATTTTAGAGTGACAAAAATTTTCAACAAAACTTTGTAAGATTGATAGCAACTACTCATAGGAATGCATAGAGGCCATAGCAAGCTTCAAACTACTTAGAACACTAAGAATTCAACATGCAAGCACATCCACAACAGCACCAAGAGTAGCTAATTATTAAAAGTATAAACCACTAAAACAAAAACTAATTGGAAAAATGGTGGACTCACATACAAAGCAACAATCTCCCGAAACAGTTTCGGAAATGGAGCCTCGAGGAAAGAGATCGAATTTGGCAGCAAAATGAGCAAGAACTCGGGAGAGAGAGGGTGAGTGATTTTTTTGGAGGTAGGTGACAATGTGGGATGAAGAGATAAGTGAGGGGCCCCACATGGGGACCACAACCCCCAGGGCGCGCCAGGGGGTGCTGGCACGCCCAGGTGGGTTGTGCCCACCTGGTGCACCCCCCTCTGGTTATTTTTGCACTAAAAATCCTTAAATATTTAGAAAAAATTCATATAAAATTTTCAAGGCATTCTGAGAACTTTTATTTTTGGGTCATTTTCTATTGCACGGGAAACTCAGAAAACAGACAAAACATGGCATTTTATTTTATTTAACAAATAAAAACAGAAAATAAAAGGTAGGGACAGAAAGTAGTGCTTACTAAATTCAGCAACTTCATACCGTTCAAAAATGATCCATTAATAAGGTTGATCAAGTCTTATTAACAACCACTTTTGATTCACATGAAACCGAAGAACTTCGAAAATCACTAAGTTACCTCAATGGAGATATGCATTTCCCCAACAATAAGCATTTCATATTTCTTTTTGATAGTAGGTAGAGGTATTTGAAAACTTCCAATAGTGATTGTCGGAGATTTTTCAATAACATTAATACCATTCACTTGGAATTGTTTCTTCGGAAAGTGCACCGTATGCTCATTACCATTAATATGAAAAGTGACCTTACTTTTATTGCAATCAGTAACAGTCCCTGCAGTATTCAAGAAGGGTCTACCAAGTATAATCGACATGTTGTCGTCCTCGGGCATCTCAAGTATAACAAAGTTAGTCAAAATAGTAACATTAGCAACAACAACGGGCACATCCTCACAGATACCGATAGGTATGGCAGTTGATTTGTCAGCCATTTGCAAAGATATTTTAGTAGCTGTGAGTTTATTCAAGTCAAGTCTTTTATATAAAGAGGAAGGCATAACACAAACACCAGCTCCTAAATCACACAAAGAAGTTTTCACATAATTCTTTTTGATAGAGCAAGGTGTAGTTGGTATTCCCGAATCTCCAAGTTTTTTAGGTACTCCATCTTTAAAAGTATAATTACAAGCATAGTGGAGATTTTAGCTTCTGGTATTTTTCTCTTATTTGTGATGATGTCTTTCATATACTTTGCATAAGGAGGCATTTTCAAGATATCAGTCAAGCAAGTGCGCAGAAAGGCTGGTCTCAGCATTTTAGCAAAGTGTTCAAATTCTTCATCATCATTCTTTTTAGTTGACTTGGGTGGAAAAGGCGTAGCTTTTTGAACCCACGGTTCTCTTTCTTTACTGTGTTTTCTAGCCACAAAGTCTCTTTTATCATACCTTTTATTTTTAGGTTGTATGTTATCAAGATCAACAGGTGGTTCTATCTCAACATCATTATCTAGTTCCTTATCATTGATTGGTTGAGAGTCTTCATGAACCTCATCATTATCTTTTTACTCTATTTCAGGTTCACTAGAAGTGTGCAAAGTCCTATCATTTTTCTTTTTATTTCTAGAAGGACTAGGTGCACTAGTGTTAACTCTTTGTGAATCTTGTTCAATTATTTTTGGGTATCCCTCAGGATAAAGTGGTTCCTGAGTCATTTTACCTCCTCTAGTTGCAACTCTAATAGCAAAGTCATGCATATTATTATCCATTTAATCAAGCAATTCTCTTTGTGGTTTAGCAACTTGTTCTAACTGAGTTTGAACCATAGAAGCATGTTTTCCAACACCTCTAACATCATTTGATATTCTAAATAACAAGTCACTCAAGTGAGCAATCATATCAGAATTGTATTTCAATTGTTTCATAACATTTGCATTGAAGTGATCTTGTTTTATATATAGTTTTCAAACTCATAAAGGCATTGACTAGGATGCATATTGTGAGGATTATCATTTTCATTAAACTTCATAAGAGAATTTACCTCTACCACCTTAGGCATTGGTGGTGTATTAAACCCATGTATTTCTTCAATAGGAGGTAAATTTTTAACATCCTCAGATTTAATACCTTTTTCCTTCATAGATTTCTTTTCCTCTTGCATATCTTCAGGACTGAGATATAATATACCCCTCTTCTTTGGAGTGGGTTTAGGCGGTGGTTCAGGAATAGTCCAATCATCATAATTTTTCAATATGTTATTCAATAATTCTTCAGCTTGAGCAATAGTTTGTTCCCTGAAAACACAACTAGCACAACTATCTAGGAAGTCCCTAGAAGCACCGGTTAGTCCATTATTGAAGATATCAAGTATTTCATTTTTCTTAAGAGGATGATCAGGCAAAGCATTAAGTAACTAGCAAAGCCTCCCCCAAGCTTGTGGTAGACTCTCTTCTTTAGTTTGCACAAAGTTAAATATTTCCTGTAAGGCAACTTGTTCCATATGAGCAGGGAAATATTTTTCAGAGAAGTAATAAACCATATCCTAGGGACTACGCACACAACCAGGAGCAAGAGTATTGTACCAAGCTTTAGCATCACCCTTTAATGAGAAAGGAAATAATTTGAGGATAAAGTAATAACGAGTTTTCTCATATTGAGTAAAAAGGGTGGCTATGTCATTCAACTTAGTAAGATGTGCCACAATAGTTTCAGTTTCATAACCATGGGAATTATCAGATTCAACCAAAGTAATTAACTCTGGGTCGGCAGAGAATTCATAATCCTTATCAGCAATACAAATAAGTGAAGTAGCAAACTTAGGATCACGTTTCATTCTAGCATTCAAAGATTTTTCTTTATACTAGCATAGTAATTTATCTAGATCATCTCTATCATTGCAAGCAAGAATATCCCTAGTTGCTTCTTCACTCATAACATAACCTTCCGGTATCTTAGCCATTTCATATCTAGGAAGGCTAGTTCTAGCAGGTGTTTCAGGAGTTTCAGTTTCAAGCTCATCATCAGATTCAACAACATCATGTTGTATAACTCTAGCAATTTGTTTATCAAGAAATTCACCAAGTGGAACATTATCATTATCAAGCAAGGTACTAGCATCATTCATAGTAGAAGTAGCATCATCAATAACTTGAGACATATCAGAATTTATAGGATGTGGTGGTGTTGCAAATTTACTCATAACAGAAGGTGAATCTAAAGCAGAACTAGATGGCAGTTCCTTACCTCCCCTCGTCTTAGAGGGATAAATCTTAGTCTTTGGATCCTTTAGATCTTCATAATGATAATATGATAATAATCCCAAGTGACTCAACAAATATAGCTATGCTCCCCGGCAACGGTGCCAGAAAAAGGTATTGATAACCCACAAGTATAGGGGATCGCAACAGTTTTCGAGGGTAGAGTATTCAACCCAAATTTATAGATTCGACACAAGGGGAGCCAAAGAATATTTGAAGGTATTACCAACTGAGTTGTCAATTCAACCGCACCTGGAGATTAATTATCTGCAGCAAAGTGATCAGTAGCAAAGTAGTTTGATAGTTTTGATAGTAGTGACAATAGCAACGGTAACAGTAACAGTGATAGCAGTAGTTTGTAGCAAGTGTAACAGTGATGATAGCAATAGTAACTTAGCAGAAACAATATAAGATAAATTCGTAGGCATTGGATCGGTGACTTGTTGGAAGATATTCATCATGATACAGTTATAACCTAGAGCGATACGGCACTAGCTCCAGTACATCGATATAATGTAGGCATGTATTCAGTAGTCATGTGTGCTTTATTAAAAGAACTTGCATGACATCTTTTGTCCTACCCTCCCGTGGCAGCGGGGTCCATATTGGAAACTAAGCGATATTAAGGCATCCTTTTAATAGAGAACTGGAACAAAGCATTAACACATAGTGAATACATGAACTCCTCAAACTACGGTCATCATCGGGAGTGGGCCTGGTTGTTGTCACTCCAGGGTTGCCGGATCATAACCGTAGTAGGTGACTATAACTTGCAAGATCAAATCAAAAACATGGATATAAT